>NC_069380.1:164036785-164363035 GCF_027475565.1 Acinonyx jubatus | reverse complement strand
AGTGGGAGAGAGTCAGAGAGAGGGGGAGAGAGACGGAGAGAGGGGGAGAGAGGTGGAGAGAGGGGGAGAGAGAGAATCCCAAGCAGGCTCTGTACTGTCAGTGCAGAACCTGATGCAGGTTTCAAACTCATGAACCAAGAGACCATGACCTGAGCCAAAATCCAGAGCTGAATGAATGCTTAACTGACTGAGTCACCCAGGTACCCCTAAGAAGAATAAGTTTTAAAAACACTTTCAATGAATCCCAAATTTGAATTAATTCTGTGCCTGCTTGATATCCTCAGAGATATTACTGGATTAAATGAGAATGCCCATGTAACAGTAAAACCCAGTAAATTCATCTGCTAGGTCTGCCATAACAAAATAACACAGATCAAGTGACTTCAACAGAGATGTATTTTTCTCATCGCTCTTGTGACTTTGGGTACTCGTGAGTACTGTCTTCCTGGTCTGCAGATGGTCACCCCTTACTGTAACTGCTTTTGTGAGCGGAAAGAGGACAGAGACTGGGGGCAGGAGGGAGAATATGGGAAAAGCACCCCCCCCAAAAGCAGCTGGAGAGAAAGTGGAAAATTGGAAACAGCTGCAGGGCCTAAACTAAAAAGGGAGAAAGGAGAGAGGAGAGGGTTTAACTTCCATTAAAACTGTAAACAAGGGGAGCGCAAAGGCTGCAACTCCGCAGCTCCATACCTGGCGGTGCTCTGATGGGAAAGGTGAATCCCCAGGAATAGAGTGGGGTCTGGGAGGTTCTCAGGCCACACAGGGAAAAGCGGTTCCATTGCTGGAAGGACATTTGGTAGAGGTTGTGAGGCAACCTGGGCCCAGCAGACACCAGAGAGCGGCCACATTCACTGATGCTGGAAAAAAGTCATTAAAGGTGAAGCCTGGTGCCAGATGGGTGTTGAGATTTTCGATAATCCCTGAAATGCTGCTGCTACACTATCTCGCGAATTTCTTCTGGGGCAGGCTGGCATCTGACCACAGTCTCTAGGAATCGGCAGCAACAAAATAATGCTAACTTTCCTGGTTGCAGCCCATATTTGGCCATAGCTTGGTGAGACCCTCCCTCAGAGGGGTGGAAAGGGTCAAAGCCACAGTCCCTCAGAAGTAAGGGCCCGGGGAAAACAGCCACATCTGAGACAAAACTCAGGAGAGAGGTACTACCTGGGGCTCAGTTAGGGACAGTGTAAAAGCAGGGAGTGGATGAAAGCTGAAGACAAAGGATGGATGTGTGATGGCTGATTGGGGAGAACAGAATTCCGATACTGGAGACTGGGTATCTGGGTGATGCCATTTTCACCGATCCCGTGCATGCGTATATGCACCTATTAGCGCCAAACAATCCACCCCCAGTAGACTAGCACTGCCATCTAGTGGAGAACGGTGCCATTACAATAAGCCCCGCCCAACTGGGCCAACCTTGCTCTTCAAGTGTCACCACCTAATTATGGACAATAAAGTGCTTCATATTCTGACTTCTAGGGGAAAAACGAAGTAATTTCAGTCGTATTTCAGTTTGTTAGCAGGTCCATCTATTCAATATTGTTTCTTTCTTTTTCTTTCTTTCTTTTTTTCATTTCTTTTCTTTTTCTTGAGAAGAGAAAAAATTCATTTTTATTTTCAATTTTTATTAAAAATAATTTCTTTATTTTTTTACTATATTTTTTACTTTTGTGTAATTTTTTTTCAAATTCTAGTTTACGTCCATCATTTCATTTTATTCTACTTCATTGTATTCATTTTTTCAAATTTTCAAATGATTATTTTTTCTTCTTTCCCCCTTTTTTTTTTTAATCTATCAGGCCACTTTTAACCCCCAGACCAAAACACACCTAGGATCTAGCATCATTTATTCAATTTTGTGTGCGTGAGTTTAATTTTTTAATTTTAATTTTTTAATTTTAATTTTTTCTACTCATTAATTTCTTTCCTCCCTTCAAAATGATAAAATGAAGGAATTCACCCAAAATAAAGAGCAGAAAGAAATGACAGCCACGGACTTAACCAACACAGATAAAAGCAAGATGCTGAACCAGAATTTAGAATCACGACAGTAAGAATACTAGCTGGAGTCAAAAATAGATTAGAATCCCTTTCTGCAGAGATTAAAGAAGTAAAAAATAGAATGAAATAAATGCTATAACTGAGCTGCACTCAAGAATGGATGCTGTGGTGGTAAGGTTGGATGAGGGAGAACGGAGAATCAGTGATGTAGAGGATAAACTTATGGAGAATAATGAAGCAGAAAAAAAGAGGGACATTAAGGCAAAAGAGCATGATTTAAGAATTAGAGAAATCAGTAACTCATTAAAAAGGAACAACATCAGAATCATAAAGGTCCCAGAAGAGAAGAGAGAGAAATAGGGGTAGAAGGGTTATGTGAGTAAATCATAGTGGAAAACTTTCCTAACCTGGTGAAAGACACAGACATCAAAATCCAGGAAGCACAGAGGACTCCCATTAGATTCAACAAAAACCAACTATTAACAAGGCATATCATAGTCAAATTCCCAAAATACCCAGGCAAGGAGAGAATCATGAAAGCAGCAAGTGAAAAAAGTCTCTAACTTACAAGGGAAGACAGATCAGGTTTGCAGCAGACCTATCCACAGAAACTTGGCAGGCCAGAAAGGAGTGGCAGGATATATTCAATGTCCTGAGTCAGAAAAATATGCAGCCAAGAACTCTCTACCCAGCAAGGCTGTCAGTTAAAATAGAAGAAGAGATAAAAAGTTTCCCAGAGAAACAAAAACTGAAGTAGTTTGTGGCCACTAAACCAGCTCTGCAAGAAATTTTAAGGGGGACTCTCTGAGGGGAGAAAAGATGAAAATATAAATAAATAAATAAGTAAATAAATAAATACCAAAGCAACAAAGATTAGAAAGGACCAGAAAACACCACCAGAAACTCCAACTCTACAAGCAACATAATGGCAATACATTCATGTCTTTCAGTACTCACTGTAAATGTCAATGGACTCAATGCTCCAATCAAAAAACATAGGGTAAGAGAATGGATAATAAAGCAAGATCCATCTATCTGCTGTTTACAAGAGAGCCACTTTAGACATAAAGACACCTTCAGATTGAAAGTAAGGGGATGGAGAACCATCTGTCATGCTAATGGTCAACAAAAGAAAGCCAATGTAGCCATACTTCTATCAGACAATCTAGACTTTAAAATAAAGACTGCATCAAGAGATGATGAAGGGCATTACATCATGATTAAGGGGTCTATACACCAAGAAGACCTAATAATTGTAAACATTTATACACCAAATGTAGGAAAACCCAAATATATAAATCAAATAATCACAAACATAAAGAAACTCATTGATAGTAATACCATAATAGTAGGTGACTTCAACACCCCACAGCAATGGACACAATGTCACAGCAATGTACAGATCATCTAATTAAAAAATCAACAAGCAAACAATGGCTTTGAATGACACACTGGACCAGATGGACTTTTAACGGATATATTCAGAACATTTCAACCTAAAGCAGCAGAATATACATTCTTCTCCAGTGCACAAGGAACATTCTCCAGAATAGACCATGTACTGGGACACAAATCAGCCCTAAGTACAAAAAGATCGAGAATATACCATGCATATTTTCAGACCACAACGCTATGAAACTCGAAATCAACCACAAGAAAAAATTTGGAAAGGTAACAAATACTTGGAGAATGAAGAACATCCTACTAAAGAATGAATGGGCTATCCAAACAGTTAAAGAGGAAATTAAAAAGTATATGGAAGTCAATGAAAATGATGACACCTCAACCCAAACCCTCGGACACAGCAAAGGCGGTCATAAGAGGAAAATATATAGCAATCCAGGCCTTCCTAAAGAAAGAAGAAAGTCCTCAGATACACAACCTAACCTTATGCCTTAAGGAGCTGAAAAAGAACAGCAAATAAAACCCAAAAACCAGAAGAGGACAGGATTCACAAAGATTAGAGCAGAAATTAATGCTATCAAAACCCAAAAAACAGTAGAACAGATCAATGAAACCAGAAGCTAGTTATTTGAAATAATTAGCAAAATTGACAAACCACTAGCCAGTTTGATAAAAAAGAAAAAGGAAAGGACGCAAATAATAAAATCAAGAATGAAAGAGGAGAGATCACAACCAACACAGCAGAAATAAAAATAATAATAAGAGAATACTATGAGCAATTATATGCCAATAAAAAGGGTAATCTGGAAGAAATGGACAAATTCCTAGAAACATATACACTACCAAAACTAAAACAGGAAGAAATAGAAAATTTGAACAGACCCATAACCAGTAAGGAAATCGAATTAGTAATCAAAAATCTCCCAAAAAACAAGAGTCCAGGGCCAGATGGCTTTCCAGGGGATTCAAACAAACATTCAAGGAAGAGTTAATACCTATTCTCTTAAAGCTGTTCTAAAAAATAGAAATGGAAGGAAAACTTCCAAACTGTTTCTATGAAGCCAGCATTACCTTGATTCCAAAACCAGACAGAGACCCCAGTGAAAAGAACTACAGACCAATTTCCATGATGAACATGGATGCAAAAATCCTCAACAAGATATTAGCCAACCAACTCCAACAATACATTAAAAAGATTATTCACCACGACCAAGTGGGATTTATACCTGGGATGCAGGGCTGGTTCAATATCCACAAAACAATTAACGTGATTCATCACATCAATAAAAGAAAGGACAAGAACCATATGATCCTCTCAATAGATTCAGAGAAGGCATTTGACAAAATTCAGCACCCTTTCTTGATAAAAACCCTCAAGAAAGTAGGGATAGAAGGATCATACCCCAAGATCATAAAAGCCATATATGAACGACCCAATGATGAAATATCATCTTCAGTGGGGAAAAACTGAGAGCTTCCCCCTAAGGTCAGAAACCAGAGAGGGATGTCCACTCTCGCCACTGTTATTCAACATAATATTAGAAGTCTTAGCCTCTGTAATCAGAAAACACAAAGAAATAAAATGCATCCAAATTGGCCAGGATGAGGTCAAACTTTCACTTTTCGCAGATGACATGATACTCTATATGGAAACCCCAAAAGATTCCACCAGAAAACTGCTAGAATTGATTCATGAATTCAGTAAAGTTTCAGGATATAAAATCAACGCACAGAAATCAGTTGCATTCCTATACACCAAAAATGAAGCAACAGAGAAAAAACAAGGAGTAGATCCCATTTACAGTTGCACAAAAAACCATAAAATACCTAGGTATAAATCTAACCAAAGAGTTGAAAAATCTATACACTGAAAACTATAGAAAGCTTATGAAAGAAATTGAAGAAGACACAAAAAATGGAAAAAGATTGCATACTCCTGGATAGGAAGAAACAAATATTGTTAAAATGTTGATACTACCAAAGCAATCTATGTATTCAATGGTATCCCTACCAAAATAACACCAGCATTCTTCACAGAGGTAGAACAAATAATCCTAAAATTTGTATGGAACCAGAAAAGACCCTGAATAGCCAAAGCAATCTTGAAAAAGAAAACCAAAGCAGGAGGCATCACAATCCCAGACTTCAAGCTTTACTACAAAGCTTTAATCATCAAGACAGTATGGGACTGGCACAAGAACAGGCACTCAGATCAATGGGACAGAATAGAGGACCCAGAAATGGACCCACAAATGTATGGCCAACTAATCTTTGACAAAGCAGGAAAGAATATCCAATGGAATAAAGACAGCCTCTTCAGCAAGTGGTGCTGGGAAAAGTGGACAGCAACATGCAGAAGAATGAACCTGGACCACTTTCTTATACCATACACAAAAATAAACTCAAAATGGATGAACAACCACAATGTAAGACAGGAAGCCATCAAAATCCTCGAGGAGAAAGCAGGCAAAAACCTCTTTGATCTTGGACGCAGCAACTTCTTATTCAACACATCGCCAGAGGCAAGGGAAACAAAAGCAAAAATGAACTCTGGGACCTCATCAAAATAAAAAGCTTCTGCACAGCGAAGGAAACAATCAGCAAAACTAAAAGGCAACGGACAGAATGGGAGAAGATATTTTCAAATGACATATCATATAAAGGGTTAGTATCCAAAATCTACAAAGAACTTATCAAACTCAAGACCCAAACTCAAATAATCTAGTGAAGAAATGGGCAAAAGACATGAATAAACACTTCCCCAAAGGAAACATCCAGATGGCCAATTGACACGTGAAAAAATCCTCAACTTCACTCATCATCAGGGAAATCCAAATCAAAACCACAATGAGATACCACCTCACACCTGTCAAAATGGCTAATGTTAACAACTCGGGCAACAACAGATGTTGGCGAGGTTACGGAGAAAGAGGATCTCGTTTGCACTGCTGGTAGGAATGCAAGCTGGTGCAGCCACTCTGGAAAACAGTATGGAGGTTCCTCAAAAAACTAAAAATAGAACTACCCTACGACCCAGCAATTGCACTACTAGGCATTTATCCACAGGATACAGGTGTGCTGTTTCGAAGGGACACATGCACCCCCATGTTTATAGCAGCACTATCAACAATAGCCAAAGTATGGAAAAAGCCCAAATGTCCATCAATGGATGAGTGAATAAAGATGATGTGGTATATATATACAATGGAGTATTATTCAGCAATAAAAAAGAATGAAATCTTGCCATTTGCAACTCTGTGGGTGGAACTGGAAGGTATTATGTCAAGTGAAATTAGTCAGTCAAAGAAGACAAATATCATATGTCTTCACTCATATGAGGACTTTAAGAGACAAAACAGATGAACGTAAGGGAAGGGAAACAAAAATAATATAAAAACAGGGAGGGGGATAAAACATAAGAGACTCATAAATATGAAGGACAAACAGAGGGTTACCGGAGGGGGTCTGGGAGGGGGGATGTGCTAAATGGATAAGGGGCATTAAGGAAGCTACTCCTAAAATCATTGTTGTACAATATGCCAACTAATTTGGATGTAAATTAAAAAAAATAAAATTAGGGGGTGCCTGGGTGGCTCAGTTGGTTAAGCATCTGGCCTCAGCTCAGGTCATGATCTCCAGTCTGTGAGTTCGAGCCCCACATTGGGCTCTGTGCTGATGGCTCAGAGCCTGAAGCCTACTTCAGATTCTGTGTTTCCCTCTCTCTCTGTCTTTTCCCGGCTCATTCATGCTCTGTCTCTCTCTGTCTCAAAAATAAATAGAAACTTTTAAAAAATTTAAAATAGATAAATAAATAAATACAATTTTAAAAATTAATTAATTAATTAAAAAATGTTTTGAAGTATTGCAGCTCTAGTTGTAGGGAGAGAGGAAAGAAACATTTAAATTACATTGTAGAAAAACAGATATTTTCACACAAAATACTCAATGTCTATTTTCCTGAATAGATAAAGATGTGTGTGTGTGTGTGTGTGTGTGTGTGTGTGTGTTTTCCACTCTAATGGTACTTTCACGGTCAATCTGTACTATCAATTTTGCAGTAGGTGATTGTTCTCCAACCATTAGCTTTGAATACCACAGCTGTCCTTAGTGTATGATAATCAAAGCTTCTAAGTTTTTTTTTTATCTTGCTTTCTTAATAAAATTTTAATCTGTTACTCAACAACCCTCAGGATGTGCTATACAAGATATTCCATGACATACAGTTAATTAAAATTATTACAATTTCAGCGTACCTGGTGGCTCAGTCAGTTGAGTATCTCACTCTTGATTTCATCTCAGCTCTTGATCCGGGGGTCATGGAACTGAGTGCTGTCATGGGGTCTGCACCAGGTGTGTAAACTGCTTAAGATTCTTTCTCCTTCCCTCTGCCCTTCCCCCCCCCAAAATTGTTTTAATTATTAAGCATTCTACAGTTCCTACTGTAATTTCTACAATTTATTCTTATAAAACAATCATTTAATAACAAATATGATAATATAGACAAAAATATAAGTGGCATGAGAACAGAAAGTGATGCATACATACATAGAGGCACAAATGTGTGTTTGTATGTGTGTGTGTAGTTAAGAATGATTATGCCTGGTTACTAAAACTATATGGAACTCAGACTGCTGAAACTAGGAAAGAAAACAAAAAAATCCAAAGAGAAAAATAAATTATTTCTTTGTGTGTTTTTTAAAATTTTATATAGTTTTTCATAAGAATTTGTACTTTTTTCCCATCCCAGGCCCATCATCTTAAGAATTTCATTTTTTGGGCAGTCTACTCCCTTTCCAATGTTTGATGTATCCACATTTAATGTAAACTAAAATTTGGCTTTTTTAGTTAATACTGTCATGAAAAATATACTTCACATTAATTTTTCTCTTCTCAAATACCTTATTAATGATAAAAATTAATCTTGAGGATGATTAGTTATTTAACATGGCTTTTTGACCTGGATGACACTCTTTTAAGTTGGAGGACATATTGAAGAATCTTAAATATTCTCATCATTAAAATGAGTATAAGTGCATTTACCATTGTTTTGAAGGAGATCAGCTTAACTAAAGCAAATAAACACTCAATATACTTTAAACAATATTGCTTTAAAAGCATACAGATATATTTGTTTTCAAAAATTTGCCATGCCACATGTAAATTATTTCATGATTTTCAAGAAAACCCAAATCCTAAGAAGTCAAGAGGACAGAATGTTTTCTTGGTTCTTTGAACTTGGAAAGTAATACCAGAACATTAATTCTGAATATTTTGTGTATCAGATTAAAATGTGACTTTTAAACTTTTAGTGGGGACTCAGTTTGGTGGCGACAGAGGAGGAATGAGAAAAGGAGCAAGTAAAAAATAATACACATTTTATTAAAACAGTGGTGTTCTAGAGGAGGGGTCAAGATGGCAGAACAGCAGTGAAGATTTTTTTGCATCTCTCATCCCTGAAATGCAGCTAGATCAACACTAAACCGTCCTGCACACCTAGAAAACTGATTTGAGGGTTAACACAACAATCCACACAACCTGAACCACAGAACTCAGCAGGTATGCAGCATGAAGAGGTAAACTGGGGGAGAGAGAAGCTGCAGAGGGCAGGGAGATGTTTTTGCTTGTGGAGAGAGGGCAGAGATGGGGGGAATACGGGAAAAGCACACTGTCCAAAAAAAAAAAAAAGCAACAGAAGAGAAAGTGGAAAAGTGGAAACAGCCTCAATGTTTACAACAGTGACATCGACAAAGCCAAAGTATGGAAAGAGCCCAAATGTCCATTGATGGTAAAATGGATAAAGAAGATGTGGTATATATATACAATGGAGTATTACTCAGCAATCAAAAAGAATGAAATCTTGCCATTTGCAACTACATGGATGGAACTGAAAGGTATTATGCTAAGCAAAATTAGAGAAAAGTATCATATGACCTCACTATATGAGGACTTTAAGATACGAAACAGATGAACATAAGGGAAGGGAAGCAAAAATAATATAAATACAGGGAAGGGGAGAAAACATAAAGGACTCTTAAATATAGAGAACAAACAGAGGGTAGCTGGAGGGGTTGTGGGATGGGGGATCATCTAAATGCGTAAGCGGCATTAAGGAATCTACTCCTGAAATCACTGTTGCACCATATGCTAACTAACTAGGATGTAAATTAAACAATAAATAAATTTTAAAAATAATAAAATAATAAAATAAAATAAAACAAAATGATAAAATAAAATAAAATAAAACAAAACAAAACAGTGGTGTTCTGCAGTGGCAGTAATGCAACTACATAATTTGTTTTCTTTAAGTGGCTCAAATAGTTCCATTACCACTGTGAATAAACCATTTACCATTGTGGTTAGAAAAGTTTATTTTAGCAATTTCCATGCTTAAGGCCTCTCACTAAACAATGATTCTGTGGTGGTGATTTTTTGGTGTGTCTAATTGTCCACAAAACTAAGCCTGAAACTGGCATTTCATCTCATTAGAAACAAGTATTCAAAATAGAATAACAATAAATGACTTATAAAGCTGGTCATTTAAGAAAAATAGGGATATTTCAAGTGTCAAAGAAGTTTATATCTATACACACGTACATTTTGAAGTATTGTTTTTAAAAATACAAAAAAAATAGAATAAAATTACCATAAAACATATTGATTAGAAATGACATTTGCCGTCCCAGATTTCTTTTTTAACAGTTTTCAGCAAATTCATTGTTTAAACATTCCTAATGCAGGCAAATGGCACTTGCAAAACTTTTAAAGTTAGTTTACTATTTTCTAAAATATTTACATATTAGTTACCATAGCCAAGAAGTAATTACCCTGTGTGTGTATTTTGTAGATGTGCAACACTACCAAAAACTCTGGCTTTTAAAACTTACATGTTTTTTCAAGGCAAAAGAAAGAGATTCTATTGTAAGACCATCTGGAAACTGGATGGTCTCAGGACAGACTGAGATTTAGCTGGCCTCTGAGAATATTTACAAAAACTAGTGAAATTTCATCATTACTGCTCGCAATGATTAAAGCCAACATATTCAATAAACCTCTATTGAACTTTGTGCTGAGGTTATGAGCATGATGCAGAGATAATTTGGAGTAGGGTAGGAATATTTCATGAGTACATAATGAGTTTTTGGAAAAAAGAAAATGTATGCTTATAAAATAAGGGGAATGATTTTTCTTTTTGGTCTCATAAAACTAACAAAACTGCTTGTAAAATTATAATAAAAGAGTTTCCAATGTTTTAAGGATAGTCAACTTGATGTAGTAAGCATACATCTATTGTTGACAACCTTGAAGTGGACAATATACAAGTGTCATTTTTACTATGGTAATTGGGCAGTTAACTTCAATAACATATAGCTACATCTTGTACACAGAGGTATGTTAAAACTTATTGTCAGTACTATCTTAAATCTTTAAACCAATTCTTTTTTTCTAAGTTTTTTTTTTTTTTTTTTTTTTAATTAGAGAGATGTGGTGCAGGGAGAAGGGTGGAAGGAGAGAGAGAGAAACTCAAGCAGGCTCCATGTTTAGTGCGGAGCCTGATAAGGGGCTCGATCCCACCACTCTGGGATCATGACCTGAAGTGACATCAATATTTGGCTGCTCAACCAACTGAGCCACCCAGACACCCCAAAACCAATTCTTTATATAAACATATTTAATATTATAGTATTCCTTACGGAAAAGAATTACTAATTATTTTCTATTGGAATGAGAGGGTAACTCAATCTAGTTACATGAACTTATGATCATTGAAACATGACAGAAAATATGATTTTCTATTTCTAGCTAAATGCTTCTGCATAAGAGGAATTTTTTTATCAGTAACTATATTATGTTTAACCGATTCTTTTAAGAATAATGAGGTCTATTATTAGTCTTCTCAGGGGAAACAAGCAAGGAGCTTTCAAGCAAATAAGTGAATTATCTGTAAAATTGTCATTGACAAGAAACCTATATTTTTATGCATGTAAGTAATGAAGGAATAAAAATGGAAATTGGAAAAGGTCCTATACAAGATTCTTTGACAAGTCTGTGCTTGGTCATTGTCTAGTCTAACACCCTTATAGTACAATCATAAATACTTAAAGTATTTTGAAATTAAATTCATTTTTTTCTCATTTATTTAAACGTTACGCTAGCTGTATCTATTCTACTAAACAGTGAAACTTTTCTGGAAAATAGCTGCAGGGCACACAAATCTTGAATCTTCAGAAACAGAAGTCTTCTACATTTTCTGAATAAAAGATGTATATAAATCATATTGGTATTCATAACATTTGTTAGGGAAAATCATTCCCAGGTCCAACCTTCCAAATCAAATACATCGTTATTCTAAATTTCAAACGTATTTAATATTGACTATCCTGGCATTCATTTTTTCCTGACTTCCTGACACAGATTTGATCCTCACTAATCTAGTTAATCAGCTTTGTTTAGGATCCCAATCCTGATCGCCTTTTACTTTATCAAGATTCATGCTACTTTAAGGCAAATTTCTCCCTTACAGTTAGTGAACTATGTGTTTAGTACTTTCAAGTAAGGTTATTAGCACCTGAGTAGAGAAGCAGATTGATGAAAGGAAATCGTCACTTTGACAACAGAAAGCATAGAAGAAGACTCTTTGACATCTATCATACTCACTGGTGCAGGAGATTCCAAAAAATCAAAATTTAGAGAAACAAAGGGAATCAAAGGAAATGAGTTACTATTCTCTGTGTACTTGGAAATGATAACAGAGAGAAAGGTCAAAATACTTTTTTAGGATTCAGAAATTTCAACTGGAATGTAAAGGATATAACTAGGTAATGGAGTACTTGATGGCTAAGATAAAAAACAAAAATAAACAACAACAACAACAACAACAAAAATAAAACGAAGAGGGGCGCCTGGGTGGCTCAGTCAGATAAGCGTCCGACTTTGGCTCAGGTCATGATCTCGCGGTCCATGAGTTCGAGCCCTGCGTCAGGCTCTGTACTGACAGCTCAGAGCCTGGAGCCTGTTTCAGATTCTGTGCCTCCCTCTCTCTCTGTCTCAAAAATAAATAAACGTTAAAAAAATTAAAAAAAAAATAAAACAAAGAAAAAATCTACACAAGTCTTAGTAAAATTAAGATTTATTGACCTATAATGATAGTAACATAAAGGTAACATATTATTGTCTGGACAGATCTCTACCACAAGGCATAGGTAATAATAGCTACTGTTTACTGATCTTACTAAGGCAGAGTTCTAAAGACTTCGTAACTTTAATTCACTTAATAGTCATAATAGACCTATAAGGCAAGAGTCAATAATTCCCCATTTTTATAGGTGTTAAAAGTGAGGTTAATAGCATGTCCAAGGTCAACAAGTTTGTAAACAGCAAACCCAGGATTTGAACTTGGCTATTAGGAGTCAAAGCAGCACACTTAATCCCTGTGCTACTGTATTCATCTTTAATTGAGTGAGGAAGGCAAAATGAGTAACCTGAAGATATCAACAGAGTATGGTAAAGCTACACCTGAATGATACCGTGTTCTGGGGCAACTCAGAAGACAGTCATCTACTTATCTCAGAACTGACTTTTGAAATGGGGAAACTTAAAGTGCATGAAGAAAATAATGCAAAACATAGAAAAAGACTAATTAAACAAAATGTCCTAAGTTTCTAAAATTATCTTGACAGTAATGAATGTAATAAATTATATTAATAACATTATTTTATTTTAATACATATTGGAACATAATAAGTTGTTATTGAAAGTGGAATTCAACTACCTCCATTTTGATGTCAGTCTGTACTTACCAACTGATTAAATTATTCCTTTTTTTTAATTTTTAAATTTTATTAAATCCAATTTAGTTAACATATAGAGGAATAATTCGCTCAGGGGTAGAATTTAGTGATTCATCACTTACATATAACACCCAGTGCTCATCCCAGCAAGTGCCCTCCTTAGTGCCCATCACCCATTTAGCCCATCCCTATACACAACACCCCTCCAGCACCCATCAGTTTGTTCTCTGTATTTAAGGGTCTCTCATGGTTTGCCTCCCTCTCTTTTTTTTTTTATCTTATTTTCCTTCCCTTCCCTTATGTTCATCTGTTGTGTTTCTAAAATCCCACATATGAGTTAAATCATATGGCATTTGTTTTTCTCTGACTGAGTTATTTCACTTAGCGTACTACATTCTAGTTCCATTCACATTGTTGGAAATGGCAAAATTTCATTCTTTTTGATCACCGAGTAGTAGTCCACTATTATGCGTAATGGGCACCCATTTTCTTTATTCATTCATCAGTCAGTGGACATTTGGGCTCTTTCCATAATTAGGCTATTGTTGATCCTGCTGTGAAAAACACTGGGTTTTATGTGTTCTTTCAAATCAGCATTCCTTTGGATAAATACCTAGTAATGCAACTGCTGGGTCGTAGGTTAGTTCCATCTTTAACTTTTTGAGGAACCTCCATACTGTTCTCTAGAATGGCTGCACAACTTTGCATTCCCACCAGCAGTGCAAAAGTGTTCCCTTTCTCCACATCCTCACAAACATCTGTTGTTGCCTGAGTTGTTAATGTTAGCCATTCTGACAGGTCTAGATGGTATCTCATTGTGGTTTTGATTTGTATTTCCATAATGGTAAGTGATGTTGAACATCTTTTCATGTGTCTGTTAGCTATCTGGGTTCTTCTCTGGAGAAGTGTCTATTCATGACTTTTGCCCATTTCTTCACTGGATTATTTGTTCTTTGTGTGTTGAGTTTGATTAGTTTTTATAGATTTTGGATACTAACCTTTTATCAGTATGTCATTTGCAAATATCTGCTCCCATTCCATCAGTTGCCTTTTAGTATTGCTGATTGTTTCCTTCACTGTGCAGAAGCTTTTATCTTGATGAGGTCCCAAGGTTCACTTTTGCTTTGTTTCCTTTGCCTCTGGAGATATGTCTAGTAAGAAATTTCTCCAGCCAAGGTCAAAGAGGTTGCTGCCTATTTTCTCCTCTAGGCTTTTGATGATTCTGTATCTCACATGTAGCCTTTTCCTCTATTTTGAGTTTATTTTTATATATGGTGTAAGAAAGTGGTCTAGGTTCATTCTTCAGCACCGCCAGCATTACCTTGATTCCAAAACCAAAGACCCCACTGAAAAGGAGAACCACAGACCAATTTCCCTGATGAACATGGATGCAAAAATTCTCAACAAGATATTAGCAAACTGAATCCAACAATACATTAAAAGAATTATTCACCACAATCAAGGGGGGTTTATTCCTGATTTGCAGGGCTGGTTCAATATCCACAAATCAACCAATGTGATATATCACATTAATTAAAAAAAGAATCAGAACCATGTGACCCTCTCAATAGATGCAGAAAAGCATTTGACAAAATATGGCATCCTTTCTTGATAAAAGCCCTCAAGAAAATAGGGATTGAAGTAATATAACTGAAGATCATAAAGGCCATATACAAAAAACACACAGCTAATACCATCTTCAATGAGGAAAAACTGAGAGATTTCTTCCTAAGGTCAGGAACATAGCAGGGATGTCCCTTTTCATCACTGTTATTCAACAGAGCTTTAGAAGTCCTAGCCTTAGCAATCAGACAACAAAAAGAAGTAAAAGGCATTCAAAATCAGCAACAAAGAAGTCAAGCATTCACTCTTTGTAGACTACATGATACTCTACATGGAAAACCCAAGTACTCCAAAAAACTGCTAGAACTGATACATGAATTCAACAAAGTTGCAGGATATAAAATCAATATACAGAAATCTGTGACTTTTCTATACACCAATAATGAAGCAGTAGAAAGAGAAATCAAGGAATTGATCCCGTTTACAATTGCACCAAAACCATAAACTACCTAGGAATAAACTTAACCAAAGAGGTAAAAGATATATATGCTGAAAACTAATGAAAGCTTACGAAAGAGATTGAATAAGACACAAAGAAATGGAAAAACTTTTCATGCTCACGGATTGGTAGAACAAATATTGTTAAAATGTCAATACTACTCAAAGCAGTCTACATATTCAATGCAATCCTTATCAATATAACACCAGCATTATTCACAGAGCTAGGACAAACAATTCTAAAATTTTTATGCAAATTTTAGAAAAGATCCTAAAGAGCCAAAATAATGTTAAAAAAAGAAAACCAGGGGTGCCTGGGTGGCTCAGTTGGTTAAGCGCCCGACTTCAGCTCAGGTCATGATTTCGCGGTCTGTGAGTTCGAACCCCGCGTTGGGCTCTGTGCCAACAGCTCAGAGCCTGGAGCCTGCTTCAGATTCTGTGTCTCCCTCTCTCTCTGACCCTCCCCCATTCATGCTGTGTCATTCTCTATCTCAAAAATAAATACACATTAAAAAAAATTAAAAAAAAAAAAGAAAACCAAAGCAGGAGTCATCATAATTCTGGACCTTAAGCTGTATTACAAAGGTGTAATCATCAACACAGTATGGTATTGGCATAAAAACAGACACATAGATCAAGGGAACAGAATAGAGAACCCAGAAATCGATCCACAAATGTATGGCCAACTAATCTTTGACAAAGCATGAAAGAATATCCAATGGAAAAAAGACAGTCTCTTCAGCAAATGGTGCTGGGAAAACTGGACAGTGACATAAATTCTTCTTTCTAACTTATATTTTAACTCAGGCAAAATCTCAGTAGGCAAATCACCCTGTAATGGGAACCAAAACTACCTCCTTTTGCAGTAGGAACTGCCCTGACACCATCCTCTGTGATTGACCCCAAGACAATGATCAACTTGACCTTTACTGCCTACCTGCACATACCCACCAGACCTTTGACCCACATTTTTCTTTTTTAAACCTAGAAATATTTTCAGCACTTTGGAAACAGTCCTGTGATGTTAGTCTTCTGTCTTCCAGGGTTAGCCTCACTGAAATAAATTCTTTTCTTGTTTCACCACCACTAGTCTCTCTGCCTTTGGATTTTGTCAGCAGCGAGTGGTAGAACCTGGTCTCATTGGGATCCCTGAAGCCAGATGCTACTGTATCCCTGGGCCATGGTTACATTATCTATGCAATGATCTCCCGAGAATCCATTAAAAAAACAATGTAAAAATTACAAAATATTTACATAGTAACTCAAACAGAATATCAAATGGCCAATAAAGACCTTAAGATCTATTCAACTTCAGTAGTCACAAGGAAATGCAATTAATACTTCTGGATACATGTCCAACAATTGCTTTGTGCATGTGCGTGTGTTTCACGATAAAGACACTTATAAAGATAGTGAAACTCTTTTCATAGCTCAAACTGGAAATAACCCAACAATCCTCTTCACTGGGGTGAATAGGTGAAGTGGTATAATCATACAATGAAATTTTATAAAAAAGTGAAAGTGAACAACATACAACTACAAGAGTCTCACAAATATGTTGAATGAAAGAAGTGAGAAAAAAATTACACTGCATGATTCCATTTACATGCATCTCAAATAAAGTAAAAATTAGATGTTAGGATAGTTATTCTGTGAGTGGAAACAGTGATGAAACCACTTATACACAGACTCTGGGGTACTTGCTTCTTGATCCGCATGCTGGCTACCCAACTCTGTTCAATTTGTGAAAAGCCGTTAAGCTGTGTACTTGTAGAGTGTTACTTTTATGTATGTGTTTTGTGAATATTTTTTTCAACTAAAAATATCTGTAAAATTAAATTTCAGAGATGGAATTAAATGTAGTGAAATGTGGTCCCTAAGTGCTCCAAAACATGAAAAGATTTTAAAAAGACATTGTTCATTGGTAGTAATACTATTAATAGAGGATACTCAATTATCCGTACCAATTATGTATATATGTATACACAGGTATATATCCATATCTATCTAAGTAATCTATCTACCTATCTATATCCTTAATCATTCATTTATATGATTTGATTTAAGAATCAGTATTATTAGCGTTACGATTATGGACTAGGAAAGAAAATTTTGGTGTTAAAACTTTTTGAAATTATAGAAATGTGTATATTTTTCTAATGTTTCATTTCAAAAATTGCATTTATCTAATTGTGCGAAAAAAAAAAACAGTGTTAGCCTTAAATTTTCAAAGCAAATAACACACAGTTCCTTCCAGTACTGGTGCTAAAATGAAAGAAATTTTCAATCTTATCTTCTGGGCAATAAGTCTCATAAAAAAAGCCATTTTTCTCTAATAACATTTACATATTTTACTTTCAGTATAAAAACTCAAATTTCATCCTTTTTGAAAAAATGCAGTTTTATATGTAATTTTTTAAATTGATCCTTAAGCACTAAGAGCATGAAAAAAGTTACCCTTATACATATCCATTTGCTACAGGGAATAAGTCTTTGTAGGTAAAAAAAATAAAATGAAATGAAATGAAATAGAAATAAAGAAACTTCCTGGAATTGGGCATAGCTTCTAAATGTTTTATTGTGTTTGTAATATATTTTAATTCAACACTATTTTGAAAGTCACCAAGGTTTTAGTTTTCCAAAAATTTTAGCTGTTGCCAGAAATTCTATGACAGTTCTTGGAAAATAAGGTGAATGAATTCGAAAGCTCCAATCTATTGCCTAAGAATCAAAAGGTCTAAGATGTTGGTTAAAGGAAAGGATTGAACCATAGTTTCATAAACTGTCTGCTTTTCCCTTCTGCTCCCCATGAGCTGTTAGCCAAAAGGAGAGTATAGACCACTTTTCTGGTAGCATTTCCACTTAAAAATATGAAATAAATAAATGATATGTATTTTACAATTATATATTTAATTGTAGTAAATAAATTAGAATCACAATCAAAGGTGAAGCAATTCTTCCCGGGATAAGAGAAAGACATTGTTAACCCCAACTGTGGTAGGCAGAATAATAGCCCTCCAAACATGTCCATGTCTTGATCCCTGGGACTAGGGAATATGTTCAGTACATGACAAGGAAAGCCAAACTTTTGACTAAAGGTTGCTAATTGCCAGGTAGGAGGATTATTTTGGATTATCTAGGTGGGTTAAATGGAAAAGAACTTGGGTGGTAGTTGTTGGCTTTGAAGATGGAAGAGGCTCATCAGTCAAGGAATGTGGGTTGCCTCTAACAGCTGGAAAAGTTAAGAAATGGATTCCTCCAAAGAACCTCCCAAATAGAACACATCCTTACCAACACCTTGATTTTAACCTAGTGAGAAGTGAATTGGACTTGTAACCTACAGAACTTAAGATAATATTTTTTTGTTGTTTTAAGTCACTAAATATGTGGCAATTTGTTATATCAGCAACAGAAGATTAATACAACTCTTATGAGCTCTATTTTACAAGCAGCAAAACAGGGATGTTGTTACAGTCAACTCCTCAAACTGCATGGGCATGGTCTGGGCACCAGAACAAGTGTTTAGCAGTTTGTACAAAGCTGGGTAAAGAATCTCAAACTTATCCTGGTTTATAAAATATAAAACATGCCTCCACAAGCACATTGGTGTTGGAAAGCAAAAGAATATGCTTCACTGTGCACTGTTGGGGAACTGGCAAAACAAAGATTGGTTCCAACCAGAGCTGCTAATGCTGTCATTGAGGCCTGAAAAGCACCTGCTTACACATCATCTGCTTTAGTACCTCTGTCTCTAGTTATTGGGCAATGTTTCAAACAGTACATTTTGTGCCAATCCAAAGCAGATCTATCTGCATTTTCTGTAGATCAAGCTCTAAGATCAGAAGGTCATTGTTGACTAGCAATAACTCAGAAGTATTTTAATATGTGATTCAAGGAAAAAGATTGATCTTTGGAATATTGTTTGACATGGATTAATTCTTGCTGATGCAAATATAAATGAAGAACATGTAAAAGAAAAAGTTAAATTCCCCTTTTGCTGTAGCCTATAATTGTGTTCTCTCAGAATACAAATAAACCGAGGAAAGGAGGCTATCAGAGTCAAATATGTTGGAAAACTGCTTAAATTCAGTCCTGCCAAAGTTGGCATCAGATTGAGCTGTCTCTGGTACTCTTTGCCAACAGCCAAAATGTAAGCCACAGAGAGAATAACTTCACATGGAGATCCTGAATCTGTAAAAATTGTTCATTCATAAATTGGCAAGAAATAGATGGAGGAGACAGATTATATAGAATGAAATTCCAAGATGGGAGTGCATAATTACTGAACTATAATTTTAATGAAAAAATGTACAGATTTGTTACCAAGGTCTATATACAAATACAAAAGAGAAGAAGAAAATGTTGGGTTTATTCATATGCAGTGTATGAATCATTTTCAAACAGGGGTATTAATTTTGATAGTATAAGCCAAAGCATAACATGGTCATTGGATTAACAGGATCCTTACAAAATAGGTCAGATTGTGAAGCTTGCTTCAGCAATTTTTTTTCTCTCCTTTTGCAGTGATGCAAACTAGTGATGCAGGGGTAGACTGAGATAAAATGTCTGAGTGGAGTCTCTGTGAATCTAAATTTTTCCAGGTTCAAAACACTAGGGAAGTGAAAGTGACATTTATGTATTTTATAACTTATTTTCACTGTCTGATTATTTCAGATTGAATGGAGTTATGGAAATATGGGACCTTCTGACACCTCATGACTGATGAACTATAGCTCTGATTTTTATGATGATTGATTTTATTTTTCAATTGTTTTGATTTCTGAAAATTTAAACATCCACTTAGCGTGAGATTGATAATGGTTATTTGTCATGTAGAAAATCTGACTTAGATTTATGGAATTGCTTGACATATTTCAGACCTACTTATACATGTGAATCCCTATTATTTTGTTCATATATGAATTTGAAATAAAACAAGAATATCTGCTATTAGATTAGCATGAGAAGGGCAAGTTCTTATTATTGGTACCACAAATTCTAGTGATAAAAATACTGTAGTTTATTATATTACTCCCAGAAGAATGTGTGTGTGTGCATGTGTGTGTGTGTGTTATTCCCCTCCATGTAAGCCCCTCTAACAATATCAAATTAATTCAAGAATGACTGCTCTGAGGGGATGAATCACTATCAGCTCCTCAAATAAATTTTTAAACAGTCTTTGTGTGTAATAAAAAAAGAAGAAGAGTTCATTCTTGGCCCCAGCTGGCTAGCAGGCATTTATTATCTATGATACTTACACATGTCACTGTGAGTTCATCAAATCTAAAAGATTTTTCACTTTCACTTGAAATAATCATAGAAATTTTGAGTTGGAACTGACCCAAGACATAACCTTGCCTAACTACCCACCCAAAGTAGAAATTATCAATGTCAGTATCTCTGACAAGTGGTCATTCATTATAGATCTCAGATACTGTAAGTGACAAGAAACTCAGTGTTCTTTGAGTCAGGTCATTTCATTGTTGAATAGATCAGTTTTCTAAAAATATTGTCTTGTAAGGTAGGTAATCTGCATCTTCTTAATAATATCCATTTGTTCTTTATCCAGTCTCTGTAGCTCTAAGACTAATTTTAGCTGCTTGCATCTTTCTCTCACCCTTGTCTCAATATTCCATTACTTTTAATTATATCTTTGCTCTTTTTGGCATGTTCTCCATGTTGTTCACCATGTTTTGAATACATGCTGATTTTTCATGATATTCTTAAATTTTGACTTGAAAACGGTATTGTTACTATTTTAGTATAGACTTCAGGGTGAGATATTGGCTCTCAGTCTTTTGAAGGCAGTTATTTCATCAAATACTGTGTTTTTATTATTATTTAAATAGTTTTCTTTTCTTGGGCCTCAAAGTAGACTTTTTATTTCATTTTATTTTGTTTGAATTCTATCCAAGCACACAGCTCCCCAACTACCAAAACCCTTTCTCTAACCCTCCATTCACACATTGTGTGCAATATTTTTTTTTCAAGTGTATTTATTTTTTTGAAAGACACACACACACACACACACACACACACACACACACACACAGATCATGGCTGGTAGGGGCAGAGAGAGAGAGAGGGAAAGAGAGGATCCCAAGCAGGCTCTGCATTGACAGTGCAGGGCTCTATCTCACGAAATGTGAGATCAAGACATGAGCCAAAATCAAGAGTCAGCCACTCAACCGACTGAGCCACCCTGGTGCCCTGCAATTGTTTTGTTTTGTTTTGTTTTGTTTTGTTTTGTTTTGTTTTCTTTTCTTTTCTTTTTAACCATGAATCCAATACTTTACATTTCCCTAATGCCAGGGCATATAATTGTATTTTTTATTATTATTGTTTCTTGTAATGTGGTGGTAGTTATTCCTCCAGTGTAGTATAATCTTTTCAAGCCTGGCTTCTGGATCTTCATCCAAGTCATCCATTAAAAAGAAAAAGTTTGATAAGAATGAGAACAAAGATTTTGTGGCATATTATGAGAAGTCTCTTTCCATTAATCATCCTTAATGTAGCATCTCTTTGATATGATATGTAAATCTTCTTGTTAGTTGGATAAAAGTTACCCGAAAAAACCATAAGGTCATTAGAATTTCTAGGCATTTTCTCATTATACATGTTCTGACCTGAGCTTCAACTCCTTTTTAATGTGTTTGTTTTACCACTTTATATCGAAGGACATTTTATGCCCCATTTTATGTCATTAGGGATGATGTACTCTACTATTTATTTATTTATAAAACTTGTTTAATTAAAATTACCCAGATCTCTTAGGAACTGTTTCTGCAGTCTAACAATCCCCAGCTTCTACTACCTTAGATTAATAAGTAGGCTATCTGTGAGTACTTACACACAGTTAGAATGTGATATAAGAATAAAGACTTAAAAGAGTGAGCAATAATCATGATGAGACATACTCGGAGCTTTGGAGAGAAGTTACCTGAGTTTACGAATTCAACCAGTTGGATCAATATATGGCACATGCTGAGATTCACAGTGTCTTTTTTCTCTATAACACTTTAAGATGTTCTCATTCAAGCATACCCTTCAGAAATCTATTAGCTTTCCAAGAACATAAATGAAAAGCACATACCTAAAACAATATGAAACAAAACAGAATCCTAGGTTACAAAGGAAATTTGCTGAGGACATTAATATTATTACTATTATTTATTTCAGGTATCATTTCTGTGGCTGTTTGTTTTAAAGACAAAATATTGTATTAGGAGGAGAAAGTAAGCCTACATTTAATTTAAATCTTGTCCTAATCCATGCATATATCAAAAACTGAAAACAGGATTTAACCTTTAACTATTCCCCTTAAACAGAAAATAATTGCAAAACAGAAGCTTGTAAGGAAATTGGAAAGAAATGAGTAGTACACACTTGTTAAATCCCAAAACTAACATTTTAGTGCAGCCTTACATTGGGTAAGACAGGTGTAAATACATCATTATAATAAAATAAGAGAAGAGCCAGAACATAAGTCTAGACAGGAGACAGTAGTAAATACTTAAATAGATTGTATCTCAATCTTGGCTTCATGAGGTACAAAATGCCTGAGTCAAGGACTGTTCCTTCCCCAAACCTCAAACATCTGAGAAAACAGTGTTTAAAAGCAAGAGTGAGAACCTGAAACCAGAATCTGAGCAACAGGAGAGGATGCTTGTTCCCCTTTAAACAACGAGACAGGGCCTCTGGAAGGAGAGAAAAATGGATTCTGAAATCTGGGGATCCAACTCCATCTGTGTGAGCTTGGGTTACTCTCCACTTCCTACTCTCTCCAAGCTATAATTCTTTTCCTAGCCCTCTTTTGTTCTTCCTTGTCTTCCTCCTTCCTTTAATCCTCCCTTTTCCTTTTCTTCATCAATATTATCCTAAATTCCTGCTAGGAACTTTTCCAAGTCTTAAAAATATGCAGATGAAGAACTCTAATTTTGGTGAAAATGGGGGAAAAAGGGCAATAGGAAGGGATCGTTCATTTATGTAGAATCTACCTTACACACCTCATTTTGCTCCACGGTCACAATAAGACTGGTTCTAACACATGTGGAAACTAGGACTCACAATTTTTAAGTTACCAGAAGCTTGGATGTAACTAAACAAATTATCTTTCAACTCAGAAAATAAAGAAATCAGCAACCTTAATAGTGTGGAGATGTTATTAATGAGTTATAGGAGGAAGACACCCAGTGAAATTTAGGTATGTGTGCTAGGGACAGGGGAGGATGGAGTGGTCACAAAAGGTTTGGTGAAGGTGATGGGAACCTACATTTGAGGAAGTACATTAAATCTATGGATAATATGGGAAATGGAGATCTGGGCACAGCAAGCTGTAATTGCCAAGACACAGAACCATGAGAAAGCATTGGCCATTTGATGAACCATAATTTATGACATATACCTGCATCACAGGATACATGGCAGGAATGGTAGTCACAGAGCTTGAATAGAATTCAGGAACAAGATGAAGAAAGATCTGGTAAAATATGGTACTAAATTTAAGCTTTAACAAAGGCAGTGGTAATCCACATACAGATTTTTAGCAGAGTAATTGCGCAATCAGATTGCACTTCTAAAATTTACTCAGAAATAATGAGGAATGGAGAAAAATAGTTTAGGAGAGAAATGATGATGAGTACTGAAGCATGGTAGTAAATGTTGGCAGCACTTTGAGAGATATTCTGGAGTAACTAATTTTGTGCCCAGCACAGCCCTTTTTAGAGTAATAGACAGACAGATGGCACTTATAAAACCTTGATGCGTGGTGATTAGTCTCTACATTTATATATATTTTTAATGAGTAAGAGGGAAGAGTTGGCATCTGTATATTATAGCAGCACATTGCTTTTAAAATAACATACATTTTCAAAGATTCTACTAGTAATGCAAAGCAGATTAATTTTTCACCTGAATGTATTGCCAGTTGCATGTGCACCATACGTCTGCTTATATTCCACATGCTTCCCACGTGAATCATGGTCTTTGTGCGGCACAGACAAAAAAGTTTGACAAAGTAGATTTTAATGACATCTAATGTATTTTCTTTACATAGTAACTTTCCGTTACAAATCAGTTCTCTTCAAGATTAATCTCTAATTAAACAAACCTAAAATAAAAAGTAGTTATAATTCATCTACTACGATATGTTTTGCTGTCCTAGGAAAACTAAAAAAAAATTCATCTGTTTAACAACCTTAAAGTATATCCCATGGTCAAACACCACTCTCTATTTCTATTTTGGTTCCATGGAAGTCCTCAGTTATTAAAAGGAAATTTTAATAACTTTGCTTTGTACATTATTCCAAATTTTATCCGTAGCTACCTAAAGTTTTTCAGCCCCGAACTTGATCCTGCTTAAAGTCTGATTGTTTTTTTCATATCAATATGCTTCCTCTCATTGCAAAGTGAAGTAGAGATTTGTAGGTGCTTTTGTATAAGAATGTATTTCATCCTATTCATTTATTTTCTTTCCCCTTGGTATTAGATTTTCCTAAATGCAAAACATCTTTTTTTTTGCATCATTGTATTTATGGATGTTGTTTTCATTCACCTGCCCCATGTTTTTTTGTTTAACGTATTTCACATATGGTTGTAAATCCTGAGTCTGTCCTCTTCTAAGCCCAGTATCCTTTGACCTACCTTCTAAATTTTGTTTTCTCATTTAGTTTTCTAAACAAAACATGCTCAAAACAATCTGTTCTTCCCTTAGTACTTGTATCACTTTATTTCTTTTTTTTTATATGCACTTTTAATTTTAAGTCCTCGTATTTTCCTTCAATATTATTGCACCATCTGCCTTTTGCCATTTTGTAATACAGTACACAAAAGTTCCTCTCTGTTGTATTTTTATCTATACTTCAGACCAAGTATGTTCATAATACAGTACATTTTTCTGCCTTTAAAACAAATAGCCAAACCTATAAAATAGGCCCTATTGTTGTCCTCCATCACCATGGTTATTGCAGCTTTCTATTCTAAGTTTTTTGGGAAAAAAGAAAAACACTAAGAAATACTGAGCCCAGATATAAAGGTCTTGGAGCACAGTGTACACAGATGCTCAATAACTGTGTGTTTCCGGAGTTACACATGTAGAAAGGCAGGGACTGGGAAGAATTGTGACTGAAATCTGTAAAGCATGAGCAGTGTGAACTGACAAAAATTCAGCCTTTCCTTCTTTCTTGTTCTGCCAACGGATAAACTTACTGAGACAGAAAAATAACCATGTACTTCATTATGGTAATCAATAAGAATTTTTGTTGAAAATGTATTGTGTGCAGAGCGCTGCTCTAGATCCTTGGGGATATAAAGAGTTATAAAACACAGATCCTGCTGTTAAGTGTCTTTAATTTAGATGAAGAGTTAATATTTATATGATATATAAAACATATTTTTTGGATCCAGAAAAGAAGGCAAGGGAATATTTCACTTATTATAAAAACCAGACTGATGGGAGGTTAAACTTTCTGATGAGTTCACATGATGTTTCCACTTTTCTTTGCTCTGTGCAGTTTTCTAGTCTTCTTTAGGGAAAAACTTCAGGCTTAGCTATACCCAGACTTGGCTGTAATGTAGGGGAGGGGAATTCTCTTAAACATACACACATGCGCATGCATGTGCATACTTACGAGTACAGCTATGATATCTTTAGGTAAACTTATATGAATTCATTTTCTCTGATCAGCTGAGCAGTTCAATGGAGATAAATCATAATTCTATGGACAGAATAAGCAGCATTAATATATTTCTAATTTATATGGGCATAGCATAAGTTAAGATTGCCCATCTCTGTATAGATATTGTAGAATAAACAAATGAATTATAAACAAAATAAAATCAAAGTTACATCTTCATAATACTTTCATAAAAATTATTTTAAAAGGGTTTAATATAAAAATGAAACTATAAAGTGTATTAAAATGTTGGCAAATGTTTAGAAGAGTATTGCTAAGTATCCAAAATGTTCTACTTGATAAATATATGTAATAACTTTTTTTTCTTTTCATATTAAAGTATTTACAAACAAATAAAGTGAGCATGTCATAGCATTCAATGAAAGAATTAGGAACTCATCTCTGTAGTAAGATCTTAGCGTTTGTCTTTTTTTCTCTCTAGTTCTCTATTTCACTACATCTATAATTTAGCTATCCATATATCTGTATGGAAAGACATGTCTTTTTCTTTTTAAGTTTATTTATTTATTTATTTTGAGAGACAGAGAGAGTGCGAGTGGGGGAGGGGCAGAGAGAGAAACCAAGGAGGTTCCACGCCACTGTCAGCACTGAACCAGAAGCCAGGGCTGGACCTCATGAACCATGAGATCATGACCTGAGCAGAAATCAAGAGTCAGATGCTTAACTGACTGAGCCACCCAGGCGCTCCAAAAATGTCTTTAGGGTAATCTGGTGAAGTATAACTTGGTGTAGTTTTTGTTTTTTCTCTATTTTTTCCTTTGTTTTCTAAGTTTTTTACAAAAACTAGACATTGGTATCTTTACAATAACCAGAAAGAGTGGCAGTTTTGTGCATAAATTTCCATAGTCTTCTAGAAAACTAATTGTGTCAAACTATTTTAAGAAATTTAAAATGAAGTAATCCTCTAGAGGCTTTTATTTATTTGCGTGACTCTGTCCTAAGGAATCAGTCAGACATAATCAAAGGTTATTCACACAAATAGATTAATATCAGAATTACTGAGAAGCATTTGGAAAGAATCTAATTGCAAACAATAGGAAAATGCTTAAATATTGTTTGAAATAATCATGAGACGGCATATTCTGCAACCTGTTAAATATTTAATGATCTGTTCACAATATAAGATGAAAATAAATAAATACACCTACTACATACAACGTAATATCAATATTGGCTCCTACACAGACACACATTCATTTATACATTCAAAGCATAGCACCAAAAGGAAATACATTAATATAGGAGTACTTCCAGTAGGATTTTTTGTTCTTTATGCTTTTTTATATTTTAAAATATTCCGCAATGGAATCCTATTGATATTTATAACCAGTTAAAAGGATAAATGGTACAGAACTTTAAGGTAGGTGTCAATGTTTTTATTAGGTTTTGTGGGAATGGATATAAGAAAAGTGGTGGGTGTTTTCTTGATGGTCCGGACATGTAATTATGAAAGCAAGACAGAAGAAATAAGAAAATGGAAATATGTAGTTAGCTCCCTGTGGGTGTGTGAATTTCTTAACTACTAGAAAATACACACTAAGCAGGTTTTTGTGGTTGGAAGATAGATTCATAATTTAAGAATGAGGATGTTGGAAGCTACTCAGAAGTCATTTGACTTCCAGCAGAACTAGATGAACACTGGTATTGTATTGTCTTGTGGCTGAAAGAATAGCCTGGAGGAAGTTATCCTGAGTAATTTCCATGTGCTCTGTTTATGTTGTGGCCTGCCAGAGCGTTTTCTGTAAGTACTGTCATGAGTCTGGAGTGCCAGCAGGCACTGATGCATGTTCCAAGATGCTAGATTCCCAGATTAGACACACAGCATACATATCAAATTCTGATGAGCATCTCACTAATGATGCTTTCAACATTATGTAAGTACCAAGAGGTTCAAGGAAAGAAGAAAAGAAGCCCTGCCTATTTCCCTAAATACAAGAAGAATTTATGCTGCTGTGTTCTTAAATAATTCCAGGTTTTATAGTGTAATTTTGAGATTTAGCAAAAATAAGTGGACAGGAAAAGACAGGAAGCAAGGATCAGTAGGTTCTTTCCACTTGTCCCAAGTAACAAAACAGATTCAATCTGGCTCTAATAGAATCGTATATTTGAGTGAAAAATCACCATGAATTTCAAATAGTCCTTGATTAAAAATCCTGAGGTAAAATCCAGTTTTCTGATTTCTACTTGTGTGACATTGTTATTTAACCCCTCAATTGCAGTTCCCTTTTCTGTGAAAGAAGAGTAACAAAATCTACTTTATAAGGCTGGTATGGACTAAAAATGAGATTGTTATGTTGGAAGTGCAATGCAAAACATTAAATACATATAGCACTGTTGGTTCTCCATCACCCTTTCTTTTTTAATTAACATCTGTTGTCAGTAATATAATGGAACTTTATATCAGATGTCTATGTGTTCAATTCCTAGAATAGTCACTTATTAACTGGGTTAATACCTGGGTTTCAATGTTTTCATCTGTAAAATGGAATAATATTATCTATGTAAACCATAAGATGACTGAAAGTACTGAATAGAATATGGTGACATTTTATACACTATCATTTATTTGCATGCAATTATCACAACTTCCTAAAAAGCCTGTATTATCAGAGAAAGTAGGTAAATTTCACAGGATCACAAAAGTGATAAGAAGTAAATGGCAGTACTTAACACCAAGTCTTTTTAACATCAAAGACTTTCTGATTTTTTTAATACTGCTACCTTATGATCCCGGTGTCTAGAAGCCACCCCAACTTATGCTTCGAGGTGGCTGCATTGTATTGGATAAATTTCTCTGGATTTCTGTGTCATCATCTGTAACATAAGAAGCTGTATTAAATCCATTCTTTGCAATCTGGATTCATTTGAGGCTATGGGTTCCTCCAATCTTATCAGAAGCAACTTTATGGGAAATTGAAACAAACTAGAAGGTTCCATCTCACCAGCTCCTTCAGAAAGAACAACTTTTCTATTATCTCTTTTATTTTCTTATTTGTATGCTATGATTTCATTTGTAAAAATACTGCATTGTTAAAGGCAAGCTTGAGACTGCCCGATTAGATATTCTCTATTTATTCTATAATGTCTAACTCTAATTAAATATATTAAAGGGCCATCGATTAGTCAGAAGTTCAGAATAAGTAAAAGATAAGTAAGCAAATGAATATTTAACTGTAGAAATGTTTACCTAGAAGATATGCTGAATAAGAATATAAAGATGGAGCAAATTTGGGGACAGTTGCTTGTGCTGCTATTTCTAATAAAAATTAAGTACTTGGATCAAAAAAGCAAAAAAAGAAGATTAATTAAACTATTTGAACATGTCTAACAGAGTAGTAGACAGCTTAATAAGTATATTAATAAATATAATAGCAACCAAAAAAAAAAAAAGACTTGGAATCAACCAATTAAAAAGCAGATGTTCCAGGAGCACCTACAAACCAAGCAAAGTGCGATAAAGCATGAAGAAGCATAATCAAATATTCACCAAAGTCACTGATAAAACCTGTCCTGATCATTCATGGACAGATGATTGATGCAACCAGAGAAACAAGAAGGCATCTCTAGGGACGTTGAAGTTCACAGCTAGAATTTGAAGGCTGTAAACAAAGATATGAAAATTTCATCCCATCTTCTGATTGATTCACTCATTCATTCAGTGGTACACTCAACACACACTTATTAAAGATGATATAGTAAATGAATAACTGGTGGAAAAGTTTTTGAATAGTCAAATTAGCTTTCTGTGACTATTATTGATAATATCAGATTAATACATTCTCAGGAAACGGACAGAATTCATCTAAAATAGATGAAAGGTAACATTTGAGGAAAGATTCAATAATGTAATGAGAGAAATTTAAAATAACGTGTGTGTGTGTGTGTGTGTGTGTGTGTGTGTGTAGGGGAGTGCCTGGTAAATGAATAAAACCATATGCTATGGGGAATAACCTGTTATTGTCTAATCCTGTCCATCTCCCTTACTGCTACCTGAGACATATTCTCTACCTTGGTGTTCTAACTGGTCTCTATGCTTCTCTTTGACCCCTGACTATTCCTTGCCAACAAAGAAACAAAAATGGGCCTTTTAAAAACAAAAAGATTATATCTTGGCCCTACAGTAAGCCTCCTAAGGTATACGATCCTACAGAGATGCTCTACCTATACGCCCTGCTCTCTTCAATCCCCTTTTTTGCCACTGCCCTCTGTCCATAAATACTGACCCATGGACTTTGGTCTATTTCTCAAATATCTCAAGTCAATCCAGTCTTAAGGCTTTTCTACCACTTATTCCAGCTGAACTGAACTCTTCTTCCTGTCATCTTTCTAAGGGAGAGTTCATTCTACGGAGAACTCATTTTAACCTAAACTTACATGTGATTTTCTCAGAATGTTTTGCTGGCCATCGGATCTGAACTAGTCCCTTAGACACTTTCTGTGTCATCACTCTAACTTTCTGCAGGACCTGTGAGATTATAGTTTGTATCTTACTGAGTCACTATATTCACTAGGTCTAGCTGTTGCCTGGTAAATGCTTAATATCTATCTATCTATTGAGATGTGTAAATAAATGTGTATATATTACAAAAAAGCCAATTGTCAAAGTTTTTTCCAGTCCAAAATAATTGAAGAGTGTCAGAAACAATATCAATGGCTTAAGATTATTATTATAGGTGCTTGAAATATGTAAAGTAAACAATGTTTATCTAAAATTTTCACCTAAACAGGGGAACCTAGGTGGCTCAGTTAGTTAAGTATCCTACTCTCGATCTCGGCCCAGGTCGTGATCTTATGAGTTCGTGAGTGCGAGCCCCGCATCAGGATCTGTGCTGAGAGTGAGGAGCCCGTTTGCAATTCTGTCTCCCTCGCTCTCTGCCCCTCCCCCGCTCACGTTCACACTCTGAAAAATAAATAAACATTAAAAAAATAAAAATGAATAAAATTTTCACCTAAACAATGTTTTCTCACAATTGTTACCAAGACTTGGTGATATGCTTTTGTCTAAGAAACATCAGTGAAAGAACATTTCATATTAGAAAAAGATCTAATACAGAGGCAAGGAAAGGAGGATAAAATGGTCTGTATACTTGTATACATTTGATCATAAATGCTTTTCATTTAATCACAAAAGCAACTCTGGAATATCATAAAACATGTTTATCCCTGGGGCACCTGGGTGGATCAGTCAGTTAAGTGTCCGACTTTGGCTCAGGTCATGATCTCGCAGTTCATGAGTTCGAGCCCCACATAGCTCTGTGTTGACAGCTCAGAGCCTGGAGCCTGCATCAGATTCTCTGTCTCCTTCTCTCTCTGCCCCTCCCCCATTCACACTCTGTCTCTCTCTTTCTGTCTCTCAAAAATACATAAACATTAAAAAATTTTAAAAATATATTTTTTATCCGTGTTTATCAAATACTAGAACTGAGACCCAAAGAAACCAAGGGGCAAGCTTGATGACATAGAGCTAATGATGTAGGTATTATTTAATTCATGTTCATCTAATTTAAAATGACAGTCCATCAAACCAGATTAGAAACATCCTTGAAAATGCATTTTTAAAGCAACAAACCACTTCCTTAAAATCAAGATCTTATATGGAAGCCTAATATGTAAAACAAACCAAAACAAAAGGGAAAAACTCTTCTATTTGTATAGATTCTACTGAGAGCTTAATTTCCTTTCCAGAGCAGCTCATATGTTTCCTTTTTTATTTTCATATGTTCAAGCAGATTTAGTCAAATCTAAAAGGCTTAGATATCAGTCTGTCTTCTAAAAGTCACTCCATCTGCACAGTCTCTATATTTCTCTGTTGATTTCATTGACTTCTCTGAAATTTATTTAGAGGAAAAAAATAGAGACAAGGATATTGTTGAGAGGAGGAGATTTGTTTTAATTTGTTGTTTTTTTAGAGTTTTAAAAATATTTAAGAGGAGACTTGTTTTAAGGATGTATTTGTTCAGTTTTACTTGGACTACATGTTCATTTAGGATACTTTTAAGTAGGCTGATGGAGGGGGTGCTACATGACTACTGATTAATTTTGTAGTTAATTTCCAGTTTACATTATAAATTTAAAGTTATTACAACCTCCAGATACTGATCAGAGAGAAAAATAGATACATACATACATACATACATACACACATGTACTGATAATCCATTCTTCTTGTTTCAATGTATATTCCCCAATCATAACTGTAATTTTTATTTTTTTGGAATTCCCAGTTACTGACCCAAAAAGAAAATTTGAGAATGAGAAACATCTACCTCCTGAATCAACCAAGAAGATTGCTGGCTGCACAGTTGTTCCTGGCATGGACAGCTTAAATGCAATGCACAAAATTAGGGTACGGTTGCCTGTTTTATGCCCTTACTGGGGAAATTAAGATATTGGATCCCAGCAAGGGTCTGCATGGTTGTACTGGTGGTAAAATGATGGCTCATATGGAGGGTCACGTGCCAGGCTGAGCTGAATATTTTGCCTATCTGCAGTTGTGCTCCTCCCTACTATAGACCTTCCAGGCCTCATCATTCCCATGTCATTGGTAGCCATGTCATTTGAAGCTCTATTTTAGAACTGTCTCAGGAATCCACTATGTCACAGGCAGAAATCTCAAACACGTTCATTTTCTTTGCCTGTACCCAGGGTTTATATTTTCTCAACTAAACCCTCCAATTCCCCCCCCCCCCAAATTATTTGACTTGTCCTTTCTCCAACAAGAAGCTACCTGGATAGCTTTCTAATAACAGTACAAGCATCTAGGAAACTAACACCTGTTTCTTATATATTAAAGACAACTTACCTCTCATTGTGATCAAGGGGAAATTTCTGGCTTCTCTCTCACATGAATATTTGTTCTCAGTTTTTGACAGTCTCTTATGCTTTGGCTCTCTCCCACTCTAACCTCTTTTTTTTTTCCCTTCTCCTCCCCCCTGGGTTTCTGTTAAGTTACTCAAGATCCACATAAGAGTGAAACCATATGGTATCTGTCTTTCTCTGTATGGCTTATTTCACTTAGCATCACACTCTCCAGTTCCATCCACGTTGCTACAAAAGGCCATATTTCATTCTTTCTCATTGCCACGTAGTATTCCATTGTGTATATAAACCACAATTTCTTTATCCATTCATCAGTTGATGGACATTTAGGCTCTTTCCACAATTTGGCTATTGTTGAGAGTGCTGCTATAAACATTGGGGTACAAGTGCCCCTATGCATCAGTACTCCTGTATCCCTTGGGTAAATTCCTAGCAGTGCTATTGCTGGGTCATAGGGTAGGTCTATTTTTAATTTTCTGAGGAACCTCCACACTGCTTTCCAGAGCGGCTGCACCAATTTGCATTCCCGCCAACAGTGCAAGAGGGTTCCCGTTTCTCCACATCCTCTCCAGCATCTATAGTCTCCTGATTTGTTCATTTTGGCCACTCCGACTGGCGTCAGGTGATATCTGAGTGTGGTTTTGATTTGTATTTCCCTAATAAGGAGCGACGTTGAACATCTTTTCATGTGCCTGTTGGCCATCCGGATGTCTTCTTTAGAGAAGTGTCTATTCATGTTTTCTGCCCATTTCTTCACTGGGTTATTTGTTTTTCGGGTGTGGAGTTTGGTGAGCTCTTTATAGATTTTGGATACTAGCCCTTTGTCCGATATGTCATTTGCAAATATCTTTTCCCATTCCCTTGGTTGCCTTTTAGTTTTGTTGGTTGTTCCTTTGCTGTGCAGAAGCTTTTTATCTTCATAAGGTCCCAGTAATTCATTTTTGCTTTTAATTACCTTGCCTTTTGGGATGTGTCGAGTAAGAGATTGCTACGGCTGAGGTCAGAGAGGTCTTTTCCCGCTTTCTCCTCTAGGGTTTTGATGGCTTCCTGTTTCACATTCAGGTCCTTTATCCATTTTGAGTTTATTTTTGTGAATGGTGTGAGAAAGTGGTCTAGTTTCAACCTTCTGCATGTTGCTGTCCAGTTCTCCCAGCACCATCTGTTAAAGAGACTGTTTTTTTTCCATTGGATGTTCTTTCCTGCTTTGTCAAAGATGAGTTGGCCATATGTTTGTGGGTCTAGTTCTGGGGTTTCTATTCTATTCCATTAGTCTATGTGTCTGTTTTTGTGCCAATACCATGCTGTCTTGATGATTACCGCTTTGTAGTAGAGGCTAAAGTCTGGGATTGTGATGCCTCCTGCTTTGGTCATCTTCTTCAAAATTACTTTGGCTATTCGGGGCCTTTTGTGGTTCCATATGAATTTTAGGATTGCTTGTTCTAGTTTCGAGAAGAATGCTGGTGCAATTTTGATTGGGATTGCATTGAATATGTAGATAGCTTTGGGTAGTATTGACATTTTGACAATATTTATTCTTCCAATCCATGAGCACGGAATGTCTTTCCATTTCTTTATATCTTCTTCAACTACCTTCATAAGATTTCTATGGTTTTCAGCATACAGATCTTTTACATCTTTGGTTAGATTTATTCCCAGGTATTTTATGCTTCTTGGTGCAATTGTGAATGGGATCAGTTTCTTTATTTGTCTTTCTGTTGCTTCATTGTTAGTGTATAAGAATGCAACTGATTTCTGTACATTGATTTTGTATCCTGCAACTTTGCTGAATTCATGTATCAGTTCTAGCAGACTTTTGGTGGAGTCTATCGGATTATCCATGTATAATATCATGTCATCTGCAAAAAGTGAAAGCTTGACTTCATCTTTGCCAATTTTGATGCCTTTGATTTCCTTTTGTTGTCTGATTGCTGATGCTAGAACTTCCAGCACTATGTTAAACAAAAGCGGTGAGAGTGGGCATCCCCATCGTGTTCCTGATCTCAGGGAAAAAGCTCTCAGTTTTTCCCCATTGAGGATGATGTTAGCTGTGGGCTTTTCATAAATGGCTTTTATGATGTGTAAGTATGTTCCTTCTATCCCGACTTTCTCAAGGGTTTTTATTAAGAAAGGGTGCTGGATTTTGTCAAAGGCCTTTTCTGCATCGATTGACAGGATCATATGGTTCTTCTCTTTTTTTTTTTTTTTTTATTAATGTGATGTATCATGTTGATTGATTTGCAGATGTTGAACCAGCCCTGCATCCCAGGAATGAATCCCACTTGATCATGGTGAATAATTCTTTTTATATTCTGTTGAATTCTATTTGCTAGTATCTTATTGAGAATTTTTACATCCATGTTCATCAGGGATATTGGCCTGTAGTTCTCTTTTTTTACTTGGTCTCTGTCTGGTTTAGGAATCAAAGTAATACTTGCTTCATAGAATGAGTCTGGAAGTTTTCCTTCCCTTTCTATTTCTTGGAATAGCTTGAGAAGGATAGGTATTATGTCTGCTTTAAATGTCTGGTAGAACTCCCCTGGGAAGCCATCTGGTCCTGGACTCTTATTTGTTGGGAGATTTTTGATAACCAATTCAATTTCTTCGCTGGTTATGGGTCTGTTCAACCTTTCTCTTTCCTCCTGATTGAGTTTTGGAAGAGTGTGGGTGTTTAGGAATTTGTCCATTTCTTCCAGGTTGTCCAGTTTGTTGGCATATAATTTTTCATAGTATTCCCTGATAATTGTTTGTATCTCTGAGGGATTGGTTGTAATAATTCCATTTTCATTCATGATTTTATCTATTTGGGTCATCTCCCTTTTCTTTTCGAGAAGCCTGGCTAGAGGTTTGTCAATTTTGTTTATTTTTTCAAAAAACCAACTCTTGGTTTCGTTGATCTGCTCTACCTTTTTTTTAGATTCTATATTGTTTATTTCTGCTCTGATCTTTATTATTTCTCTTCTTCTGCTGGGTTTAGGCTGCCTTTGCTGTTCTGCTTTTAGTTCCTTTAGGTGTGCTGTTAGATTTTGTATTTGGGATTTTTCTTGTTTCTTGAGATAGGCCTGGATTGCGATGTATTTTCCTCTCAGGACTGCCTTCGCTGTATCCCAAAGCGTCTGGATTGTTGTATTTTCATTTTCGTTTGTTTCCATGTATTTTTTAATTTCTTCTCTAATTGCCTGGTTGACCCACTCATTCTTTAGTAGGGTGTTCTTTAACCTCCATGCTTTTGGAGGTTTTCCAGACTTTTTCCTGTGATTGATTTCAAGCTTCATAGCATTGTGGTCTGAAAGTATGCATGGTATAATTTCAATTCTTGTAAATTTATGAAGGGCTGTTTTGTGACCCAGTATATGATCTATCTTGGAGAATGTTCCATGTGCACTCGAGAAGAAAGTATATTCTGTTGCTTTGGGATGCAGAGTTCTAAATATATCTGTCAAGTCCATCTGATCCAATGTAGCATTCAGGGCCCTTGTTTGTTTATTGACCGTGTGTCTAGATGATCTATCCATTTCTGTAAGTGGAGTGTTAAAGTCCCCTGCAATTACCACATTCTAATTAATAAGGTTGCTTATGTTTATGAGTAATTGTTTTATATATTTGGGGGCTCCGGTATTCGACGCATAGACATTTATAATTGTTAGCTCTTCCTGGTGGGTAGACCCTGTAACTATTATATAATGTCCTTCTTCATCTCTTGTTACAGCCTTTCATTTAAAGTCTAGTTTGTCTGATATAAGTATGGCTACTCCAGCTTTCTTTTGGCTTCCAGTAGCATGATAAATAGTTCTCCATCCCCTCACTCTCAATCTAAAGGTGTCCTCAGGTCTAAAATGAGTCTCTTGTAGACAGCAAATAGATGGGTCTTGTTTTTTTATCCATTCTGATACCCTATGTCTTTTGATTGGTGCATTTAATCCATTTACATTCAGCGTTATTATAGAAAGATACGGGTTTAGAGTCATTGTGATGTCTGTATGTTTTATGCTTGTAGTGATGTCTCTGGTACTTTGTCTCACAGGAACCCTCTTAGGATCTCTTGTAGGGCTGGTTTAGTGGTGACAAATTCCTTCAGTTTTTGTTTGTTTAGGAAGACCTTTATCTCTCCTTCTATTCTAAATGACAGACTTGCTGGATAAAGGATTCTCGGCTGCATATTTTTTTTCTGTTTAGCACACTGAAAATCTCGTGCCAATCCTTTCTGGCCTGCCAAGTTTCAAAAGAGAGATCAGTCACGAGTCTTATAGGTCTCCCTTCATATGTGAGGGCACGTTTATCCCTTGCTGCTTTCAGAATTTTCTCTTTATCCTTGTATTTTGCCAGTTTCACTATGATATGTCCTGCAGAAGATCGATTCAAGTTACGTCTGAAGGGAGTTCTCTGTGCCTCTTGGATTTCAATGCCTTTTTCCTTCCCCAGTTCAGGGAAGTTCTCAGCTATGATTTCTTCAAGTACCCCTTCAGCAACTTTCCCTCTCTCTTCCTCCTCTGGGATACCAATTATGCGTATATTATTTCTTTTTAGTGTATCACTTAGTTCTCTAATTTTTCCCTCATACTCCTGGATTTTTTTATCTCTCTTTTCTCAGCTTCCTCTTTTTCCATAACTTTATCTTCTAGTTCACCTATTCTCTCCTCTGCCTCTTCAATCCGAGCTGTTGTGGTTTCCATTTTGTTTTGCATTTCGTTTAAAGCGTTTTTCAGTTCCTGGTGACTGTTCCTTAGTCCCTTGATCTCTGTAGCAAGAGATTCTCTGCTGTCCTCTATACTGTTTTCAAGCCCAGCGATTAATTTTATGACTATTATTCTAAATTCTCTTTCTGTTATATTATTTAAATCCTTTTTGATCAGCTCATTAGCTGTTGTTATTTCCTGGAGATTCTTCTGAGGGGAATTCTTCCGCTTGGTCATTTTGGATAGTCCCTGGCGTGGTGAGGACCTGCAGGGCACTTCCCCTGTGCTGTGGTGTATAACTGGAGTTGGTGGGCGAGGCCACAGTCAGACCTGATGTCTGCCTCCAGCCCACCGCTGGGGCCACAGTCAGACTGGTGTGTGCTTCTCTTCCCCTCTCCTAGGGGCGGGATTCACTGTGGGGTGGCGTGGCCTGTCTGGGCTACTTGCACACTGCCAGGCTTGTGGTGCTGGGGATCTGGCGTATTAGCTGGGGTGGGTAGGCAAGGTGCACGGGGGCAGGAGGGGCAGGCTTAGCTCGCTTCTCCTTAGGTGATCCACTTCAGGAGGGGCCCTGTGGCAGCGGGAGGGAGTCAGATCTGCTGCAGGAGGTTTGGCTCCGCAGAAGCACAGAATTGGGTGTTTGCGGAGAGTGAGCAAGTTCCCTGGCAGGAACTGGTTCCCTTTGGGATTTTGGCTGGGGGATGGGTGAGGGAGATGGCGCTGGTGAGCGCCTTTGTTCCCCACCAAGCTGAGCTCTGTCATCTGGGGGCTCAGCAACTCTCCCTCCCTTTGTCCTCCAGCCTTCCCGCTTTCCCAGCAGAGCTGTTAACTTATGACATCCCAGACGCTAAGTCGCGCTTGCTGTCGGAACACACTCCGCCAGGCCCCTCTGCTTTTGCCAGCCAGACTCGGGGGCTCTGCTTGGCCGGCAGGCTGCCCCTCCGCCCCGGCTCTCTCCCGCCAGTCCGTGGAGCACGTACCGCCTCGCCGCCCTTCCTACCCTCTTCCGTGGGCCTCTCGTCTGTGCTTGGCTCTGGAGACTCCATTCTGCTAATCCTCTGGAGGTTTTTGGGTTATTTAGGCAGGTGTAGGTGGAATCTAAGTGATCAGCAGGACGCGCGGTGTGCCCAGCGTCCTCCTATGCCGCCATCTTCCCCATTCCCTGCCCTATTCTTTTAATAAATTTTTTGTAGTACCTCTAAGATTAATTCTACTCTGAATCCCACCTCATCCCTTAATGCCTTCCTTGGGAGCTGGACAGGATTGCTGTTGTTCATCTAGAGACTCATGGTGCTGCTTCAAGGATAAGTCACCAAAGCGCTCACCCCACATACAGAACATTTAAATAATTGTCCATTCAATTTTCTCCTAGGCACTTCAGAAGACATGGGAGTGAGATTCATACCTGGCAATTTTTTCTTCCCTACGCTTGGTAAGACTATAAATTGGTGTCGTTAATCCTTACATTTGGACATTTTCTTCATTTATTTCCAATTATAAATCATAAAAACAGTGATTATCCTTGTACCCTAGTCTTTTTCCTTTCCTTATATTATACTATACTAATTTATTTTTAAATATTTTATTACACTATTTTTATATTTTATTATACTATACTATTTTACCTTTACTTTTTTTGTCTAATTTCTATCTCATGCACTGTATTGGAAAGTCACTGAGAGAAGGAACTGTTTATACATCAATCATTGTACACTGATATCCCAAACACCTTGAACATTTTGTAGCCCATAGAATCTCCTCAGAGATAAAATCACACAGGTTGATCACACTTTTATCTTAAAAAGTAGTTAATTTTTCATTTGGAGAATATCATACTAACTTATGAATTTCTGGTGTTAAATTACAGGGCATTCAAAGTATATTCAACACTATAAAATCATTTCAAAAGTCAATTGACCAGAAATAGATTTCCTTTTAACACTGAGTTTTGCTTCAATGTTTTTCAGTACAGTCCTCTTTTCAAACTATTACAGGATGCAAAACAAGATACCTATTTAAAAAATTATATGCTGTATTTTTCTTGTTCTAATATAAATCTTAGGTAATTATTACATAGTATCTGTACCACAATCTTTACAACAAAATATCAATACTAGAAAGAAGTACAAGTATAGAGTCAAATTGTCTTAAAGAAGTTTCTTCTCAGAATATATTAAATTGTTCTCAAGGTAGCTTTCAGCCTGTGATTCACTATTTATTTCTAGTCAGGATTATTGTACCATTTGGTCAATGAATCCAGTATGTAGGCAGAGAGATATAGATCAGTCTTTTGCCAAAGTTCTTTGACTATGAATCAGTTTAAATATTCTAGTAGTTTGAGATGATGCCGGAAGGTTGTGAAATCTAACATACTAGGATTAAAAATGTGATCAAATATGACTTTGTACATAAATTACTTGCTGAAATTATAAACATATGGTCATATGATTTTATTAGGTAAGCAAAAAACAAATAAGAGAATTACATCTTATCACGTTAAATAGCGCGTGTGTGTGTGTATAAACCACCATATAAATGTAACAAGTTTATAATAATGCCTAATTACCTAATAAAAAACATTATAACATTAACTAGATCAAAGGTTTGCAAACATTTTTTGTAAAGAGCCACATAGTCACTATATTAGCTTTTTTGAGCTATACAAGTCTCTGTCATAACTATTCAACTCTGCCATTGCACATAAAGGTTAGAAGAATTTTACGGGTATATGCTATATTTTACCTTCACCATAACTTAAACTTTAGCTAGAATCTGTGTAGCGATTGCTGCTGCTTCCTTCCTTCCCTCCTTTCTTTGCATTTATTTTCCTTTACTTTTATTAACGTGTTACAGAATGCAGTTCTTTTCCAAACATAGATCAGGAAATTATTTTTGAGATGGATCAGGATGGTAGTGCATCTTGTTGTATATAATCACAGTTTTTTATTTGTTTTTACGTTCAGTGGCTGTATTCTCCAGGTAATTGTTTGAGTTCTTCATTTGCCATTGCTGCCATAACATAGTTCTTAATTTATTGGTCAGGGTATCAAGCTAGTGGAAATGATTAGTCCTGATATACAAAGGTAATGCTCTTCTTCAAAAATGTGATATTTAAAAAAATGTTAAAAATTCAGCTAGTAAAGACAGCAATCTCTTACAACCACTAAATAACTATCAGCCTTATTCATTTTCTACTTCCTGTGTCTTCCTAGAGGTCTGGAAATTTTACTTCCATTCTGGCCTGACAAACAATATTGGAATGTAGTCTTAAGCAATTTCAAACTGATTGAACCTGTTCGAGATTTGGTGCTATCTTAAGTCCTTTCCTGACATGGGATTTAGCAGTAACAGAAGAACAACAAAACAAAGCAAAGCAAAACAAAACCAAGAACCTTTAGGTGAGTCCTCTTCGTTTACCGTTCAGTAAATAAAACTAACTAGGTTAGTGTTGGGAAACAGTCAGAATACAGGAAATCTTCAGAGACAAGAGGACAGAAAGAAAAGAAACAAAACAAAACAACTCCATAATAGTACTTTAGTCTTTCTTCATGACAAAATACCATAACATCATATTAGTATATAGATATACACATAGATATAGATAGCATAATCTATATATAGCATATATATAGCATTATATATATGTAGCATTATATATATATATATAGCATATATAAATAAAAATACACACACACACACACACACACACACACACACACACACACACCTTCTCTCTTCAGAAAGTAAAAAGGGGCTTCTAGAATCACTTCTTGAAAACTCACTTTCCCCAGAGTGCTTTGATGTTCTTTTGAGTCATTGATACTTTTAATTCCAATAATTATTCAAGCTGGAAAACTTCAAATCATTTCTTCTTTAAATATTCTGTCCCTCCTCTCCCAACCAGTGATTCATGAAGCTCTCTCAATGGTAGCCCTTATTTGTATCAATCAAAACCTTTCTTCTTATTCATTCTAACATTCAGGCCCTCATTATTTCTGTTCTGAACCACTGAAATAGTGTCTAAATTCTGTCTTCTAACTCTGGTTTACCCTCGTTTCACACCAAACTTCACACACAGCTCCAAGGTCATTTTGCTACAATACAGATCCCAACAAGTTAAGCCTTTGCTTTGATATTACAATGTCTCCCAACTTCTTTGGACAAAAGTCCAAACTGTAGTCACCATTATATTATTTTATGTTGCCAAGGTTTTTGCAGTTTATTTCCTGGGTCTACACTGACAAGTTCCAAAATCTCGCTACACTGACAAGTTTCTTGAATCTCTCAATATCTCTTCCAGGGAAATAACTACTTGTCATAAGTGAAGCAGTATAAAAGTTACCTTTTGTCTAAAATTGTACAAGGCATCATGAGTTCAGCACTTCCCACTTCTATATGTGTAAATAAATACAATGAAACATAGTAGCTTCTCAAAAAAGTTATTGTATTAGGTCATCAAGGAAAAGGATAATATTTCATTCATGCCACAATGCCCTAGGCAGTTCCCTAATTGCATTAAAGGATTTGGGGTGTGACTATGCATGTAGAAAATGCACTCTCCATCAGAAACAACTAAAAGTTTATTCAATCCAAGTGCTATAGAAAAAAATTCAGGAGCTGAAAAGTAGCACTATGGATACCAATGCTGATATCAGACAGTCCAAAGTTCTATACCTGGATCTATCTCAAATTTTAAAAAAAATTTTTCTTTACATTACTTATTTTTTGAGAGACATAGAGAGACAGAGCACATGTTGGGGAGAGGCAGAGAGAGAAGGAGACACAGAATCCGAAGCAGGCTCCAGGCTCCGAGCTGTCACCCAGAGCCCGATGCAGGGCTCGAACTCACAGACCGTGAGATCATGACCTGAGCTGAGGTCGGATGCTTAACTGACTGACCACCCAGGCGCCCCATCTCTAATTTTGTGATAGCAGTCCAGCTACCCAAATTAGGTATCACTTCCTAATCTGTAAAATGTTAGTACCTACAGATTATACTTTCAGATATATTCGTTACAGTTCAATGAGTAATAGCAATTGTTATTATTAACTGAATTTCAAAAATCTCTCATCTATAGCCATTTGAGTACCCCTTCACTGAAATTTCTATTGAGGGCCACCTTAGGAGGAGTTCATCACTAACACTGTGTTAGTAACTTTATTTTATATTCAGAAGTTTATAAATACCAACTAGATTTAGAACCTGGATCTAAATTTCTCTCTTCTTTCAACTGCTTAGATCTGAAGATAGGGATTTTTTTTAACAAAGGGTATAAACATTTGAATTTCTTTTCATATAGAAGAGTCATCTTTTAAACTCTCCAATTTTGGATTTAGATCATATAGATCCTTCTTTACATTGTTTTGAGTAGTTCTTTATGTTCCTGGTATGTTCTCATACATAATAAACCTAAAAGAAGAATTTTGCCTTATACACATATAAACAGTCTCCTAATTAATAGAAGGAAAAAGGAATGCCAAATAAGGTTCTAATAAAAATTTCCTGGTATACATATATATTTCTTAGTATACTTAAAAGAGGTTGAATCTATTTTTGAACATTTTGTTGGAGGCCATATTTTTATTATTACCTAATTATTTTTGTTTAAAGATGGTATTTTAAGGACAGTTTCATGATTGCTGTCATTTATGATTGTGACTATGAATAATTGTTCTTCAAATTTGCCATGCTTTGGTAAATTTCACCACTACAGAGAGTATTTAGCATAACAGTTATAAAGTAGGATAGTGTGTCTCTTAATTCAACATGTGCCTTGTTTCTATATGTCTTTAATTTCTTTCCTAAAATATTTATTGTGGTTTCATATGAAAACAGTCTATTGCCAAGAAAAGTCTAAAGTTTTTATATGAATAAAATTATCCTTTTTAGTCTACAAATAAAAAATTACATGAATGGAGAAAGAACAATGTTTCTGGATAATTAGAAAAAAAATCTTAAAAAGTAGCTAAACACAATGTTACTAATTCTCTACTAATGCCTCTTCCTTAAGGTATAACATAAATTCTTGTTTAATAAAAAGTATACGTTTAGTGTGCATTGCCTTCTAGTTTATGTTATCTGAAAACTCCACATGGTTTTCACCGATAACTAATCAGTGGGTTAATCTAAATGCTTACTTAAACAGAATATGAATTGTGATTCAAGCATTGTACTAGGTTCCATTTATCAACATTTTATTCTCTAATAGGCTACCACAGCATTTAAATTTTCATCATTAGTAATCTAAAATTTCATTTCTTTTAATATTTATACTTAGATATATGGGGCGCCTGGGTGGCTCAGTCCTTAAGCGTCCAACCTTGGCTCAGGTCATGATCTCGCAGTTTGTGAGTTCAAGCCCTGCATCGGGCTCTGTGCTGACAGTTCAGAGACTGGAGCCTGCTTCAGATTCTGTGTCTCCCTCTCTCTCTGCCCCTCCCCTGCTCATGCTCTGTCTCTCTCTGTCTCAAAAATAAATAAAACATTAAAAAAATTAACATTTATACCTAGGTATAAGCCAGAGGAAAAAATCCACCTACATATTGTTTTATCAGAGACTTGTCATATGATGTTAATAACACTAGAGGGATACTGAAAAGAATGCTGATAGCTTTAAATCTGACAGAAGCTAAATCTGTTTACTTTTGCTTCAATTTTTGAAGTATAATTATCTAATAAAATTACATAATTCACATTACAATCAAAGTTTGCCTTATGAAATTTGCAGTTACTTACTTTGAATTACATCCTTATGTATCAATGATCTATCACTGTAATGCTTAACTAAATTTTGTAAAAACTTATAATAGTAGTTCAATGAACTGAGAACAATATTTTATAACATTGTAAGCATACCAGGTAGGGAATATCATTGATATATTTAAATCGGTAATAACTTTAACTTTTCATGCAATTCAAGAAATTGTATTTTCACAATCTTTTTAAAAGTTAAACAGCTGAACAAGCTAACAAACATAAAAGATGTCTTTTAAAAAGAGGTTTCATGTCTGCAGTCTATTAAAAAAATAAATGATCTTTACTTCAATATAGATTAATTGTGTTACCCCTAGGCCAATGATATTTCTCTCAAGGACAAGATATTAGTTAGGGAGTCCAAGGTTCATTTTGTTAGCTAAATGAAAATAAATTGGTGACAACTTAGAGTTAGCATCTAAGAACTTACAGAGAATCACTGTAACTTGAAAGGGAGATTAAACTTTCTATAAAGAAAGATATCTCTCTCCAAAATGCAAACCTGTCATCATTTCTGCCAATCATATCTGTAAATTATTAGACACATAGACACACACAGACACGCACATATTTAATGTTCAGCCAGCATGTTCCAGTGTAATATAATAGGCCATATTACTACTGATTTGTTTTGTTAATTTGTTTACTCTATGCTTATGCCTTTCTAGTCACTGAATTATTTTGATTATCAACCCTGCTTATATATATATACACATATATACATATGTGTATGTATCTGAATGAAAGAGATCACACACTACGAAAAATCTCTGAAACATGTAATTAATACTAAATGAGAACAGAGACTAAAACTCTTCCAAAAGTGATGTCTGTTAGAATGCAATTCTATGTAAAATAAAATAATATAAATGTAATAAACTTGCTCCTAAACAGGCTTAAAGAACATTTTGGGTAAATACAAGATTATGTGGGGTAGAGAGAAGAGTCTGGAGAATAGGGTGTATACAGAAGACTTGAAGAGTCATTGCCATTTGGTGAGTGTAAAGAGAAATACTTGGAAGTAACACTAAAGATCTTTGAATCAACTGAAGAGAAAAGGCTCTCCCTGAGAGTCAATGAGAATCATTGACAATAACTGAACAGAGAATAGGTGAACAGAGAATAATGGGATCATTAGTGATTGAGGAAGATTTACATCACCCACACACATAAAGGGTTCAAGAAGAATTTAGAGAAGCAGGCTACATTGTTCTCATTCAGCTTCAGTGTTTATGAAGACAAAATATCAGTAAATTGAGTTCAAATCTGCTCTCCAATTCCACAGGTAAGAGTCAGAGAAACATTTTTCACTCTTCAACGCAAATATTCTCTTTTCTGACAGCAGGACATTACTAATTTTTTTATATATGTGTATGAAGAAGGTTGGAATAGTAGATTCTGAAAGTAGTTAATAGAATTTAACTTACCATGAATCTTTATCTTACTCTCCATGAGAAGAGTTGGATAGACATACACATACACAAAAAAAGTGAGCTAGATTAGTTCTTCTATTCAAAGCTAGGGAATAGGAATCAGGTCATAGTTGAATATAGACCTAATTTTGCTACTAAGATCACAGTTAATAAATGCTTATAGCTCTGGGTATAAAAGGAAAGTCTAGAGAATCTAGCAGAGTTGACATATCAAAGCTCAACAATGGGTCAAAAGTGTTGGCAGTTAGGCTGAATAAATAAGTAACGAAGGGGAAATGGCCAGCAGCTTATGGAAGTAAGGAGCCAGAATCAAGTGAAGAACAAGGTGTTTTGTTTTGTTTTGTTTTGTTTTCCAGCACCAGCATCCAGATACAACAAACCCAATCTATGTTGACATAACCTGAGCTAAATAGCTTTTGGTACTTTGAGATCTCACATTGTGGAGCCCTGCAAATAAGATGAAAATGCTGTAGGTTTTGAATTCAGTGAATGAAATACATCAAGAGAAAAATAAATACCACAAAATATGCTAAGAAATTCCAGATTGTTCTCCCCAAAGAAAGCACGTGATATGAAAATAAGTTCTCTTCTGAAGCAAAAGAAAAGTCAAACAAAGGGAAATGTTGCTAATTATCTTTATCTGGGAATTTCATCAAAGACTTAGTTAGCATTTTGGGGTTTGTGGTTAACATGATTCATTGCTTATGTCCATGCTCTGCCTAGATTTTCTTCAGTTGCCCTCTAATTAGTGCTTAAGAAATTATGGTCAGCAATTTTAATGGTTTTGAACCCAAGGAAGAGGAAAAATCTTTTTAAAAATACCAGTTGTTCAATCATAGCTTTTGGTAATATAAGAAAAAACATGGCAAGAGAAGTTTGATTGTAAAGTGTCCATGTCCACTCACAGCCCCACTGTCTTCTTCTGTGTGTGCTCTAGTGACCTGTATCTAACTGGTATTGATGGAGTCTGGAAAAGCTAGCTACTCCTAGCACAGTGTTCTTTAACTATGTACTTCTTTCCCATAATTCTAAGAGCTCTTGAAATTTGATTTTCAATCTGTTTTAATTTCTTTAAATCTCTCAAATAGAATTTATTATTGAGGGTTCCATGGAGTCCTCATTGATAATGAGTAATTATAAAGCATTATCAGGTTAATGATTTAAACTATGATCCAGATCTCCAATGCAAAGAAAACAGCTTCAATACATTAAAAAAAAAAAAAAGAAGAAGAAGAAGAAGAAGGCACTTTGAGGGCTGTGGGCTTTGGTGCAGACACAGCCAAGTCCAAGGACCACACCACACACAATCAGTCACGAAAATGGCAGAGAAATGGCATCAAGAAACCCAGTCGCAAAGATATGAATCTTTTGGGGTCTTAACTTAGACCTGAAGTTCCTGAGGAATAGGTACTTTGCCTAGAAGCACAACAAAAAGGGCCATAAGAAGATGCAGGCCAACAACGCCAAGGCCATTAGTGCACATGCTGAGGCTATCAACGTCCTCATCAAGCCCAAGGAGGTCAAGCCCAAGATCCCAAAGGGCAGTAGCCTCAAGCTCAATTGACTTGCCCACATTGCTTACTCTCAGCTCAGGAAACACACTCATGCCCACATTGCCAAGGGTCTCAGGTTCTGCCAGCCAAAATCCAAGACCAAGGCAAACAAAGGCCCAGGCTGCAGCTGTGACTCTGGCTCCAGCTCCTGCTGTGGCTCAGTCTTCCAAAAGTGCCCAGTCGCCAAGAAAGGCTCCAGTGTAGAGGTTTCTGTTTGCCAATGTGAGGATGGAAGGACTGGTGTGACACCTGGGCTTCTGTCAGCATGGGGCTGGTGTCCTGTGCTCTTTGTACAAATAATTTTTTTTTAGAATTTCTCACAATTTTTCTAGTTCCTTATTTGAAGGAAATTTACATATTTAAACAAATCGGCCTGTGGGTAAAATTTTACCTCTGAGTTGTTTGGAAGAATAATTAACTGTGTAAGTTTTGCAGTGAACTTAGAGCAAATATGAAGTGCCACCTAAAAAACTGACTGATAAAGAATAATCAAAGCACAAGTTCAACCTGAGAAAAACAAAAAAAATCTACTTATATAATGTTCAGAAACAGTCTTGAGCATAGATGAGAAATATTTACCCATGCACAGCATTTTCTATAAAGACTCAGAAATATTAATAGTAATTCTATAATTCTATAGCTCTGTGATTGCCAATCTAAAAAACAAATGAGAAAGTCTTATGTATGAATTAGGAAAGTATCTGAGCTATAGAAAGAAATTTTAAAAAAGCTTTTCACTTAAAAGAGTCTCATAAAAATTAAATAAAAGATAATTGCCTCTTTTGCATGGAATTTTAAAAGATCAATGTAGAAACAACCAAGGCAACCAAAGGCTCAGAAAAGTCTCTTTTTATTTTACTCTTCTCCCCCTATTTCACCCACCCCCCACCCCACTTTCTTCTGTAAGCCTCCAATTTGTTCTTGATATTTATGAGTCTGTTTCCGTTTTTTTGCTCATTTGTTTGGCTTTTTTAGATTCCACATATAAGTGAAATCATATAGAATTTGTCTTTGTCCGTTATTTTACCTAGCATAATATCCCCAGATCCATCCATATTGTTGCAAATGACAGGATTTCATTATATTTTATGGCTGAGTAATATTCCATTAGTTATCTATCTATATATCTATCATCTATCTATCTATCTCACATTTTCTTTATCCATTCATCTACTGATAGACATTTGAGCTGTTTCCATATTTTAACTGTAGTAAAGAATGCTACAATAAATATAGGGGTATATATATCCTTTCAAATCCATTTTTTTTTTGGATAAATACCCAGCAATGAAATAACTGGATAGTGTGGTATTTCTATTTTTAACCTTTTAAAAAACCTATGTTTTCCATAGTGACTATGTTTTCCATAGTGCCAATTTACATTCCCACCAACAGTGCACAAGGGTTCCTTTTTCTCCACATTATCACAAACGCTTGTCATTTCTTGTCTTTTTCATACTCGTCATTCTGATTGGTGTAAAGTGATGTCTTAGTGGTAAATCGCCTTCTTTTCCAGTCATAAGTCAACTGTATACACCCATGTTCCATTCCATTAGAAAGTAGTAGTTAAATCAACTGCACATTAGAAAATCCTAGATTTTTTTTAAAGTTTATTTTTTTATTTGGAGGGAGAGAGAGAAAACACAAGGCAGAGAGGGGTAGAGAGAGAGTGAGAGAGAGAGAGAATCGTAAGCAGGCTCTGCACTGTCAGTGTACAGCCTGATGCAAGGGCCCAAACTCATGAACTCATTAATTCATTAACACACGAACTGAGAGATCATGACCAGAGCTGAAGTTGGACACTTAACCAATTGAGCCACCTAGAAGCCCAGAGAAACTCCTATATTTGTAAGTACCCAAGACCATGTTCCCCCCATGAAGAGTCTAATGTAATTGTTTGGGAAAAGGGCTCAGAGATTATTAATTCTCAAATAGCACCCTGATTCTAATGTGCAGAAAATTTAGGGAATCATTGCATTAGATGGAGCAAATGGCAATTCTATCAGTTTATTCCATGCTGGACACTGTGGTAATATCTTTATTGTATTATCTCATTTAATCCATCTAGCATTTCTACACTGCAGAAATTATTCACCTCATTTCGCTGTTGATACCAGCAGAAAATTTAAATAAATAACTCGCCAAAAGCAACACAACTTAGAAATGTTGAAGCAAAGACTCAAACTAAAGCTGTGTAATTTTAAAGCCTGCAATCTGAAGCATTCTTACTATCTAATTTCTACATCTAGGTTACAATAATAGAATCTTCCTTGTTTTTTTCCACTCCCTTTTGGCCCAAATTTGTCATATGTCATGAATCCGGGTGACTGTCTTTGCTTCTTCAGAATTAGGTAAGATGTGAAAAAACCTAGAGGACAATGTAAAAACTTTTAGCCTCCACCAGCATCTGATGAATAGACATGTTTTGTGAGTTGCAGAAGATATTTAATATTTTTCTTTAAATTATTAAAGTATATAAATATTGGAAATTTTTGCTTTAAAATTAAATTACAGTTTCTCTTTGAAGTTATATGGGGCACCTGGGTGGCTCGGTCAGTTAAGCGTCCGACTTCGGCTCAGGTCATAATCTCACGGTACGTGAGTTCGAGCCCCGCGTCAGGCTCTGTGCTGACCGCTCAGAGCCTGGAGCCTGTCTCAGATTCTGTGTCTCCCTCTCTCTCTTCTCCTCCCCTGTTCATGCTCTGTCTCTCTCTGTCTCAAAAATAAATAAACGTTAAAAAAAATGAACTGTTTGGATAGCCCATTCATTCTTTAGTAGGATGTTATCATTCTCCAAGTATTTGTTACCTTTCCAAATTTTTTCTTGTGGTTGATTTCGAGTTCATAGCGTTGTGGTCTGAAAATGTGCATGGTATGTTCTTGATCTTTTTGTACTTACCTAGGGCTGGTTTGTGTCCCAGTATATGGTCTATTCTGGAGAAAGTTCCATGTGCACTGGAGAAGAATGTATATTCTGCTGCTTTAGGGTGAAATGTTCTGAATATATCTGTTAAGTCCATCTGGTCCAGTGTGTCATTCAAAGCCATTGTTTGTTGATTTTTTGATTAGATGATCTGTACATTACTGTGACATTGTGTCCATTGCTGTGGGATGTTGAAGTCACCTATTATTATGGTATTACTATCCATGAGTTTATGTTTGTGATTAATTGATTTATATATTTGGGTTTTCCCACATTTGGCGCATAAATGTTTACAATTGTTGGGTCTTCTTGGTGGATAGACCCCTTAATTATGATATAATGCCCTTCCTCATCTCTTGTGACAGTCTTTATTTTAAAGTATAGATTGTCTGACCTAAGTATGGCTACATCGGCTTTCTTTTGTTGACCATTAGCATGATCGATGCTCCATCCCCTCATTTTCAATCTCAAGGCATCTTTGGTCTAAAGTGGGTCTCTTGTAAACAGCATATAGATGGATCTTGTTTTCTTATCCACTCTGTTACCCTATGTCTTTTCATTGGAGCATTGAGTCCATTGATGTTTAGAGTGAGCACTGAAAGCTATGAATTTCTTGCCATTATGATGCTTGTAGAGTTGGAGTTTCTGGTGGTGGTCTCTGGTCCTTTCTAATCTTTGTTGCTTTTGGTATTTATTTATTTATTTATTTATTATTTTTTTTTTTTCATCCTTTCTCCCCTCAGAAAGTCCCCCTTAAAATTTCTTGCAGGGCTGGTTTCGTGGTCACAAACTCCTTTAATTTTTGTTTGTCTGGGAAACGTTTTATCTCTCCTTCTATTTTGAATGACTGCTTTGTTGGATAAAGAATTCTTGGCTGCATATTTGTCTGATTCAGCACATTTAATATATCCTGCCACTTCTTTCTGGCCTGCCAAGTTTCTGTGGATAGGACTGCTGCAAACATGATCTCTCTTCCCTTGTAGGTTAGGGACTTTTTTTCCCTTGCTGCTTTCATGATTCTTTCCTTGTCTGAGTATTTTGTGAATTTGACTATGAAATGCCTTGTTGATGGTTGGTTTTTGTTGAATCTAATGCAGGGTCCTCTGTGCTTCCTGGATTTTGATGTCTGTGTCTTTCACCAGGTTAGGAAAGTTTTCCGCCATGATTTGTTCACATAACCTTCTACCCCTATTTCTCTCTCTTCCTCTTCTGGGACGCCTATGATTCTGATGTTGTTCCTTTCTAATGAGTCACTGATTTCTCTAATTCTTAAATTGTGCTCTTTTGCCTTAATGTCCCTCTTTTTTTCTGCTTCATTATTCTCTATAAGTGTGCCCTCTATATCGCTGATTCTCTGTTCTGCCTCATCCAGCCTTGCCTCCACAGCATCCATCTGTGATTGCAGCGCAGTTATAGCATTTTTTATTTCATTCTATTTTTTACTTCTTTTATCCCTGCAGAAAGGGGTTCTAATCTGTTTCTGACTCCAGCCAGTATTCTTATTATTGTGATTCTAAAATCTGGTTCAGACATCTTGCTTGTATCTATGTTGCTTAAATCCTTGGCTGTCGTTTCTTCATACTTTTTCTTTTAGGGTGAATTCCTTCATTTTGTCATTTTGAAGTGAGAAAAGGAAAAAGTGAGGTAGAAAAATTAATATCAAAAATGAAAATTAAAAAATATCAAAATTAAAATTTAAACACACACACACACACCAATCAAATAAATGATGCTAGATCCTAGGTGTGTTTTGGTCTGGGTGTTGAAAGTGGTTTGACAGATTAGATTTAAAAAAGGCAGGGGGGAAAGAAAATCATTTGAGAATTTGAAAAAATTAATACACTGAAGTAGACTAAAATGAGACGATGGGAGTAAAATATAATTTGAAAAAATATACATAAAAGTAAAGAATAAAGTAGAATAAATAAAGAAAATTAATAAAAATTAAAAATAAATTTGAATCTTTTCTTTTTCTGCATTCAAGAAAAAGAAAACAAGCAAAAAAGAGAAAAAGATAAAAAAAAGAAAAAAGGAAATTGCTTCAAAATTTGAAAAAGTGAATACACTGTAGTAGACTAAAATAAAATGATGGAAGTAAATAGAATTTGAAAAAAATTACAGAAAAGCAAAATAGTAAAAAAATTACACAAAAATATTTTTAATAGAAATTGAAAGAAAAAATGAAGTTTTTGTCTCTCTGCATTCAACAAAAAGAAAAGAAAAAGAGGAAAAAAAGAAAAAGAAAGAAAAAGAAAAAAGCAACAAAAGGGTAATCGTTTGAAAATTTGGAAAGGTGAATACACTGAAGTAGACTAATATAAAATAATGGAAGTAGACTTTGAAACAATTTACACAAAAGTAAAAAAATATAGTAATAAACATTAAGGAAAAATATTTTTAATAAAAATTGAAAATAAAAATGAGATTTTTCCCTTTCTGTATTCAAGAAAAAGAAGTGTAAAAGAGAAAGAAAGAAGAAAAGAAAATTGAATAGATGGACCTGCTATCAGATTGAAATAGGGCTAAAATTACTTCATTTTCCCCTAGAAGTCAGACTATGAAGCGCTTTATAGTCCATAAACTAAGCAGGCAGTGAGACTTGTGTTCTTGAAGAGCTAGGTTGGCCCAGTTGGGCGGGGCTCAGCTTAATGGCTCTGTTCTCCACTAGATGGCGATGCTAGCCTACTGGGGTGGATTGTTGGGGCATTTGTAGGTGCCAATGTGCATGCGCAGGAGCAGTGAAAATGGCGCCACCCAGCTACCCAGGCTGTCCTCCTGGATCAGCAATCATGCACCCGACCTCTGTCTTCAGCTTTGTCCACTCCCTGCTTTTCCACTATCCGTGACCAGGCCCCAGGCAGTACCTCTCTCCCGAGTTTTGTCTCAGATGCGGCTGTTTTCCCTGGCCCCTTACTTCTGAAGGACTGCAGCTTTGACCTGTTCTGCCCCTCTATGGGAGGGTCTCACCAAGCAATGGCCAAATGTCAGCTGCAACCAGGAATGTTTGCTGGACCCTGCTGCTGCCGGTGCCCGAGACTACAGCCAGGTACCAGCCCGCCCCAGAAAAAGTTCGTGAGATAGTATAGCAGCAGCATTTCAGGGATTATGGAAAATCACAACACACATCTGGCACCAGGCTTCACCCTTAACGACCTTGTTCCAGCACCAGGGAATGTGGCTGTTCTCCGGGGTCTCCTGGGACCAGGTGGCTTCAACAGTCTATACCAAATGTCCTTCCAGCAGTGGAACCACTTTTCCCAGTGTGGCTGGAGAACCTCCCGGACCCCACTCTGTTCCTGGGGATTTGTCCTTCCCACCAGAGCACCACCAGGTATCGAGCTATGGAGTTGCAGGCTGCACTCCTCTTGTTTACGGTCTTAATGGAAGTTAAACCCTCTCCTCTCTCCTTTCTCCCTTTTTAGCTTATTCCCTACAGCTGTTTCCAATTTTACACTTTCTCTCCACCTGCTTTTGGGGAGGGGTGTGTTTCCCGTATTCTCTCTCCTCACCATCCCCAGTCTTTGCCCTCTCTCCGCTCACAAAAGCACCTTCCTTCCTGCACCTTCTTGCTCCCCAAGATCACTTCTCCACATCGTGTACCTGCTGAATTCTCTGGTTCAGGTTGTGCAGATTGTTGTGTTAAATCTCCAGTCAGTTTTCTAGGTGTGTAGGATGGTTTAGTGTTGGTCTGGCTGTATTTCATGGATGCAAGACACACAGAAAACTTCCATTCTGTTCTGCCTTCTTGGCTCCTCCTCAAAATTATTATGAACTTTAAGCATTCCTGCCTTTTGCCCCAGAGCAAAACATTATATATTACAAAATGTTTACTCTCTATTTTTGAAAGATGATGTAGAATAAAGACAGTCAGTTCCTCTTCTCTCAGGACATGCAAATAATGAGAAAGGCCCATGAAGGTTTGTCTCCCTCCAGAAACAAGTACAATATGTCAGTAAAAATAAATAAAAGACAAGCATATATACAGATGTAAAAATGTCAGGTTGGATAACACAATTAACATCTCAGGCAAATTTTGTTTATATGTCATAATCCTAAATCCAGATTATGGAGAGAATAAAAGTAGCTCTCCTCTGTGAGATTTTCTCCTTTCTGCAGTTGCCCACCACTTTGAGGGTATGAGGTCTTAAGAAAGGGAGCAGGAATCAGGATGTTCAAAGGCAGCCCAAAATTGTGCTTCTGTTGGGTCTGCTTCACTCACCTGAAGAAGCTTTGGGACAACCTTGCTATTACCTGTCCACTCACCACTATAGTACTGGGCTCAGTCTGCTATTTCCTGTTATTATGCAATCTACCAACAGCAGCATGGGAAAAAGCAGGCCTGGGCTCAAAAGTTTGATCTTACATAATTCTCTAGTAAAGGCTTCTTACTGTTCTTTGATCTTCTCCTTCCCTAGGGAGTTCTTACAGTCTTTATTTTGATTCTTCCCATCCATTCAAAATCATTTTTTCTTCTGTGGCATCTCTAAGGTTGGACTAGGGCAAGAAGCCAGCAGCCTGACCTAGTGTACCATCTTGACAGTAACGGCATCTGTTTTGCTTTTATCTTTTTAGAGTTGTTCATTTTCATGTCCATTTTGGCTCAGAATTGATAAACTCATCTTCACTGAGTGATATTGAATGTCTCTCTTTTTACTTACTATGTAGTTGGATTTAAAGCTGATCGTGTAGGGCATTAAACAACCAATATATTATTTTTTCTTCTTGTTTTTTGTTATTGTTCCTTGTTTGTTTCACCACTCAAAATCAAGTTAAATCTTTATTCTATCCTGTTTTACTCTGCTATAAAATATAAACACCCTGAATCAAGAAAAATAGTAAAGTGTAATCTAGGTTGAATTTCATGATAAAAGGTATTTTTAAAACAAAGACATTTTTTAACAGTTAAGAATTTTTTTCATCAATAATCTAAGCTGCTTATTTGAAATTGTAGCATTATTACAGATGTGCATGATAAATTGCTTCTGAATGCATGCTATCCTATAGTTTTAAAACATAAGAGTAGGATGAATATTATATTCGCTATGAAGTAGCACTGCCCTTACAGAAAGGCTTGACAAAATATAGAACGTGTTCTATTACTAGGAAGTGCTATCTCACCATTTAACAAAGAGATTAATGTGGGAATAAAAAGGAAAGATGAGTTCTGACTTCGTTAAATTGTAAATTCACCATCTCCTTGATTTCCTCTACTAAACTCTAACTTGGACATCCAAGGGTACCCCTTCACAACTCAATGGCACTCTAGCCTGACTTGGCGTGGCAAATTTCCATGCTTGAATCATTTCTGGTCTTATGCTTTTCAATAAAAATCCATCAATTCTGGAACAAATTTTCAGCTACTGTCCCAATACCAGCTTCACTCATTTCCTTTATCAAAGATAGTTTTGGGGGAAGTAATTGTTTAAATCAGTGCTTCTTTAAATCAATGTCTAGCCTGAGCTGAAATATAAATTTTCAGATAATTTTCAGATAAGATTCAGGGATATTTTGTTTGTTTCCTTGTTTTTAAATTAAACTTCTTAGGTGACTCCTAAGTGCAGAAATGTTTGAGACTTGCTGCCCTAAACTCAAGGAGTAAATAACCCTAAATTTGTATACTGAAAGGTATGAAAGAAAAACATCAGGCAAACAAGAGGAGGGTTATTTACTTCCAATCATACCATAATGTTGATCAACTATTACACCCAGACGCAATGCTTTCCAGGAATCAGTTAAAAAGTATTTAAATGTTCATTATACACACCCGGCAATTACGTAATTGCTATATAATTTCTACCACTTGAATACATAGGCTATACCACATTTGTTTTTGGTGTAAAACCACAAATGAATTGGTCCAATTTTGTGTACAGTGTAATAGTGAAAGAGTGGGTTTGGGCCATGTTGGAGAATAGGTTTCAACATATGAAATTTAGGGACATAAATATTCGATCTGTATCACAACCCCTGCCTTAAGTGAAGTCAGACTCCTCTCAGAAGAAAATGTTTTTTTCTCTAGCCTCTCAGCTTATCCTCACTCTTCTGTAATAACCTCATAATCTGTGGTTAAAGGAACGATTCTCTCCACTGTTCTACTTCAGCTACACCTTACTCTGGCCATATGAGGCCATAACTGCTCTTTTTCTGGAACTAGATTATATAGGCTTTAGAACTGTCCAGAGGGTTTATTTATAGCCCTGTTTGCCACTCACTAGTCATACTATATAGAGCATTTTACTGAAAAATTTTAAAACCCAGATCTTGGTTTGTGTGAATTTCTTTTGGTCAAAGAGAGGTATACAAGCCTTGTATATGAAATGAGACTTTCCTCCCTTCCCACCTCCTCATCCGTTTGTATCAGACCTAGACAAGACAGAACCCCGTCATGGGGACCATGCCTTAGAGGGCACCACATACCACAGGCATAACAATCATATTTAGTATATTATAAAAATTCTATTATACATGAGTGCCTTTTCACTCACTTCTAGGACTCAAGAATGGAATAACGCAATTCAACTGTTTCAGTAACTAAAACTTTTAGGGTCCTAGAAAAACATGTCTCCACATCTTTTGATTAATGTCTCAAATCAAAAGGTAAATAAGTTATGCCACTGCTTACATTTTGAGGAATAGGGACTATGAATTAAGAGAAGAATTTACAAAGTACTTATGCAAGAAAACAGGCAGTTTAATTAACTTCTTAATTAAACTTATGTAGCACAAAGGCCAATTGATTATTATATGAAAGTATTATTTTTAACTTTCTCAGTTATGTCAGGGTATTCATTTTCTCATTTTTTCTTTTTATTTTCTCTATGTACTAATTTATTTCCAGAATTAATCATTAATTAACAAATTTTTCATAATGATTATCCTAGTAGGCTGAGGATAATTTTAAACTATTAAATAATTCATATTGCACTATATTTGTACACATGTTGTTCCAGTTCTAAATGCATGCAACATAGCAGCAAGTATTTATATTAGCAATTGCATAGACACTGAATGTTGAGATTAAAATATTATTGTTTTTGTGAAAGCAAAAATAAAACTGAATAAAATATTAAAATGTAAAGAATAGTGTCAGAAAATTTTGAGTTAAAACTCCAATGTGTATTAACTATAATTTGTATCTGCCTCTTAATTTTAATATATAAATTTAATTTTAAATTATAACTGTTTTGTAACCACATATGACAATATTACTTTTGTATTAACATTAGTCTACATGCATGTAAAATCTTAACCACATTTTGAGTGCTTTGAATACAAATATATTTGTTAAATCCTTTAGATCATCACTGTTAGTTGAATGCCAGTTATATGAATATCTTGGTCATAACAACATAATTTCTCAAATTTTATGGAATAACTATCTACTAATTTATAAATTACATATATTCATTTATTTCTCATCCATACAGCATTTGTCTATAAAACCATATCCATACATGTGTAATTATTAAGTTGTCTTTGATATTTTTCTCACTTCCATGTAAAAACTATAACTTATTCATATTTTTCTATTTTGTCATAAATTGTATTTTATACATTTTACTTAACAGTGAGTTTACAGTACTTAACAGTAAATATACTTAACAGTATAATGTTACAGGGTATACATTTTACTTAACAGTTAGTTTGGTTTATTACTTTTAAATATATGGATTCACAGTAGATAGTGAATCTCATTTATACTTTTTGCCATAGATACTATTTATTTTAGGGGTAGGCCTATTTTTCTCCAAAGCATATCAGAGTGGAGACACAGAACTGAGAGTGAAGTTTTTATTTGATCTAAATTGTACCGTACCTATATGTGTGTGTGACAGTGTTTACCAGGTATTAGATCTACCAGAGATGACAGATGATTGTAATGGAGAGGAAGGAGAGATTCTAAAATGGTTTAACTAACCTAGTTAGAAAATCAAAAACAAGCACAATAACAAACACATTTTATAAGGCAATGTCTGACTATTCACTTAATTGGATACAATTTTAGAATTAAATTACATTGATTTCCCCTCAACATTTATGGTAGATATATTTTCATATGTAACTTTTCTGTGGTTTTTCAAAGATGCCAAAAATATGGTTGTAATAGCATAGCAATCTGATCTTGATGGACAAGGGACTACTTTCAAATGAAATGTTAATGTTTGTGAAGATAGATTTCCTCTCTTCTCCTAAAGAGTCAACATGGTTTTTATTTATTTTTTAATGTTTATGTATTTCTGAGAGAGAGAGGGAGACAGAGTGAGAGTGGGGGGGGGGGCAGGCAGAGAGGGAGACATAAAATCTGAAGCATGCTCCAAACTCACAAATGGTGAGATCATGACCCACATCGAAGTTGGATGCTTAACCAACTGAGCCACCCAGGTGCCCCAAGAGTCAACATTTTTTATCATATGAAATAGAATAGGCTTATATATCATTCTTAACAGTTTGTATAAATTTAAACATTTAGGAAAAAAAGAAAGAAATATTGACTATAACTTATTAATCAAGATAGAATATTTTATTCCACCCAGAGATGGCAATATGTACCAAAATACAAATACTGCATGATTCTACTTACATGAGTTATCTAAAACGGTCAAATTCATACAATCAAAGAGTGAAATAATGGTTACTAGGGGCTGGAGGAAGTGGAAAATGAATGGGCCTAAGTTTCAGTTAAGCAAGATGAAAAAACTCTAGAGATCTGCTGTTCAACACTGTAAATATAGTCAACAGTATTGTACATGTAAAACCTTGTTTAAAGGGTAGATATCATGTTAAGTGATCTTACCAAGGTAAGTGATATGATGGGAAACCTTGGATATCTTGCAAAGATAAAGCACTGGTACTTGATATTATGGGTGTCCTGAAAAGATTTTCCTGAAATCTGAAGAATGAATAAGAATAAATTAGGCAATGGGTAGGGAGGGAGTGTTTAAAATAGTAGGAACAGCATATGCAAATTCACTGACATGAACGTAAATTTGACAGGGATGGAGTGGTAAAAACACCAGTGTGATTTTATCACAAGGATTGATGAGAATAATAGCAAAAGAATAGACTGCAAATAAAAGCATAGGCTTGATGTGAATGGCCTTATTGGTCTAACGGATATTGTATTTTATCCAGAAGACAATGAGAAACAAAGTATTTTACATGAGAGAGTAATAGGATATCTCTTCATCTTTAAAGATCCTTTTGGCTGCAGTATAGAAAGGAAACTAGAAAGGTAAATAGTAGATGGTCACCAAAGACCATGCATAAGTCAGAGTAATTCAGAATAGCAAAGATTACTTAGAGATGGAAAGGAGTGGTCACATTTGAAAGCATTTGAGGAGAAAATTTTGAAAGGAATTGCAATAAACTGTACAGTGGTTGAGTGTGGAGAAACTATCAAGATACAGTCTAATTTTCCACCTTGTTTAGTTAAAATTCTACTTTACTTTCTGTGTATAATTATACAAGAGTACATAATTGGAAGACATGCCTGCATTTTTTAAAAAAATGTCCTCTAATTTTTAGAGGACAGAGGCATTAATTGAATATGGGCATGAATAAATCATATGGACTAGAGTTAAGAGTGGGAAGAAAATAATAGCTTTGGGCTATAACAGTTAAAGGTTAAGACAAAGTGCCAAAACAAGACTGAAAAGTGACCAGAACATAAATAGATGGTGCAACGTTGTAAACTCAAGAAAAATTGAGTGTTTCAGTAAGGATGAATGGTAAATAGTATTAACTATAGCTGAGGGGTCAAGTAAAGTGAATTTGCAAATGCCTGTTGGAATTAGAGACCTTAGAGAAGGTCATTATTATAGAATGATGAAGGCAAAAAACAGCCTCTTGTGGATTAAATAGAACTGTACCTCTGATCCTTCTGAACAGAAACTAAAATTATGAATCTATTAAAATCAGCTAACATTTGACTTTGTGAGTCAGTATCAGCGATGGAATTAGCAGCATAAATATGTCTAGAGATTTCTAGGCAGATGGGGCTAAATCTAAAGAGGAGATGCAACATCCTACCAAATAAGATTTTTTTGGGATCTAATGAGTCACTGGCCAAGAGAAAGTGCTGATTCTGAAGAATTTATGGCAGGAGTAAAAGAAATGAGACAAACAGGAATTCTTTCTCAAGTCTTATGTTTGAGCTCATCATAACATCTGTACATTCTTTTATTTAATTATATTTATAACACTTTGTCTTTTTTCATGATAATTTTGGGGGAAGCTATCTCCAGAATGCAAATTAATGGATGTGTATAAGAAATCACTTCTGTATGGGGTGGAAGAAAAGTGAGTCTCTGGCTTTATTCTCAAGAGGCTTACATACACAGACATGCATATATAAAGTTTTCAAAGACCCTGGGTAGAACAAGGAAGATTATAAACAAATAAATGCTTACATCAATACATTTTTCACAGGTCAACAGATGCCATAGGAGTTCGAAGATGATGGGTTTCTTCTAGGCCTGTCTCTAACCCTTCTCTGTTTGTCCTTCCAAACGGTGTGCTTTTTTGGGAAATCTTCCAGTTAAATTGGCATTGATCAAAATATGCACAGAAATGGACAACATTACCATGTAACATTAAATCAACTTTAGATTAACTTGTACATTTAGGTCAAGGCATTTCATAAGTGGTGAATTTCTTACTGACAAAAAGATTTTCTCTGCTCACTAACTTGAGAAATCTCTTAAAATCTCATCCACTACTTTCAGCACATTTTTTTCAAGTTTTTTCTTCCATTTTCACAAACATTTCTATTTTCTGACAGATCCTTTTTATTTTTCTACCTCTTGTTCTTTTCCTAGCCATGTGTGTGTATGTATATGTTTGACCATATACCAATTATAATCAGGAAATAAAGGTTGTATTTTAGTGATAAATCAATAGAACAGTCATACATTTGCTAATATCTGCTGACCAAGAAAAATGAAAACAGTAAGTGTGTTTTAATGTTAAATCTACTAAAATTATTATGTGACTGAAGCATGTATAATAGAATTTTAAAGAGGTCCAGAACCCCATATCTGAAAACTCTGAGACCACAAATATTTTGGAAATCAGAATTATTCACATTTTAGAAAGATAATACATTCATGGGCTGTATTCTATAATATTCCCAGCAAGTTATAAAACAATACCCTCTAGTTACATAAAGTGCCATTACTGAAGTTAAACAGTCACCCTATTTGGGATAAAAAAATTATAATCATTTGTGTTTACCTAGAGTCAAATCATATAGTAATACACTAATGAGTGATATAGTAGATAAGTGTAAACTGTAAGCTGTAAATATTCCAATAGTGTTTAATTTTTTAAAATTTATATTTCTATGTCTAAATTTATCTAACTCTCCATCTACATGTAATGAATATTTGTTATATCAGATTGTTTGGGAATCTTAGCAAACAGGTCACTCCAACGTTGACACCTTCATTTTCATCAGGTTGAAGTGGATATGTGATGATGGACAGAGAGGATTCTCACATAATAAGGCAGAACTTTGATAGTCTGCTTTTGAAGAGAGATTTCAGGTTTGCCTTTCCCAATAAATAGCCTCCTGGCTAAGCAGTCTCTGGGTATAAACTGCTGTAGTTTCCTGCTGATTGATAAATGGATCATGATCAAGGAAAGCAATTACTGGATCACAATCTTTTTCCATATCTTAGGGATTTTTCCACCTGTGTTCATGAACATTGCTTTCCTCATGCTTGTCATTTAAGCTATCTCTTCATCATCCATGGGCTTGTACAACAGGTGCATTGTTGTAAGTGCTCATCATTCATTCCTTGGTTTTCTCCAAGGACTATGTTATGTTTCAGTTAGTATCTTATCAAATTTGTCAATTTCACTGCTTCATGATTTGCAGAAACATTTTGCTATAGGTTTTCAGATATTTTACATGATGATGCTTCTTGAATTCCTGAATGTTTACATTTATCTTTTATTGTTAGTTATTTGTGATATATTCTAGGTTACTTCATCACCAACAGGTCAGTTAGCAGGATAAGTTTACTTCACTGGCAAATCTACTTAGTACCGGTACCAGTTATTATTTGTTTGTGTACTTGTTTTTTGTTTAACTATAAGGTATTTTCCCATTTTTCTTCAGTTCTGGTAACCACTATCAGGCTCCGGTGTAGAAACTTCAACAACTTAGGTTTAAGTTTCTTCAAATCATATGTTTAAAGTTTAAAGTAATGTGGGGGGCTGCCTGGGTGGTTCAGTCAGTTAAGCAGCTGAGCCTGATTTCAGCTCAGGTCACGTTTCATGGTTCATGAGTTCAAGCCCCACATCTGGCTTTCACTGACAGTGCAGAGCCTGCTTGAGATTCTCTCTCTTTCTCTGCCCCTCCCTCTCTGTCTCCCTTCCTCTCTCTCTCTCCCTCTCTCTCTCAAAATAAATAAATAAACTTTAAAAAATTTTTAAAATAAAAACAAAGTAATATGGAATTTTCTACATCACATTCCTCATTAAGATACCACACAAATATACCTCGATGAAGCTAGTGCAGTAACATCATTTGTGAGATATTACTACTAAACTTTGCTATTTGTATTTCTTTTATTACATATGGATTTATATTTAATACTTTTGACAGTTTCACTATTCAAGTTACCCCAGTGTTATTAAGTACAAAACAATAAACCGAATATTGATGAATTTAGGTGTGTTACTACTAGTAATACCAAATCTCTACAGTTCAAATAACATTTTGGTACAAAATAAGTTTCATTGCCAAATTTCAAGAGGAAAGAGAAGGAGGAGGAGGAGAGGGAGGGAAAGGCGAGTGAAGGAGGTGGGACAAGGGAGAAGGATTGACGGTGGAGGGGAGGAGAGGATAAGAAAAATAGAATTTGGATTTTTGAGCTTATAAGATTTTTTAAATTACCCTGAAATATTGTAGATCTGTACTAATTTAAGAGGGAAGTTTTATTATGTGAGTTAAGGAGAAATTTCTTTTGATAAATGAATACTTATGATTAATATTGAAAGATAACAGATGTTAATAAAAGACACATAATACTAGTTATTTAATTCCCTCCATTATAATTAAAGTTGACATTATACATTTACATTCTTTTCGTCATAAGATTTGCATTGATAATGAGCATCCTTATGTGTGTCAGAAATGTTAAGAATATTTTAAGACCTAACAAATTATCATTGTTTACCTGAATGCATTTAGAGTTACAAACAAGACACCGAGTACTGTTCAGAAACTGTTCATCTCAAGTTACTGACTGTTTTCAATGAGGAAACATATATTTTACATGTGAAGTTTACCACAAACAGTAGATGGTAGCTAGAGCTAGAGCCATGATATTTAGAAAATCTTAGATTTTTCTGTTTTAAGTGTTTACACACAATTTTCACTTTTAACATTGTTTGACTTTAGTCTTGATTTTATATTGCTGTGGTTGAAATGGTTTTCATTCACATTTCTAGGAAAGCAATAATTGAGGATATTATGCATCATCTTGATTCATTTACTAAATAAATTTTTATTCTATTCCTACCTTATGTCAGTCACTGTTTTAGGCATTCTGGACCCAGCAGGGAAGCAGTCAGACCTCCTGAACTATGAAGGTTAAATGAGTTAATACAGCACGACGCTTGGAAGACTATTTGACACATAGCAAGAACCTAATAGTTATAGCCATTAATAATGTTAGTGGTAACTTTATTTTATTATTTGTTTAAATTACTTTTTATTAAAAAATTTTTTATATCCAAGTTAGTATATAGTGCAACAATGATTTCAGGAGTAGATTCCTTAATGTCTCTTACCCATTTAGCCCATCCCCCTTCCCACAGCCTCTCCAGTAACCCTCAGTTTGTTCTCCATATTTATGAGTCTCTTATGTTTTGTCCCCCTCCCTGTTTTTGTATTATTTTTGCTTCCCTTCCCTTATGTTCATATGTTTTGTCTCTTAAAGTCCTCATATGAGTGAAGACATATGATTTTTGTCTTCTTTGACTGATTTAAGTGGGTGTTGAAGTACCCTACTATTTTGGTATTATTATCGATGAGTTGCTTTATGTTTGTGATTAATTGATTTATATATTTGGGTTTTCCCACATTTGGCACATAAATGTTTACAACTGTTAGGTCTTCTTGGTGGACAGATCCCTTAATCATGATATAATGCCCTTCATCATCTCTTGCGACAGTCTTTATTTTAAAGTCTAGATTGTCTGATATAAGTATGACTACTCTGGTTTTCTTTTGTAAGCCATTCAGTGTGGTAGATGGTTCTCCATCCCCTTACATTCAATCTGAAGGTATCTTTAGGTGTAAAGTGGCTCTCTTGTAAAGAGCATATAGATGGATCTTGTTTTCTTATCCATTCCATTACCCTATGTTTTTTTGATTGGAGCATTGAGTCCATTGATATTTACAGTGAGTATTGAAAGATATGAATTTATTGCCATTATTTTGCCTGTACATTTGAAGATTCTGGTGGTGGTCTCTGATTTTGTAGTCTTTGTTGCTTTCAGTCTTTTTTTTTTCCATCTTTTCTTCCCTCAGAAAGTCCCCTTAAAATTTCTTGCAGGGCTGGTTTAGTGGTTACAAAGTTTTGTTTGTCTGGGAAACATGTTATCTCTCCTTCTATTTTGAATGAAATACCCAGCCTTGCTGGGTAAAGAATTCTTGGCTGCAATATTTTTCCAATTCAGCACATTGAACACATCATGCCACTCTTTTCTGGTTGCCAAGTTTCTGTGGATACGTTTGCTGCATACCTGATCTGTCTTCCCCTGTAGGTTAAGGGCTTTTTTTATTCCCTTGCTGCTTTCATGAGAGTATTTTGTGAAATTTAGTAGGATATGCCTTGTTGATGGTCGTTTTTTGTTGAATCTAATGGGAGTCCTTTGTGCTTCCTGGATTTTGACGTCTGTGTCTTCCCCCAGGTTGGGAAAGTTTTCTGCTATGATTTGCTCACATAACCCTTCTACCCTTTTTTTTTCTCTCTTCATCTTCTGGAATCCCTATGATTCTGATTTTATTCCTTTTTAATGAGTCACTGAGTCCTCTAATTTTTATTTCATGCTCCTTTGCCATAGTCTCCCTCTTTATCTGCTTCATTATTGTCCATTCCATAAGTTTTCCCTCTTTATCACTGATTTGCTGCTCTGCCTCATGCATCCTTGCAACTGTGGCAACCATTCAAGATTTCAGCTCAGTTATAGCATTTTTTATTTCATCTTGACTTACTTTTACTTCTTTTATCCCCACAGAAACAGATGCTAATCTATTTTCAACACCAGCTACTATTACTATTATTGTGATTCTAAATTCTGGTTCAGACATCTTGTTTGTATAGTCCCTGGCTATCATTTCTTCCTGCTCTCTCTTAAGGGTGACTTCCTTTATTTCATCATTTTGAAGGAAGAAAAGGAATTAATAAGGTAAAAAAATATTAAATTAAAAAATTAAAAACAACATGCATGCAAAAAAAGTGAGATAAATGATGCTACATCCTAGGTGTGTTTTGCTCTGGTTGTTGAAAGGAGCTTGATAGATTAGAGAAAAAAAAAGGGGGAAACAAGAAAAAAAAAGGAAAACTTTTGAAAATTTGAAAAAGTGAATACAATGAAACAGAATAAAATGAAATGATGGAAGTAAAATAGAATTTGAAAAATTTACAAAAAAGTAAAAATTTTGGAGAAAAAAATTAGAGAAAAATATTTTTAATAAAAATTGAAAATAAAAATAATTTATTTCTCTTTCTATTCAAGAAAAAGAAGTTAAAAAAATTGAGTAGATGAACCAGGGAACAGAGTGAAATACAACTGAAATTACATCATTTTCCCCTAGAAGTCAAACCCTGATGCACTTTATAGTCCATAAACTAAGCAGGCAGAGAGATTTGTGATGTTCCTGAAGAGTGAGGTTTGCCCAGTTGGGCGGGGCTTAGTGTAATGGCTCAGTTCTCTACTAGATAGCGCTGCTTAGCTTACTTGGGTGGATTGTTGTGGAGCTTGTGGGTGTGTATGTGCATGCACAGAAGGGGTGAAAATGGCATCACCCAGTTACCCAGTCTCTAGTATTAGAACTCTGTTCTCCCCATCAGCAATCATGCACCCATTCTTTGTCTTCAGCTTCCGCACACTCTCTGCTTTTACACTGTCCGTGATCAAGCTGTCAGGCTGCCAGGCAGCACCTCCCTCCTGAGTTTTATCTCAAATATGGCTGTGTTTCCCTACCCCTCACTTCTGAGGAACTGTGGCTTTGACCTGTTCTGAACCTCTGTGGGAGGGTCTCACCGAACAATGGCTGGGTGCCAGCCGTACCCAGGAATGTTTGTGGGACAGTGCTGCTGCTGATGTTCAGAGACTGTGGCTGGGTGCCAGCCTGCCCCAGAAAAAGTTCACATGACCTTGTAGCAGCAGCATTTCAGGGATAATGGAAAATCACAACACACATCTGGCACCAGGCTTCACCCTTAACATCCTTGTTCTAGCAGCAGTGAATGTGGTTGTTCTTTGGGATCTGCTGGGACCTTTTTGTGGTGTGGCTGCACAACCTCTACCAAATGTCTTCCCAGCAGGAGATCTGCCTCTCCCCTGTGGCCCAAGGACCCTCCGGACTTCACTGTGCTCCTGGGGATTCGACCTTCCCACCAGAGCCTCCAGGTATTGAGCTGTGAAATTTCAGACCCTTCACTCCTCCTGTTTATAGAGTCTTAATGGAATTTAAACTTTCTCCTTTCTCCTTTCTCCCATTTTAGTTTACTCACTGTGGCTGTTTACACTTTTACACTTTCTCTCCAGCTGTTTTTTGGGGGAGCTGCTTTTCCTGTACTCTCCCCCACTGCCACCCCCCTCCCGTCTCCCTCCTTTCTCTGCAAGCAAAAACAGCTCCCTGCCCTCTGCAGCTTCTCTCTTCCCTAGTTCACCTCTCTGTGCCACGTACCTGCTGAGTCTGTGGTTCAGGCTGTACAGATTATTGTGTTAATCCTCAAATCAGTTTTCTAGGTGTGCAGGATGGTTTAGTGTTGATATGGCTATATTTCATGGACACGAGATGCAAAAAATCTCCCATGCTGTTCCTCCATCTTGGCCCCTTCCCTCCAACTGTATTTTATTATTAAGCAATTCTTCTGGGTATTACCTACTATAAATATATATGGACATTATAACATTTTATGTGGAGATTGATGCTTTGTAATAAACATAGCAGGTTAATAGGGTGGCGTGCACTTTAGTTAGAATAGTGAGAAAAAATTTTTTCAGGAACTGATATTTAGGCTGAGAACTAAATGAAGGGAAATAACTAGTCCTACAGAATTCTTGGGAAACACTATTTTGATAGAATAATATTTAAGTGCCATTCCCACAAGGAAGGTAAGAGAGTAGTATGTCTAGAGGCTTTAAAAAATGTAGCTGGCACATGGTACACCAGGAAGAAATAGGTAGGAGATAAGGTCAGAGTTTTGTAGGTTACTATATACCATAGAGGAGATTGAGTTTTATGCCAATTGCAATGGGAGAGAAAGTTAAGGGTCTTAAGAGGAATGATATTACCTGATTTGAAGTTAAAACATCATGCTTGCTGCTCTTTGCTCCTGTATGGGGGAAAGAAGGCCAGTTAGGAATCCAAAACCATAGTCCTAGCTAGACATAATGTTGGTTTAGACTGGTGTTAGCAGTGGAGATGATGAGTTCAGGATATATTATAGATGGAGCACTGACAGGATACGTTGATGAATTATATATAAGAGATGAGAAAAGGAGAGGAATCAAGAATGGGTTTTTGAATTGAACACCTGAATAGATAGTGGTAACATTATTCTAGAGAATACTATAGGAGAAACAATTGATATGTGACTGAACTTGTATATGTGGGGTGGGGGCAGTGAGTATGTGTGTGTGTGTGGAAATCATGACTCCTCTTTTGCTAACTATTCAGAAAAGATGGTGTTCCTTAAGTAGAAACATATGTGATAATTCCTTATATTACATTTTCAGAAAAAAATATTGTACAATTGCCTGTTTGCTTTCTTCAGTCAGTCACTGAGTTTATTAGTGCACAAAATGTTTCCTCTTTCAAGTTGGCTACCTGGAAATAGAGGGATAAATTTCATACTTAATTACAATAAATAATTAATTCCAGACATATAGTACATTGCCATCCTTTCCTTCTAACTGGATTTTGAGCAAACTTTACATTTTAATTGGCTTGCTTCATATGTAATTTAACATTATGTTACTTCATGCTAGTCTGGAGACCAGTTACTCCATAAATCATAAAAGAATACATATGTCTGAGAGTGAATCAACAAATATCCATTTCTTCAGACTCAGTTCATCAACAAATTAGAGTCAATAGCAACACCACATACAAAATGTATCTACCTCTTGATGAAATGAAGCAATGTGCCATATTTGACCTGTGAATCATAAGTTTCTTCTCTTTCCTGAAGAATTAACATTTGGATAAAATGAGCATATTTTCTTATTGAATTGACAAAGAAAGTTGGTAAAATGTAGAAACAGCCACGGTTTGCTTCAAAGCCATCCATTTAATGTAAGAAAAGGGGCAAGAGATTGTTTTAATTCATACACAGACAAGAACAGTCCTGTACACGTGGTTTAAGAAGTACCACTTGAGAATGTTAATTTACATAGTCCTGTTCCATGGCTGAGTTAATGGAGAAACAATGCATGCATTTAGTTTTGGCCTTAAAAGAGATGTATAAAACTTATTTTACTCTGTTACGTTTTCAGAGAAGCTAATAATTCTGGCCCTTAAGTGCTTTGCAAACACTGAACTCACTTGTTCTCTGTCAGCTCTGGAATAATAGCATAGCTCCACACCCATTTTAAGGAAAACATTGATTTCTTCTGGCCCATTTCCTCTTCTTTGCAGCACAAGAGGGCTGTGCAGCCAGACTGCCTCATGCAAGCCACTAGTTCCTCTGCACACTAGTTTTGTGCTCTTGGATAAACTGCTTGCTTTTTGAAGCTTCATTTCTCATTTGCAATCTAGACATGATGTAGTGTTTTTGTTTCTTACAATCATTGATAATAAATAAATCACGTAATACAGTTATTGGAAAAAAGTGCTAAATTAAACTTAGCACTATCATAGTACTGGGTTTTATTTTCTTTTGTTTTTTTGTTTTTTGTTTTTGTTTTTTGCAGGGGGGGGCAGTTCACTTCCTGGGCCCAATAAAAGGAATGCTCACTGGAAGAGCCAATAATGACAATTAAGTCAAAGTGATTTTAATAATTTTTTTGTCGAGACTCTCCCTCCAGCAAAGCAAGTAGCAAAAACCCTTGACTCACAAAATAAAGTCATAAAGTCAAGAGTATTTAGAAGTCACCTGGAAAGTGTCAGGCACAGTAAGTAAATGAGCAGTAGTTGTGTCTTCCTCGCTTAGTTTTACATTAGGGAAGATAAAACAGATATAAAATATTTGCTTGAGAAATGAGACTAAGATGGAGAATATTGGGGAATGCATAACAATCACCAATGGCTTGAAAAAATACATTAGCTGTGGTTTAAGAATGATAAATATAAATAAAGTAAATGAAGAACGAGGGGAAAAAAAGGAGTTCAAAACAGAAGGAAGATCAAAGATACTATATAACTAGCTCAAAGCATATGAAAAGATGCTAAGTATCACTAATCATTAGGGAAATACAAATCAGAAGCACAGTGAGATATCATCTCACATCCCTCATTATACTAAAGAAAATGTAAAGACAGAAAAATAACAAGTGTTGTTGAAGATGTGGAGAAATTGGAACCTTTGTGCATTGTTTGTGGGATTGTGAAATGATGCAACAATTATGGAAATTCTTCAAAAAGTTGAAAATAAAACTGCTATATCATCCAGGAATTCTACTTCTGGAAATATATCCAAAAGAGTTTAAAGTAGGGTCTTGAAGTGATACTTACACACCCAAGTACATAATACTATTATTCACAATAGCCAAGAGATAGAAACAGCATTAGTGTCCATCCATGGATGAATGGTTAATGGAAATGTAGCATATACATACAATGAAATACTATTCAGCCTTAAAAAGGAAGGAAATTCTGCCACATGCAATATTATGCATGATCCTTGAGGACTTAAGTGAAATAAGCCAGTCATAAAAACTGACAGCTGTTGATTTCACTTACATTTGGTATCTAAAGTAGTTAAATTTATACAAACAGAAAATAAAATGCTGTTATCAAGGGCTTTCAAGAGGGGTAAAGGGGAGTTGCTCTTCATTAGGCATAGAGTTATGGATTTTCTTTCTTTCTTTTTTTAATGTTTATTTATTTGAGAGAGAGACAGAGACAGAGAGTGACTGGGGGAGGGACAGACAGACAGAGAGAGAGAGAGAGAGAGAGAGAGTGAGACATCCAAAGCAAGCTCCAGGCTCTGAGGTGTTAGCACAGAGCCCAGTGCAGGCTCAAACTCACACCTGTGAGATCAAAGCCTGAGCCAAAGTCAGATGTTCAACTGGCTGAGCCACCCAGTTGTTACGGATTTTCAAGATGAAAAAGTTCTGGAGATGTTTTACAACAATATAAACATACTTAACATGACAGAAATGTACACTTGCAAATAGTTAATATGGTAAATTCTATATTATGTGTTTTTACCACAATAAAAATGCAAACAACCATAAAAACCTAAAACAGGATTGGAGAGTGTCCACAGAGGTGAGATGGATGCCTTCACCCAAAATTTATTCAGATGTTGAAACTGATCACACCATACATGTGCTAGGAGGGTATGAAAAGATTGACTACTCATCTAATAATGAGGCTTCTGGGGAAAACAGAATAGATTCCAAAACAGGTCCAAGAATGCTATCAAAGAATAGGAAGGAAAACTGGCTCGGGGTTTCATGGTGGCTAGTAGGTGGGGCAAAGAGAAGATTCCTCCATGTGGGTTGGAGCTTGTGTGGTTTATACTTTCCAGTAGTACCAAAGGAGGGAATATCTGAACTTTCTTACCTCATCCAGATGTGAGACAGAAGAAGGAGTAGGAGTAGTGGACTTGAAAATCATCAGTAGTCGAACATAAAAAAATAGTCAGACTGTTATAATTCATAATTGTTACAGACTATTAGAATTCATGATGTTTGGCTGATGACTTAAATATGCCATATTTCATTGAATTGTATCTGGGCTTGTTTAAGTAAGCTACTACTTTATTATCCTTTATAATACTTGTAGCTTTGAGGCCATAAATTAGGTGAAATTTCTGTTGAATGCCTTGTTTATGAGCTCATCATTGGTTTTGTGTAGTGTCTTGTATTGTGGCTTTACATGTAAGGAAACATGTTTGACATTCATTTATATTTAAGATATATGTGAAGTGAGATATTTCTAGAGTTCTTTACCCCAAAGTAAAAAACAAACAAACAAACAAACAAACAAAAAGCTTGGATAAGAAATTGTTGCTGATATTGGCAACACCAGACAGCCAAATCACTGCAAAAATGTAGAGATGGGGCAAGTGTTGGCCAGGGCATCCAGTGCTAAGATGACTGTCTGAATTCAACCAATTAAGCTGACCCTCAGGTACCATTCTGAATTGGCCATAGTCTGGTTAATGAAAAGCAGCATCTCCTCAAGAGCGCCATCATATGAATGGTGGCAACACAGTCTTTAAAGTGTAGGAATTCCCTCTACTCTTCACACGGTATGGTATGGTCAGGATGGGGATGACCTCACCATCCAGCACCATGGCATCTGGCAAGCGACTGACTTCAGGAAAAAAAATCACCCTTCCTAAAGACAAAATACGCCAGAGAACCCAGGCTTGCCTCTCTTTTAGCAAGGAGAACCTGGTGGCCATTCCAACCTTGCAGGAACTGCAAAGCATGATGGGCAGCTAGGAATCAAGGATCATAGACTTGGATTCTCTGTTTCCAGAAGAGCACAGTAGCAGCCAACAATTGCCAGTCTAATGTATAGCATGAGACTGAGGAGAGCAGTTTCTTATACCAGAAATTCATAAGCAATTTATGGCTATTATGAGTAGCCCAGAGATTCTACGATACATAAAAGAAAGTTACTGAAGACCTTACAGGGAAGGAATTTGTAGGGAATACTAATGGGAATATTGTTGTATTGCAACTTGGGCAAATTCTAGAAATTTGTTGTAGGGGACCTCATTCCATGTGAGTGACTTTTCAAGTAACAGCATAGATAGGCTTAAGTAAAACTTAAGTAAAAAAAAATAAGTAAAATTGCAAAATATATTACCTGTGGAATCTAAAGGACATTGGCTTTGTTTTACTTTTATGGATGCTAAGAAGGTCAATAACTGTTTCTGTACAATGTGAGGGATAGAGAAACCTTTGATTACCAAATACTTTTCAGGAATTTAACTGTAGTGGCAGGGCCTTGTACTATGTATAGGGCAAGGACCTATCTCCTTTTTGTGAGTTCCTTTGTGAGTATTTGTATGCCCTGAATGAGTGCCAAATGAATCTTCTCAGTGGAGGATATCTTTCGTGTGATGTGACACCTGTGTTCTTAGAGACAGACAAGTGTGACTAAGATCTTTCCTGCAAAGGTGTATGTGATTGGAGGGCTACTGAGGTACTGGATGGCTAACTGGGTAAAGGGGTATTGTGTTCCTTCAAAGAAATATGCAAACAACAGCTGCAAGCTTGTTGACATGGGTACCAAATACAACACTTTAGCTAAATCTATGACTGAAGTGTATTTTGGACACTGAAGTATTTTACCTGTTGCTGATTAGGTGGTGTAGGTAATTTCAATAAGATTGACAAATAGATAGAGACACCAGTAGAGACACATGCCAGGATCACATTAAGGAGAGCCTTATTTTCCATACTCATTCTTAAACACCAGTTATAACTTCTGATTTAGTTTGGGATGAATCTGTAATGGGGACAACCTTGAACCCAGCAAATGTAGCACAAAAGAGCACAGATCAAAGTACAAGCTTGCCACCAGGCCACAACACAACTGAAGACATGCTAACAGCAAGCAACAGAGCTAGTAAGACAGAGCAAGAGCATAACATCTTCCGGGGGCATGGTCATTGCCCAGACTCCCTGTTCTCTGTGCCAGTAGCTATGTCACCTTGCACAGGCAGAATCGATTCAGTCAAAATCTGGTTTGAAACTAATGACGCAACACAAATATCAAGGGGATTTAAGAACGTTTATTACTCACACAACGAGGCTTTCTGGGGAGAGCAGGGTGGGATTCCCCACGGATCCAAGAATGGCATGAGACAGCAGGGAAAAGAGGTTGGCTTGGGATTTTATGGTGGTTAGGAGGTATGACATGGGTTAGAATTCCCATACACAGGTCCGTGTTTGACTGGTTTGAATTTCCCACAGGTGCCAGAGGAGAAAGAATTCAGGCTTTCTTACAAATATTCCCAGATGTGGGGCCAAAGGGAAAGGGAAAGTGGTAGAGACTGAAAGCTCTCAATAGTGGAACATCAAAAATGGAGTCAGACTAATATAAAGAGCATTATCAAGTCACTGAGGTCAGGGAGAACATAAAATTTTGAAGGAAATGAGAGTGTGGCTAAGTGGTAAGAACAAAGTTGGAAATAAAAAGGGAAGACTATGATGAAATGTGTTAATTACCTTATTGCATTTTTTTAAATAATTGCAAAAACATCTATTCTTTGCAATGAGAATAAGAAATCTGTATCAGAATGCATAAGAAAATATTTTTTTCTACTGTTGGGGTATATTTCATACTAGCTTCATGAAAAAGTTATCTACTCTTCCCACTCTCTGAATAGAAAGCTTCCATAGTATCCAGGGACAAAAGAAAATAAATATGTTCCTGTCTAATCCTGCTAACTTGTAGCTTTTCTTTTATTTATTTATTATTATTTTTTTTTACTTTATACACATTCTGTATAGTTTCTTTTTAAATAATGCATATCAACAAACGGGATGTGTTTTCTTATAATATACAAACACATAAAATTCTGAAATTTGCAAAGTAAGATGAACACAGCATTTTATGTCAACTTAAAATATTTATTTTATAATAGTGACTAGCATTTGCCTACACAATGGTTTTTCAAAGTCTTTTTGCACACATTAGTATGTTAACCTACAAAATAATCTCATGAGAACAAATAATAAATTGATAATCTGTGTATATGCATGTATATATACCTATCTGTATATGTTCTTTATCATTCATTTCACATACAAAATCAAAATGTACATTTTATTTGCTCAAAATTAGGTAACCAGAAATAAAATCTGTCTCCTAACTTGCATTCCAACTCCTTCTTAACTATGAAACATTTAAATTCAAGTATTAGAAAAAAATTATTAATTTAAATTGACATCATGTATGTATCAGAGTCCAGTCAAAAAACAAAACGCACACTAATTACTTTAGAAGAGATTATTTAAAGCAAGGATTTGGTTATAAACGTGCTAGGAAACTGTAGCCAGCAAAAAGTTAACTGGGAGATAACACATAGCCAATGGCAGGGAGTAGCTACCATCCCTGGAAGGAGATGAAAGGGAACCAGGACTTGAAGGTGGGTCCTGAGGAAGTGGAGCACACCACCAAGGGCAGGATGGTATTCTGCTAACTCTGTTGAAGGGTTGTGATAAGATTGGTCTGGCAGTGGAGAGAAAAATAGAATTGAAGTCAGGAAGCAACTGCTTCTGTAGGAATTAAGAGCCATTGGCTGAGTGACTCTATAGGCACAGTAGTCAAACAGGAAGGGAAGAGCCCTTTGTCTGCCTGCAGCTTTCAGATCTCCTCAAAGGGCTCTTGTTGGCAAAACCTAAGAGGGAATCAGCTGGTAAAGAGGGAAATGTAATTTGCACAGTCTCTACCCCAGCATTATGCATGTGTAGATGGATGAGTTTGAAGCTGAAAGATTCTAGCTTAATAACCAGCACAACATAGAAACTCAAAATCTATTCAGTGTATTTATAATGTAGTTGGTCTTCAGTGATAAATAATATGTTTAGGGAAAAGTCTGCTATTGTACATTGTAGAGAAACATGTAGTAGATGGATATAAGGAAGAGGACTTCCCTCTGGCCTCTTTTCTCTTTTCTCTTTGGAACTAGAGTAATTGTTGATAATCTATACCACCAGTCCATATTACAAGAATGTTCTTCATTGAGTGCTAGACTGTCAGTACTCTATATGTCATTTTTGTAACCTTTCAGATACTACTTCTAATTTGGTAATGATGCCATATTGATTATTCAGTAGGTATATGTCAAGCATCTACAATTTTGTAAGTGTTATTGGTGGCTAAATAAAGCATTTAGAGGTCCTAGGAACAGAACAGATTTGTAAAGCCCATTTCTCGTGGCATATAATAAAATATGAATTATTAATATCTAAAACTTACAAGCATGCTAAAATAAAAGTAGATGTTATTACCAAATTCTAGACAAGTCAAAAATCTGAATTAATCATCTTTCTCTCTCTCTTTTGTTCTTGCTTCTATGAGACCCACTTTACCAGGGACTGGGATTACATTAAGCTTCCATCCTCAGAAATCCAACATGGCCCCAGAACCTCAGAGGTCAGCAAGACTTCGGGTTATTGCACTTGTGGAGCTTATACATGCTGCCCACTTCCAGACAATGATTCTATTTTCTTGCTGGGTCTAAGCAAGCAAAGAAGTATTGCTTTCTTTTTATGGCCTCAACACCATAAGGGGGATTTGTGCGGCCTGTACAGAAAAGAACTCTGACTATAAATTAAAGCATAACCTACCAATTTTAAGCATACTCCAATGTCCTCCTTACCTCCTATTTTAAAACTGTAGTTTTAGGTAACAGATGTGAAATATTAGTTTACAAAGACCAGCTCTATATGATGTTGTGAATTTTGGCAAAAAAAAAATGTGTTGTAAGGTTTTTAAATAACCACCTATCTTTAGAAGTGAGAGGTTTTGTGCTGTACTTTCTTGTGTGTCCTCCCAATTCTTCTTTATTTCCATCATCTACTCTGTGATAGATCTTAACCTCCAGCAAATTTGTCCTAATAGAAGTAATTCTGCCCCTTTACAACTAAATAGATGGGACAGCAAGTGAGGATAAAATCAATGTTAATTTTTAGTGAATTGTGTTCATATGAAAATAACCAATTGTTCCAGTTACACGGAGACAGAAAAATAGAAAACAAAGGAAGAAGTAAGGTCTCTGCTCAGCTTTTTCATTTGTTTATTTTGTTTCTATTATAAGTAAATGAAATCTTCAATGATCTGTTCTTTAATCTTTTTTTTTGTGCCTAGTCTCATTATGTTGCAGTGAATTAAGTAGTGAAAGAATAGCATCCAATTGACATTTAGAGGATCTGCTTTTAATAATGATATATAAAGTGTTTCATTTATATAATATATATGTTGTATATACATGTATATATGATATATATGTATAACATGTATATTTTTAAAATTTCCTCCTGACTTGTTACCTACTCCTGCTTTTACCTATTCATTTATCTTTACTTTAATCCTAATATTTTTGAATCCTGTGAAACTGTTTTTAGGAATAGTACCCAGGTATCAAGGGCTAGTTAGGTCTCCATTACTTTCCAAATCAAAGTCTTTTGTTGGGATATGTGATAAGCATAACAATCGGGATTAATTGTATACAATCCTCACTTCAATATATACGTAGGATCACAGAAGACTTTCCTTCCTCTGAAACAATTTTAGAAATGATGCACAGGTCCCCAGAGTCTCTAACAATACCTTATTTGACTAATAGCATGCCTTGGTAATTAAAAGAATAATAGTAGAAAACATATACAGAAGCAATGTTTTCATGGAGAAAGGATTCAGAGTTCAACTTATGGGCAACGTAATACCCCATCCACAAGAGGGGAGGCAGTAGATGGAGTCACTCTTTACCCTTAGATGACCTGCTTGAGACAGTTTACTCAGTTGTAAAATATGGGCAATGACATCATTTATATTTGAGTGTGAATGTGAAAAGTAAATGTGACAATATGTGTAAAGTACTTAACACCAGGTCTGGCATTAAATAAGCATGAGATATCACCATGATGATGAGGTCACTAGTTTGCCCCTTCCACATGCCTTGGGAAATTAGAGATCAGGCTCACTGCAGGAGCTTTGTTCAGGTCCAAGACTGTGTAGATATGGGTCTTGGTTTGGTAATAAAGTTTGAAAACATGCTATTTGGGACTTCATGGTAGACAAAAAAGAGCCTTAGACTTGAATCCAGGAAAATTAGCCCAGACTCTTAATGCATGAATCATTCTCTGTAAGCTTTAATTCAATTACTTCATTTGAAAATAGATGTAATAATACCTAGAGAAAAGGCATGGTAGATGTCATATTCACATCTGCTTATAAAAATTATGTTAACGATAAAAATGTTATAGAGATGCCATGCTCTATTATGACTATTACTACAAGTAATAGGATTATCATTTAGATCAGGAACAATTCCTTAGTCGACCTTTAATTTTCCTTACAGAGTCTGTGGAACAGGCTTGTCTGTTTTCCCTTAACTATCATGATCCAGATGATCAAATTGACTTCCTTCTTAGTTTACCCAACTTTTTAGTTTCTAAAACAAATATAGCCCACTCCTCAACTTTGTTCAACCTCTTTCTTTCTTCTTTCTTTTTTTTTCTTTCTTTCTTTCTTTCTCCCTCTTTTTCACTCTTTCTCTCTTTCTTTTAGGTTTTACAGGTTATTTTCTACACTAAATAACAAGAGAACAGCTGAATTGTGGATAAAAGTAGTATATATAAATAAGTACATTTACAGGAAAACAGACATAATATTTTACTTAGATCACGTAGGAAAAAAATACCTGTTCATGGATCATGACTTGTTTTCAGAGAAGAAAAAAAAAAAGAAGGAAGATTCATCCACATTTATAAAAGAACAACTGAGGCTTTTTTATGATAATCCATATCATAGAAGTCATGGTTCCTTTTTTTTTCTTTTTTTTTTAAAGTTTATTTATATTTATTTTGAGAGCAATAGAGAGCAAGCAAGGGAGAGGAAGAGAGAGATGGAGACAGAATCCCAAGTAGTCTCGGCCATCAGCACAAAGCCCAACACAGGGCTCAAACTCACAAACTGTGAGATCATGACCTGAGCCAAAATCAAGAGTGAGACACTTAACCAACTGAGTCAACTAGGTGCCCCTAGAAGTCATGGTTCCTAAACAGAGGTCATTTTAGAGGAAATTTAAGACCACTAATCTGGTGATAGGTTGCTTCTGAGACTAAAAATGAGAGATTAGGATATGAGGAAGGGTGTAGGGCTACCCTAGATTATCTTCTAATTTTTTTCTCTGCTATAATATTCTAGTAATTGAGGAATTTTCAAAGTAAATGCCCTTATCACCATTTCATTAGATATTTGTCTGCTATTGACCGATAATTAAAATCTTAAAATTCGAGTTAGGAAAAGTCACAGGGGTCAACAAATCCAGTTATTTCCAAATCTGCCTGAGCATAAGAGATACTAGGGAACTTGTTCCCTGGAGATTCTGATTTGAAATGTCTGTGGTGTTCCCCAGGAATCTGTATTTTCAACAAATGCCTAGATGATTCTATTGATTTAGCAATCGTAAGAATACTCTCATGTTATTGCGTTGGAGCTAAAAACCTTGAGACTCAGCATAGCCAACATGGAAGCTGAAACCAGTTAGTGGCAGACTTATGTCTGCCATATCCTAACTTTCAGACCAGAGCTCTTTTCTCTTCTAATTCAGGGTCTGACTCATGTGAAACAACAGTGCATGCCTTTGTATTATTTGATATTCACCAGTTGACACCTCATAAGAACAATGCATATCACAATAAGAACTGTTTTTGCCTCATGGACTCATGAAAAGTAAAACAACCTACTCAAAATAACTTTAAACAAATTTTCATTTGTAAGGTAAGATAGGATTTAAAGCCAGAACTTGACAAGTTTACAAGAACAGTTATAAACTGAAATAGGCTACTGAGAGGCTTTAGAATCCTTTTTCCCTTATTGTTTGCTTTTTTGTTTTTCCGTGCTATAGGACCAACAGGTAGTGGAAAAAACAAGTTGACTCACATCTGGAAATGTACTTTATTTAGCACTATAATTTTATACTTTGCCAACTCTTTCTCTTTTGCTTCCAATGTTCCTTCGTTCATGATAAATGATTAATAATTATTTTCATTTATATAGGACCTATGAATGAATACAAGGGAATAACACAGATACAATATCTTAAATTTTAGATTTAACATGTCAATTACAACCAAGAATTTCTAAGAAAATGAACAGAAACTCCTTTAAATTTATCCTCACGACATCATCTCATACATCTCTCCTTGCCATCATTAGTTACAAAACAATTTTAAAAAGAGAAAGACATAAATAATACAATGAGAAAAATACATACACAGATAATTAATAAGAGACAAAAGCACTTGTGAAAGAAATAATCCTATTTAATATTATGGGTAATCAGATATATGAAAATCTATCTTTTTCATCTAACAGATTTTCAGTTTTTAATTTGTTTAAGTTTTTTTAATTTTTTAAATGTTTATTTTTGAGAGAGAGAGAGAGAGACAAAGCACAAGTTCGGGAGGAGCAGAGAGAGAGGAAGACACAGAATCCGAAGCAGGCTCCAGGCTTCAAGCCGTCAGCATAGAGCCAAACACGGGGCTCAAACCCACAAACTGTGATATCATGACCTAAGACAAAGTCGGTCGCTTAACCAACTGAGCCACCCAGGTGCCCCACAGATTTACAGTTTGTTTGTTTGTTTGTTTTTAAATAGTGACAAATTTTAGAATAATCACTGGTATATACAAAAGGAATGCACAGACTTCATTGAAGGGTTAGTAAATATTTACATGAAGACAATTCGGCAATTTGTAAGAACTCTTAAAAATGTTAATGGTCTAGGGGTGCCTGGGTGTTTCAGTCAGTTAGGCATCTGACTCTTGATTTTGGCTCAGGTCATGATCTGAAGGTTGGGGAGTTGGAGTCCCATATCAGGCTGTTCACTGGAAGTACAGAGCCTACTTGGGATTCTCTCTCCCGCCCCTACCCACACCCCCACCCCCACCCCCAGTCTCTCTCTCTCTCTCTTTCTCTCTCTCCCTCTCTCAAAATAAATAAATAAACTTAAAAAACTGGTTCATAACATGTTAATTCCACTTTTAGAAGTTTTCTGAAAAAATAATTGGACAATTCATGAAGGACATAATCATTTATTAATTTATTCACTCAACAAATATTGAACATCTGCTATGTGTCAAGAAAGCAATGTTTCAGTCACTGGACATACATATTTGCGAAAACTCAGGTATAGCTCCTACTTTTAGGACAGTTTAATAGGGGAGTTGAGAAACACCCAATGGTCACAAATAGATGCATAACTATAAACAGGAAGATTCTGTGAATTTAAACAATACGATGTTATCAAACACTACTTCCCTTCAGTTTCTCCTGAGAAAGTAACATTTAAACTAAGATTTAAAGAACACAATATGAGTAAACTAGGCAAAGACAGTTTGGGGGAAGAAAGAGTAGTGCAAGGCCCAGGATTGGCAAAATGCTGTTCTACTTGAGAAATTGAAATATGATCTATATGGAGAGTTATTAAAGGGGGTGGGGTGAAGTTGAAGCTGGAATAGGAAATAGAATAGGATGAAACCCTGGAAAGCCATCCTATAAATATTATTTTTTTTACCCAAAAACAATAGAAATGCACAAAGCAGACTTAGTAGTGAGTAACAGAATCCAATTTTTCTATTGAAAATGTCTCTCCAGCTGCATTATAAAGAACAGATTAGAGAGAGTCAAGAAGAAATTGTAGAAAAACAGTTAGTGGGCAAATACTTTCCTTTGAAGTAGAGGTGATTGCCTTATATCAAAGTACTACAGGGTAGATGAAGAGAAATAAATGAACTCAAGAATTATATAAGAAACAAAATCCTTAGGATTTGTTATGGGTTGGATATAGGGTAGGAAGGAGAGAAATTTTTTAGGAATGATTCCAAGACTTGCTGAAATGACTGAAAGGACAATAGACCCAATCAGAAAAATTAGAGAACCATGGCTGAGGACAGAGTTTTGGTAGACTGTGGAAGAGGAAATACCAAGCGTTCAATTTTGTAGCAGTTGTAAAGCAGTTGGTTCTAAGAATTCTAAGTAGCCATGTCAGTAATTCACTTGGGTATTCAGGACTAGAGTTCCAAGAAGAGATCTGAGATGGAGATACAAATATATGTTTATGTGTATTTGATAATTACTGAAATTATAATCATGAGTAAGATCTGCCTGAAAATATGTAGGGTGAGAAAAAAAAAGAAAGAAAGGAGGTCTGGTTTCTTTGAGTTCTTTGAAGACTCTAACATAAACAATAGTGGAAGTTCTGCAGCAGAAACTGAGAAGGATAGTTACATCACTAGAATGAAAACCAGAAGACAATGGTGATAGAGAAGCTAATGGCCAGTGGAGGGAGTCTCAAAGACCAAAAAGCAATCAATATTTATAAATAAGTTTTTGGAACAAAAAGGATGAAGGCAAGGATTGACTGAATTTAGTGAGCTAGAGCAATGACACTGTTTTGAGAGTGGAAAGGAGGGAAAGCCATGGTGGAATGAGTGGATGAGTGAAATGAGTGGAATGAGTAGATGTGTGAAAATGGAGACACTGATGACTGAAACACTCCTAAAATAGAAAGAAGTAAGCTTTGTAGTTCAAACGGATGTGGAGTTAAGGAAGAAGTTTTTGGTTGTTAATTTTTTTTCCATTTGTTTTGTTTTAAGATAGTAAAGATAGGAGATAATTCAGTAGAAATGGAGGAAGAAGGAAGTACTGATAATGAGATTCCCTAAGAAAATAAGAAGTATAGGCTCCCCTGTGTGAAATAAATGTGCATCCTTTATGCTAACAGGATACATGTATAATTAGCTCATTAAATTGAGGAATTATGTTTTGTCTTCTATATTTGTTTTTATTCTAGGGGAGAGTTGGAAGCTTCCTAGATGGTTAGCCACCATGGAGTTGATTAAATAAAATATTGTATAAATATGAAATATATTATAATTTGGCCTTTAAAATTATCTGTATTTTTATTTATTGAACTGAAAATATTTTCACAGTAGTACTATCCATAATTTTCTTTTTGCCTTATGCTTAGGATAGCATTTTGCATATAATTGGTGTTTAAAAAACACTGGCTAAATAAGTAGAGAAATACACTACATAGAGTAAAAATTCCACTACACAAATAGGTATACAAGGAATATTGACAGTTCTTTATTTTCCATAAATCAGCTTAGTGTTGATGCCAAACTCTTATTTCATGGGAACTTATGACAAATTCTCTCCATGTCCACCTATGGTATTCTGCTTCCAGAAGCTGTACCAGGGTTTTAGGGAGGTAACCTCTGCCCACGGCAATGTTTATCTGTGGGCTAGCTACATTCTGGCTTCTGTGGCCCTTTCTAGTGTGTTGTTTTGTCTCATGTGGAAATCAGAATCTTGGGCTGTAGGCCCAGGGTGTAGGGTCTGGCCTCTGTGCATCAAGTATCCTTGCCTCCAGAGAATATCTTGAGTCCTCCAGAGAGTTAGCACAGGCCCCCTTGGCTTATATGACTCATGCCTATCTCTCTCATCTCCAGAAATGTTTAGCTACTGAAGCAGCTCCTTTTCATCCTCATTCTTCTCAATGGTTTTGGATTTTTGGAGACAAAAGGCAGCTCTAGAATAAAACTGCCCTATATCATAGAACATGCTATCTCTTGGGAATGGGGAAATTTTAGGGTCCAAAAAAGTAATATGTCAAATAGTATCTGCTCAAATGTTTTAACTTTGTGAAAAATTCATGAGAATGTGGGATGGGCACATAGAGAAATGGAAAGATTTATAAAGCTTCTGTGTAATGAGACACTGTGGGGATTTTTAAATTTTGTTGTTTTGCTTGACTCATTTTCTTTTTTCTATTATCTTTAATAATTTCTTTTGTAACATATTATTGAATATATAAAATAAATAATGGAAAAAAGGGAAAATATAATTTTAATATTCTAGAAACATAAATGGTTTTCCCTTGAAAAATACAGCATTGCCTACGGCTGATACACAGCGGAGTCCACTAATAACTCCAGTTTCTGAATGGCTAGGAATTTATATTCCTGAAATCCCTATAAGAAATCCCTATTTCATCTTGGGTCTTACAAGTTGTATACAACTGGTGCCTTGGGGATACACTATATTAATTACATGCTCTACATTTGAGAGCACTTTTTTTCTAAATAGTCATATTGTATGTGTTACATACAGAATAATACAATTTTTTTTTCCAATGGACTCCATACTGCTTTGCATTTAAGTCGTTTTTAGATATATTTTGAAAAGGTCTCCAATTACAGGTGGAGGACAGAGTTTAATAAATCACAGAGGAGGGAAATTTTATATGGGAAATGGCATGTTCCATACCTTTGCCATTTCTAAAATTTATCATTTATCCATAAAAGGACTTGTGCATGTTGATACCCCTTTTGAGCATATTCTTTAATTGACCGAGTTTAGAAAATGTAGGCCCTATTCAGACTGCGATACTGTCTATGTTACTTCATCTTCCAGCATTTTCTTTTACTTCACTCTCTTAGCAGGGTGAGATTGGGAATGAGAATGTTGTTTTCTTCCTTTCCCCTTAAGCAATCATTTGCTTTGACTAAATTCCTCTTGGTCACACTGACAGGCATGTTGCCAACAGAGTGTTCTCTGCTTATTGCTGTTGACCCTGCTCTGCTGGACTCAAGGCCACACACCAAAGGAGCATATTCTGATCTCCTCCATAGAGAAAGCCAAAGCAAACCATGAAATGATAGCTAACTACTGTTACTTTAGTTTGATTCTGAGAATTATACATGACCAATTTTTAATCTTCACTTTGTATAAAATCCCCCTTGCTCCTGAGGCCAATGAACTAGGAAGACTAAAGCAAAAATAAGTCCTGTAAATATTCAAGGCTAATGATCTTTCAAAACCATTTCTCACCATAATGATTGTTATGCATCCATTTGAGATGACTAGCTTTGATTCCCTTGTGCCTTTTGTGAATCAGTTCCACAAAGTCAGCTATCAGGCCCAAACTTCAGTTTAAGGACTGTGGGCAGCAGCCACTGGATACAGAAGCACAAAAGAGAAGCTACAATAGAAGAGCCAGGGATTCAGTGAAGCTGAGCATAAAGAATAAGCAGTGATCCACAATACGCAAACAAACAAACAAACAAAAACCAGGTATCCAGAGGCAAGTACAAATTAAAGATCACCATAAAATAGCAGCTTGGAAGTCATGTTGTTAAGCAAAAGTTCCAGGCACATGGATCCTGGGAGTCAGGCTAAAACAGAGCTCCCAAAAATGTGAGACCCAAAACAGTGAAGGAAGAAGAGACGATTTTAGGCTTTGCTTAGAGTCACTATTCAATAAAAGTGAATTAAATTGTAATCATTTCGTTTTACTTTTAATTACCTTTCAAGACTTTCCAGAGAAAAAGTTGCAATTTAAAGCTCTGTGTTTTATAACTCTCCAGTAACTTATTTTTATCGGAAGGAGACATAGTCTCTTGTTTAGAGGCTTTAGATGCTGTGCTTTTTATCATACATATTTTGTATCATCTCCTATTATGGCAAAGAATATTTTCCATTTTAATGACACAAATTATTCTTTTAGACCTATTTGAAATGAATTTATTTATATAGAAATATTAGGTCAACAATAGTTTTAATGTTTTAATAGTTTTAATGAGCTTATACTTAGATATGGCAGAAGTCCTAAAAGTGGCACGCAGATGATAGCATTTGGGACATAATGTTTTGAGTATGATGAAACACACTCTAGCATGTACACTGATTTTCCCCATCAATTTGAAGCTATGTCTATTTTCATAGAAGACTGAGAATACCAAACACACACATGTACACACAGATACACACAAAGAAATGTTTCTGTGAATTATAGGAGGAGGGGAACCTATTTCCAACTTTTACTCTTATCTGGTAAAGGAATTTGAAATGAAACAATAGCATCAAACAATGCAAACAACAAAAAACTGTCTATCTAATGTTTGTAACTCCTCTGAGCTAATGTGCTCACCTAAGTGATCCAGTTTCAGATGGTCAGTGGCATTCCCCTTGGCTAATGACAATAGCACTGGGTGACACTAATATTCTGATCTCAGGAAATATTAAGATTTAAACACACTCAAAACAATATTGCTTTATTCAAAGAGTTGTTAGAAAGCTTTTTATGGAATTGAAGTGTTTGTTTGTTTATTTACTTTGGTATAGTTGACACAATATCACATTAGTTTCAAAAATACAACATAGTGATTCAACAACTCTATACCTTATGGTTAAATCTATGAGTAAAGCAATACTTTTCTGTGATACTGTGAAGCAAAAACAAGTTAGAATCATAGTCAACTGTCATAAATCAGCTTCTGTTCTAATAATAAGAAAAGAGCTGTCTTTTCCTTCATATTTGGTAACATATTTAACTTTATATCTAGTAGTCCTGTCAGTCTAAACCCACTGTGTTTTTTAACAATTGAAATGTAACATACATACAAAAAAGGTGCATACCAGAATAGCACAGTACAAGGAACTTTCACAGTCTAAACATTTTTATGAAACAAACACCTCATCCTTACTCATTGCAGTCACTGCAGTCTGACAAGGGTAACTGATATCCTGGCTTGCAATAGTGTAGATTAGTTTTTACATATTTTTTAATTTGCATACATGAGATAATGTAGAATATGCCATTTTATGCCTTTATGATTTCTTACATTCAAAAATATATTTTTGAGATTCAACATTATGTTTTTGAGTGCAATTGTAGATCATTCATTTTTATGCTGTACATTATTTTTGAAAAGATGTTGAACCTCCATCAGGAATTTCAAATTTAAACTACATTGAGATAATATTTTTATCTATCAGACTGGCAAATTTTAAAAAAATAAACAAAAGAATGGTAATGGTAACATGAGAGTACACATATGTTCAAATTCACCAAATTGTGTACATGAATTATATGCAGTGTTTTGTAGACTTATTATGTACTTCAGTAAAGCTGAAAGAAAGTAGAAATAGGGGAAGTGACACTTGTCTGAGTATGCCTTCTGGTAATGTTTCATTTTTTTAAAGGTATATAGGAGAAAATTGAAATGCCATTCCAACAAAAACAAATTAATTCATATTTCAAATAAGTACCATAACTATCCTAAAGGTTAATGAAAAACCTAATCCCAAACACAATATAAATTAATATATCAAAAATTAATTAATGAATAAAAAATAAACCAATAAGCAAATAAACAAATAGAGAAAATGAGGAAGCTCCTCTTTCTAATATAAGGCCAAGTAATAAATGTGGAAATAATTATCAGATATGATGGCAACAATCATCATAATAGATTCAAGCAGGGATTATTAATAAATGGTAAAGTGAATAAGTGAACATTTGAGATTTGAGAGTTATATATATGGCCTTAAAGTATTTCTATACATATATTTATTAATTACAAAGGGAAAAATATAGTGAAGCAATGTCGCAGAAAACCACCCTAACCAAGATATCCAATATTACCAATAATGGGAAAAATCGGCCTCACACTCCACTTGATATTATTGCTGACAAAACCACAACATCATTCCTATAATATCCTGGTCCAAACTGTTATCATATAAATCTAATCATGAGAAAACAACAGTGATCCCAAAGTGAGGGACTTTTTACAAATCAATTATCCTGTATTCTTCAAAAATATCAATATACTGAGATTCAAGGACTGCAAATCTATTTTAGAATCAAAGAGTCTAAAGAATCACCTGATGCAAGATACCACTGGGGGTTTTATTTTTTATAAAGGTCATTACTGGGAAATGGATTAAATCTGAATATTATCAGCTAGTTAGATAATTGAATCAAATTAATTACCTGACTTTTTAAAAATTTTAATGTAGTTATGTAAGATAATGTCCTTGGCCTTTAGAAAAGCAAATTTAAGTATTGTGGATTAGTGGATATCATGTCTGAATATTCCTGTCCAATGGTTGTGGGAAAAATATTCATCCTATATCATACATAGAGAATATAAATCATAAAATATCAACTACCATTATACACATTCATTTGTATATGTACACATATATACATGTTTAATGTATATATATATGTATATGTATGTTATATATATGTACATATAATACATATATATTAAAATTTGGGGTATCTGAGTGGTAAAACGTATGTAGAATTTTTTATATATTGGTATTCTTAAGCTTTTCTGTAAGTCTGATATTGTGTCAAAATGCAAAGGTAAAAATTAAAAAAAAAGTCCAGGAAAAGCACACAACTTTTCAAAATGTGTCAAAAGATCAGTAGATCTTAGTAGAAAATGGAATTATAGAATTCCAAGCTAGGAATGTAGTAAAGGTAAAATTAGACAGGTACTTAGGCATCAGTTGCTATGGCAAACAGGCTGACTTTGCCTGATGGCATTTCTTTCACCCAGAACTTTTTAAATTAGTCATGTACATATGTGCCAAAATGTGCACTCTTGTACTTTAAAGTTGTGATCTGGAATTGGACAAAAAACTCCACGTTTCTTCGAAAATTCTACTGAACTTGACAGCTTATTTATCCTTTAGCTCTACTGATGGCTACAGAAGGGACATTAGTTAATTGAGGCAGTCTTGTACGTTCTTATTTTTAAATATAAAATTCCCTGCAGTAAAATAATCATGGTGCCTTTTATGAAGTTTTTAGAGGCCTTTACATAATAATAATGAGCTTAAATTTGCAAGGTTTGCTTGACTTTTACAAGTGTTTTAAAATGGACATAGAAATCTTTTCAATGTATTTACATAATTAGTACTTATTTAAGGCTGATATACAAGCCTAATTATTTAAAATAAAAACAGGATTTAATTAACAAATATGCTAATTGTGCTAATTTAGAAATTAGGCTCAATTCAGTCCTCTTTGGAAAACTTTGAAAGGGACTGGAGTGTAGTCAAATATAAAAGATGTAATAATACCAGAGTTTCTTTGACATATGTTTCTTGATTTCACTACTTCATTGTTAGTATTTAGAACTTGTGTATTTTGTGTGAAATACCTGTGTATTTTGCAAAGTTTAAAAATGTCATTGGACATTATCCCAGCTTATTTTTTTTCAGTAGGAAATATATAATAAGAATGGCTTGAACAGCCAAGCTGACCTTTAAATTAAAAAAAAAAAATAATAACAAAAGCAAACAGTGTTAGTGTTTTTGATTTCACGACCTCAAAGACAAGTTAAACGTCTTGCTAACAGCTAGAGGGAAAAACAAAGTGGGATACTGGCTTACAATCATAACCTTTGCTGAAGAAAATGTTGACTCTGAAAACCAGCACAACAAAGCTTTCACTTAGCTATTCATAGCTATTATTTCTTATATCAGTAAATCACTGGTGACAACAAATGATAACTATTCCAAAGTTCTACTGAAAATAAAAAGTATTAATTTGTGGGAACCTCAAGAAAAAGACTTTCTTGACAGGAAATTTCTGACATGGATGGAAGAAATACTTCTTTTTTCTTTCTTTTGATAAATCTAATTTGCCAGGGCTTCATGTGAGACTTCTGGCAAATGTAACCTTGAGTGGAGGCATCTATATTAAAGATTCTTACTAAGTACCTACTCTATGCCAGACTAATCTGAAAATATTTCATTGAAGACAATATTTTTAATATGTCAGTGTCTGAGTGATCAGCTGTGCTGATATTTATAGAAGAGTATGTACAGCATACAAAACAAATTACAAAGTTTTGAAAAATGACAGGAAGAGAGTGTCAATTGCCAGAGACTACAGATTATTGCACTTCATTCTCTTACATCTCTTAGATTCCTATAGAAGCTAAATTAATCTATATTTTACTTAATAATTTTTTGATTTCAGTAAAAACGTGTAGTCTCCAGTAGGTCAATTTCTCAAAGCCTTTCTTTACTTTACAATAGGTTTTGTGTAGTTTATATGAGATACATCACCAGGTGCCCTTATCCAATTGGGTTAAAATGAGGATACAAGTTTTCCATCATACTTAAGAATCTAAACACTATAATCTCACTGCATTGAGGATTAGCTTTGTGTTACGTTATTTTTTTCATACAATGTATATGTATAATTATGCATATTTTCAGTCTTTATTTTGGTCTTCCTTAATTGTATTTATTTTTTAATGTTTATTTTATTTTTAAGAGAGAGAGACAGACAGACAGAGTGCAAGCAGGAAGGGGCAGAAAGAGAGGGAGACACAGAACCCAAAGCAGGCTCCAGGCTCTGAGCTGTCAGCACAGAGCCCAACATGGGACTCGAACCCATGAACTGTGAGTTCATGACCTGAGCCAAAGTTGGCCCTTTAACTGACTGAGTCACCCAGGTGCCCCTCTCTTCCCTAATTTTAATTAAAATAAATGTCATCAAGACTACCAAGAAGTTGAAGAGAAAGGAGGCCATGATAATGTCTTCTACAAAATGAACAAATATGAAATTTATGTACCAAAATTACATGAATTTGGTTTAGGTCTTTATTTGCATTAAGTAAATATTACGCTTTCTCACTCTATTTTAAAATAAGGTGTTAATTCCTTGGAAAACTAACAAGAGAACAATGTTTCATGAAATTATTTGTTACTTAGCAATTTTAAATAATAGAGAAAAGGGGAGAGAGAGAGGAAAAAATAGGAGAGAGAAAAAGAGGAGTTTGTTTATAGAAAACTAACAACGTTTAGGGAAATTTTGATGAGTAAACATGGGCTCAAGCTAAAGGAATCTTTGTTTTAAAAAGTTGGATCTTAAGAATGGCTAAATGAAGCATCATATTCTTTGATTCCTGTGAAGAGCAGATAAAACAGAAGAAAGTAAGACTCCCCTGCATGGAAGGATGACAGTAGCTCCAACAACGCTAAAACAGTTAAAACAAACTTTGTATTGGTTTTTGTTCACAAATGTCATGTCCACTGCATTTTGACTTTGGTTTCCTTTCTTTTCAAACCCTAGGAAACCTGAAACTCAAAATAAAATTCCTACCCTTTGCTGAGCTCTGTGGGTTTGGAAACTTCTCTAGGGTTTAGTTCATTTTTTTCATTCTTACCAACTGGCAGAAGAATTAGACACTAAACCCAAATGAAACCACAAAAATTGGTCTCAACACAGCCCTGACTATCAAGAGAGAGCAAAATGTTAAGTTTATAGGTTCACTGAATAGTTCAGGGTTTTGGAAACTATTCACATTATACTTGGCCCTCTTTATCTCTGTTTTCAACCCCAAACTAAAAAATCCCTCCGGATTTAAGGTTTCAGTTTTAGGACAGAACCTTGGACCTTAACAACAGAAATTTTCTTACATGGATACTCAAAGAAAGAGAATTGTATATGTTTGAATCTTATGAAAAGACAAATTTAAAATTTATATAAATTTATAGCATAAAATAACTGAAAACTTGTAAAATGCAAACTAGTCCTATTATGGACTAAAATTGATGTAATATCACTGAATCATTCACTAGATTATCCAAACTATGATGATTTGTGTATAGTTAGGTATTTAGGTAGTTAAATCATTTAAGAAAATTAAAATTAAAATTTTTGGAGTAGTTAGTTGAAATTTTAAGTACAATATAAATAAAGTTTATTATTGACTTCTATTGAAGACTAGGAACTAAAAGTGCAGTTACATTGGCAGTGATGGTGGGAATAAAGAAAAGTAGGCAAAAGCAAGTCATGTTCATCTTTTCTACCCTGAAAATAATCTACTCATTTTCTTTTCTGAGCTATGGAATGAAGGTCATCAGCTGCTCTCATATGTGAGTTCCACTAATGTCTTCCCATTCAAATCTATATTATTTACTTTTTAGAAAACCAACGTGGGGCACCTGGCTCATTCCTGTTGGAAGCCGAAGCTTCCAACTTCGGCTCAGGTCCATGAGTTTGAACCCCATGTTGGACTCTGTTCTGACAGCTCAGAGCCTGGATCATGCTTCGGATTCTGTGTCTCTGTCTCTCGGCCCGTTCCCCCACTTGCACTCTGTCTCTCTCTGTCTCTCAAAACTGAATATATGTTAAAAAATAAAGAACCAACGTCAAAAAAAAATACAAATTCAAGATATCTTCTGTTGACTAGCTGCCTTGTTAGGATTAAATTTGGATTGAATGTGGCTCCCTAATTAACCTATAAACACACACATAAACACAATCACATTTTAGTGGCTTAATGAAATAGGAGTTTTATTTATTTATTTGCACAAACAGAAAATCTGGAGGTAAAATGAAAGGATAAATAGAGTTGTCTAAGTAACTAATCAAGGACATAGGTGCCTTCTTGTTTCCTATTTCTTTTCTTTTACTACATAGCTTTTTCTTTACTTCCTAAGTTTTTGTTTGTAAGGAAGAGCAGATAATAGTCAACAGAAAAAAATAATTAACTTATCTGTCCTCTTTATTTCACTGCAGTAAAGACACACATACATAACATGAGACTTATTTTTCTTAACAAATTTCTAAGTGTACAAAACAGTATCATAAACTATAAGTCTTTATCCCTTTTAATGAACTTTCTTAGAACACCCAACTGTCTATTTATTTTACTTTGGCCAGAATAACGTCATCAAATGGCAACTTTCAATAGAAAGGTACTCTGTGGAGACAAGTATTTTTAGTTGGATGCAATATCACAATCTAAAAATAGGCATGTTTTTGGTAAGGCAGAATAAAGGAACCAATACTGTATACTGAGCCACAACCATCACTGTCTACTGAATACAGCTGATTTTTAAAAATTCCAAATGAAAATTCTTGCCATTTATTTGTATATATCTAAGAATTAAGGGGTATGTAAAATGATAACTTAGCTGAAAATTTTCCAAAGATACAGAGAGATATTAGCATTTAGATCAAAAAAGCACATTGAGTGATACGATAAAAAATCCAAATCTACAAAGTATAGTGAAACTCCGGTTGCGGCGGGGAAGGGAAGAAAAAAAGATATCCTAAATGCAACAACAGAGTGAAGGAGAAAAAAATCACAAAGGGAAGGGGAAAATATTTACAAATTAACAATAATTTAATTAAGAATGATAAATATAGGCAAAACCAAATAAGCATTAGTGACTAGTTGCGGGGAGTGACAATTAAACAAAATATAACTAAAAGAATACATTAAAGTAATGTAAAATGTATATGGAAGGTAGTTTAAAATGTTTTAAAGACTGATTTTGGCAACAGAATACACTTGCTGATCACATTTAGAATTTGCGATGTTGTAGGTACCCATGTTAGAAAAATAGGGTTAAACTTTTAAGATCAGATTAGAATATAAACTTAAGGAATAAAGAGGGACATGGTCACTCCAAGAAAAAGCAATAAATGGATATAGAAACTAAAGTAAAAACATAACACATAGTACACAAATTTAGATAGTGAGAAAAAATACAAATGCATCAATAATGATAAGAAACTGTTTAAGGGCACCTGGGTGGCTCAGTCGGTTAAGGGTCCAACTTTGGCTCAGGTCATGGTCTCATGGTTAGTGAGCTCGAGCCCCATGTCGGGCTCTGTGCTAACAGCTCAGAGCCTGGAGCCTGCTTTGAATTCTGTGATTCCCTCTCTCTGTCCCTTCCCTGCTCTCTATCTCTCTCTCTCTCTCTCTCTCTCTCTCTCTCTCTCTCTCAAAAATAAATAAACATTAAAAAAATTTTTAAAAAGAAACTGTTTACACTCCAAAAATATTCAAATAGAGCAAAAACTTAAAATACGAAGTTTCAAATATGACTAAAATACGTCTCAGAAATATTGAAGGTATAGGGATTGAAATATAAACTAATTTAATAAAACATATATAAATATTAATGTCAGTTACAGTCTTTTGAGAAAAATTATAGATACTAAGATTATTGTTACTTTTTAATATTTATTTTACTACTGTAGCACTCTTTTAAAAAGTCACATAGTATACTATAAAAACATTAATGAATCAATTAAAAATGACAAATAATTCTTCAGGAAGAATTTTTAATCTGAGAATGTTACATATATAATGAAAACAAGAAATTAATTGACAAAGATTTTGAGTTTTTTTTCAAGAATTTCGTTGGTAAAAAGGCAGAAATACAGTATTGTAAAGGACAGATAATACATTTGGTTTAATGAACATACAGAACCCTATTCACCAATTAGAGACTATATATTCTTTTAAAGTACACCTGAAACATTTAGTGATATGACTCATAAAATAAAGAATTAACAACAGAAAATGTTGTATGAATACAGGAACATGCTTTTAGACATTAAGAAGAAACAAAACTCATACAATTGAAATTTTTTTAATTGTGATCTGTAATGTATTAGTGAAAGAATAACTTATGATTAAAAATAGAATTATTTAGATCTGCACATTAATGTATCTATATCTATATCATCTATATCTATATCTATATCTATCTATAGATGTATATAATGTGAGATGCATCAAAAGCAGCACACAGGGGCATTTATAGTACTAAATGCAAAATTTGAAAAAAAAAATAATGACCCAAGACTATGAATCATGAAATAGGAAAGAAGAAAAGAATGGGGGGTAGAACCCAGAGGGAGAAACAAAAGATGAAGAAAAGTGGGTTGAAATAATTTATAGCAATTAGAGTAGAAAATAACTAAGTAGAAAATAAGAACATATTAGAGAGGTTTAACAAAGCCAAAAGATAATTTATGGGGGAGAAAAAAGTAGGCATATGTGACAAAGAGAAATTTGAGTTGAAGTTATTATGAATGAAAAAGAAACATTAGTGTTATAGAATGAATATTTGTGTTTCTTCAAATGTTTTTATGGCTTTGTTGGAATATAATTCACATATAAAATTGTTAGATACTTAAAATGTACATCATGGTAATTTGATATGCATATACAGTGTGAAATGGATTGTATTTTTATACCTTGAATATAGGCATACCTCTGAGATATTGTGGGTTCCTTGGAAATACTGTGCATTCTGTTACAGACCACTGCAAATCTCTGTCCCTCTCCTGCTCACTCTCTCTCTCTCAAAATAAGTAAATAAACTTTAAAGAAAAAAAAAAAGAATTGAATAAACCGAGAGCTCAGAAGGAGATCAAAATCCTTTAGAACTTGATATATGAGAGAAGTATTATTGTGATTTTATAAGGATTGGGTATAATGCATACATAGTCAATAAATATCATTGGTACCTTTGCATTGGAACCATGTAAATGGTTCCTATTTTACATAGTATTCCAGAACAAATTTCACATGAATTAATGAAATAAATGTGAAAAGAAAAACCTTAAAACATTTAAAACACAATAGAGGTGTTATCAGTCAACTATAGGAGTTTAAAATATCGGTGTCTCCTATATTCCTTATGAAGCTAAACAATCTAATTAAAACTTGGAAATAAATATAAGCAGTTCATAAAAGTGGATTATTAATATATATGTGAAAACAGAATTATTTAAATATGAAATATAAATCATTTTTATGTAAAGTTGTGTTTCCAGGGTTATGCAGTTTGTGCAAACCTGAGGACCACACTTTGACTAACACAGTCTAATATGCGCAAAAGGATGCCTGTAATTCCTGTGGACAATTGATAAATTGGAAGCTTCAGAAAAAGTGAATTATAGGGGCACCTGGGTGGCTCGGTTGGCTAAGTGTCCAACTTCAGCTCAGGTCATGATCTCATGGTTCATGGGTTGTAGCCCTGAGTAGGCTCTGTGTTTACAGCTCTGATCCTGGAGCCTGCTTTGTATTCTGTGTCTCCCTTTCTCTCTGCCCCTTCCCTACTCACAATCTTTCTCTCTCTCAAAAATAAATAAACATTAAAAAAAAATTAGGGGTGCCTGGGTGGCTCAGTCAGTTAAGTTGTCTACCTTCAACTCAGGTCATGATCTCACAGTTCATGGGTTCAAGTTCCCTGTCGGACTTTGTGCTAATGGCTCAGAGCCTGGAACCTGCTTCAGATTTTGTCTCCCTCTCTCTCTGCCCTTCCCTTGCTCATGCTTGGTCTCTCTCTCTCTCTCAAAAATGAACAAAACACTAAAAATTTTTTAAATAAAAAAATAAAAAAATTTAAAAAGTGAATCATAGAAATAAAGTCTTCAGCAGTGGTACATTGAAATACCGTCTAGTCATTAAAGTTAATAAACCAAATTTAAAGTTAAGTGTATTAACCAGAATACATTCGGGGAAAGTTAATGCTGATTTTAAAATATTGCAAGAAAATACTTACACTATGATGCCATATTAAATTAAAACACACCCTACCATCCTTTAAATGTGGTTATGTATAAGTGATAATCTACATGATATATAAATCATGCAAATGAATTATATATACCAACCTAGATATAATGGTTTCCTCTAGGCCTGGATGAAGGAGTGTGTGGAGTAGGTTTTATGTATAATTCTCCATGTGTTTGATAATAAGAAGTATAATAAAATTATTTGAATTTTCAATTATAACAAAATACTGAAAAATTTAAAATGTAGATGGTAAGTACATAGGTACCTAGTATATTATCTCCTGTATGTATGAAACATTTCATAATTAAAAGTTTTAAAATATAGTCACTTACCAATAATAATTTCTCAATAGAATATAGATATATATTACTAAAATGATTTTTAATGTCATGGCATTTCCTTATATATTACCTAATTAGCATTCTGTGATCAATTGAAAACCAAATCAAAGCCATTCTTAAAACATAGCTGTGATGGGAAATGTAAATCAAAACCATAATGAGGTATCACTGTATTATACCTATCAGAATGGCTAGAATCAAAAAGACCTGAAATAACAAGTGTTGTCAAGGATGCGGAGCAAAAGGAACACTTGCACTCAGAGGTAGGAATGTAAATTGGGGAAAACAGTATGGAGATTCCTCAAAAAATTAAAAACAGAAATACCATATTACCCAATAATTCCACTATTGGGTATTTACTCAAATAAAATGAAAACACAAATTTGAAAAGATGTATACTCCCTTTTTTTTATTGTAGCATTACTTAAAATAGCCAACATACAAAAGCAACCCTTGTGTGCATAGATAGAAAAATGAACAAAGGAGGTATTATACACACACACACACACACACACACGCAAACACACACACACACACACACACACACACACACACAGACTGTTACTCAGCCATAAAAAAGACGTGTTCTTGCCATTTGATGTACATACAGGATATTATGCTAAGTGAAATAAGTCAGACAGAGAAAGACAAATATCATATGATTTCACTTATATTTAAAAACCAAAACAAATGAACAAACAAAAAGCAGAAACAGACCTATAAATACAGAGAAGAAACTGATGGCTGCCGGAGGATGGCAAAACAGGTGAAGGGTAGTGGGGGATACAGGCCTCCAGTTATGGAATGAATAAATCATGGGAATACAAAGTACCGCATAAGGAATATAGTCAATGATATTGTAATAGCATTGTGTGGCTACAGATGGTAGCTACTCTTGTGGGAAGCACAACATAATGAATAAACTTACTGAATCACTATGTTGTACACCTGAAACAAATGTAACACTGTGTGTCAACTGTACTCACATTTTTAACATGAATAAATAAGTAAATACAGCACAGAGTGAAGAGAGACTTCCACTATCTATGTTAAGCTATCTGAGGTGGCTAAGCATGCAAACAAAGAAATGAACATTTTTTGTGGTGTTTAAAATAAAATAAAAGTGATGGGTCAAAAAAAAAAACTATGATGGTTAATTTTATGTGTCAGCTTGGGTAGGCTGTGCTGCCCAGTTAATCAATTAAACACTCATCTTAATATTGCTGTGAGGTATTCTGCAGTTGTGGTTAACATCCACAATTACTTAACTTTAAGGAAAGGAGATTATCCTCAATAATGTGGGTGGGCCCCATCCAGTTACTCAAAAGTTTTTAGAGCAAAACTGAGGTTTTCCTGAGAAACAAGAAATTCTCCCTCAAGACCCCAGGGAGCTTTAACCCCTGACTGAGAGTTTTTAGCCTGAAGGACTCCTCTATAGACTTCAAACTGGCCCCATGATTGTGTAAGCCAGTTCTTTGAAAAAAAATTGTTTATGTGTGTCTGTGTGTGTTCTATTGTTCTGTTTCCCTGGAGACAGTGACTGATACAAATGTAAATCATGATTCCTTATCAGTTAATTCCTAAAGAAATTCATTAAGTATTGTATAACTTTATTTTAAATCAGGTTGGTCTTGAGCCGTTTTGTGTGAGAAAGTAGGTGTGTACACGTGTATGTACATACAGGTATTTGTGTGTGTGTTAGAGACTATTTGCTGACTTTTTTTGTCTGTTTGTTTTTATCTCTTCTATAGTTTCTGTAAAACACTGTAGCTTAATGATGCAACATCATCCCTCACTTCATTGCAAACAAAATTACAATTTGTTCAGTTTTACATCCCTAAGTGACTCCATGTCCCGCTAAGGGGTAAATCTTATAAAGCTGAGCCTATTGTGATGATATGATTTCTCTTTACAGTAATTGATTAAAGGTTGAGCATATAACAAATCTGGGGGCATTGATACACAATGATAGGTCTACTGGATGGTCTATAGAAAAACTGGAAGACATAGTTTCTTTTCTCCGTCTGCATATTGTGTTGTCAGATGAGATGCCTGGAATTGCAGCGACCATCATCCAACTCTGATGGGAGCCAGCCTGAATTAAATAAACTTTTTGGGATATTTCATATTTTCTCCCTTTTTAGCCAATCTAGGCTAAATTATTCTCTTACTTGTAGCCTAAGTCACCATAACTTATATAAACTTTCATTTGTTTCTTTAAAAATTGTGACATAATAAGTAATACCAACTACCAAATCCACTGCATTTAACCTGGCGGGGTAATTTAAGACTTGAACATTAAGCACCAGAATATTATGGTATACTCAGTGAAACCTAATATCTTGGAAAAGACTCTTCAAAGATCCAGTTTGAGTGAATTCAACTAATGACACTTAATTGCAGATTTTTTTGGCTGGTTTCAGTCAACTGAAGGCATTATTAATGTGGAGTGCAAATGGATCTAAATTCAAAAAAGCATTCATTCCAATTCTATTCTCATAATGCTGATATAGGCCAATCTTTGTTAACTACTGAAAATACTTCTCAACCATATCTGATTAATTGAGTAGACTGATAGAAATCTCTATTTGAAGAGCAGAATATTGCCTTATCAGATTGCTCACCTTTGATTCTCTTTCCAAATTAGAAGAATTTATAGAAGAATTACCTGAGAGACTATGCCACTAATAATCATTCATTTTCTTTTGTATACTGCCTAAAAAAGGAATGTTAACTGTTTTGTATTTTTTAATGAAAATAGAATATAATGCAGTCTGTACTCTCTTGCTATGGATATGAGCTAAATATTAAAATTGCAAAAATGGCAACAGCAACTAAAACAGCTTTTTAATCTCAAACCTTTGTTTAAAGACCAATATGGTTGTTTAAAGACCAATATAATACCTACATACCTATAATACCTACATGGTTAATACAAATTGGTCTTTGTTTAAAGACCAATATAACACCTACATAGTTATCTCTATGAATCACACCTGTCTCAATTCACCTAATTATTGCACATAATAGCAAACTATATATTTTCAATACGTAGTATGAAATGGGAGTTGTCAACTGTGTATTTCACTCTGTGTTTACTGGATATTGTATGTCTCATCCCTGAGATTTATTGTTAATTTTTTCACATTAAGGTTTCTTTTGTTTTTGCTTTTTTTTTTGTTTTTTGTTGTTGTTGTTTCTTTTTTACTTAAAGTTAGTTAACATACAGTGTAGTCTTGGCTTCAGGAATAGAACCCAAGTGATTCATCTCTTACATGCAAAATCCAGTGCTCATCCCAACCATCACCCATTTAACCTATTACCCCACCCACCTCCCTTCCAGCAATGCTTAATTTGTTCTCAGTATTTGAGTCTCTTATGTTTCGCCTCCCCCTCTGTTTTTATCTTATTTTTCCTTCCCTTCCCCTATGTTCATCTGTAGCGTTTCTCAAATTCCACATATGAATGAAATCATATGATATCTGTCTATTTCTGACTTATTTTGCTTAGCATAATACCCTCTAGTTCCATCCGTGTTGTTGCAAATGGCAAGATTTTGTTCTTTTTCATCTCCAAGTAGTATTACAATGTATATATAAACCACATCTTCTTTATCCATTCATCAGTCAATGGACATGTGGGCTCATGGATAGTGGTGCTGTAAACTTTGGGGTTCATGTGCCCCTTCAAATCAGCATTTTTGTATCTTTCAAATAAATACCTACTGGTGTCATTGCTAGGTCATAGAGTAGTTTTATTTTTAATTTTTTGAGGAACCTCCATACTGTTTTCCATAGTGGCTGCACCAGTTTGCATTCCCACCAGCAGTGCAAAAGGGTTCCCCTTTCTCCACATCCTCACCCACATCTCTTGTTTCCTAAGTTGTTCATTTTAGCCACTCTGACAGGTGTGAAGTGGTATCTCATTGTGGTTTTGATTTGCATTTCCCTGATGATGAGTGATGTTGAGCATCTTTTCATGTGGCTGCTAGCCATCTGGATGTCTTCTTTGGAAAAGTGTCAATTCATTTCTTCTGCCCATTTCTTCACTGGATGATGTGTTTTATGGGTGCTGAATTTGGTAAGTTCTTTATAGATTTTGGATACTAACCCTTTATTCGATATTTCACTTGCAAATATCTTCTCCTATCCCATCAGTTGCCTTTTAGATTTTTCATTTCTTTCCTTCAGTGTGCAGAGGCTTTTTATTTTGATGACTTCCCAATAGTTCATTTTTGTTTTTATTTCCCTTGCCTCTGGAGACATGTCAAGTAACAAGCTACTGTGGCCGAGGTCAAAGATGTTGCTGCCTATTCTCTCCTGTAAGATTTCGACGGTTTCCTATCTCACATTTAGGTCTTTCATCTACTTTGAATTTGTTTTTGTGTATGGTGTAAGAAAGTAGTCCAGTTTCATTCTTCTGCATGTTGCTGTCCAGTTCTCCCAGCACCATTTGCTAAAGAGACTGTCTTTTTTCCACTGGATACTCTTTCCTGCTTTATTGAAGATTAGTTGGCCATATATTTGTGCATCCACTTCTAGGTTCTCATTCTGTTCCATTGATCTGTGTGTCTTTTTGTGCCTGTCCCAGATTGTCTTGATGATTATAGCTTTGTAATATAACTTAAAGTTCAGAATTGTGATGCCTCCAGCTTTGGTTTTCTTTTTCAGAATTGCTTAGGCTATCTGGGGACTTTTCTGATGTTATACAAATTTTAGGATTGTTTGTTCTAGCTCTGTGAAGAATGCTGGTGTTATTTTGATAGAGATTGCATTGAATGTGTAGCTTGCATTTGGTAGTATCGACATTGTAACAATATCTGTTCTTCCAACCCATGAGCATGGAATGTTTTTTCATTTCTTTGTGTCTTCAATTTATTTCACAAGCTTTCTATAGTTTTCAATGTACAGATCTTTAAGCCAGACCTCTTTGGTGAGGCTTATTCCCAGGTATCCTATGTTTTTTGGTGCAATTGTAAATGGGATCAATTCTTTATATCTTTTTCCTGCTGCTTCATTATTGGTATATAGAAATGCAACCAATTTCTGTACATTGGTTTTATATCCTGTGACTTTGCTGAATTCATGTATCAGCTCTGGCAGTTTTTTGGTGATCTTTACGGTTTTCCATGTAGAATATCATGTCATCTGCAAAGAGTGAGGGTTTGACTTCTTCCTTGCTGATTTGGATGCCTTTTATTTCTTTTTGTTGTCTGATTCCTGAGGCTAGGACTTCCAGTACTATACTGAAAAACAGTGATGAGAGTGGACATCTGTGTCGTGTATGAAAGGCCCACATCTAATATCATCCTCAATGGGGAAAAACTGAGAACTTTTATTTTTTTAGTGTGCTAATAGATAATAAAGAAGTTGACTAAATTCAGTATTCTAACAATCACATACAGGGATAAGTCACTGGAAGTTTAGAACTCATTCAGGGCTTTCCCACTGATGAGGCTATATCATAGGAGATCAGGCTTTTTCACTGGGAAGCAACCAAATGTCATTGGTTTCTCATATTCTCTCTTATGTCACTTTAGACAGAGAGGAGTCCTGCAATCTCCTACCTCCATGAGACTTGATATGGGAAAGGATGGATCAGTTTTAGACTGGTTCTTAGAATTTATTGGGCTGAGGTTCTCACCACTCAGTTTTTCAATTTTCACCAAATCTTTTCAAAATTCTCCCAATCTCCATGCTCTGTTCTGCTTTCCATCTCTGATGGAATGAGAGGGGCCAGTTTCCTGCCCACATATCTGGGAGGGGTAACCTAACCTCTGACATAAACTTCTAACTAATCTTCCTATGTTAAAGCAGTCCCTTCATCCTGGCCTTCGGCAATACCAGGAACCTCAAATTCCCAAGGATGTCTGAGATTCTGTGAGCTTAATGGTCTTAGTTATTAGAATTCCTGTATTTTTACCCTGCCACAGTTGGTTAGACTTAGATGTTCCTCAGTGTGAAATATAGGTTACCATGTGTCCTTCATTTGTCTAATTTCTGGTCAACAGCTGTCTGTTCTCATGGTCTTTGTGGTTTTATAACATTTCAGTAGTTCCACTGTTATTTCTGTGAGGTTATCAGGATGGAATATAAATAAATTCAATGTATCAATATTCCATATATAAATACAGGTCCTCTATAAAATGACATTATCATACTGCCAAGCACTCTTCCACTTGTATTACGTGGTTTTCTATGCTTTACATTGATTACAAAAGAGTGAATTAGATATACTTAAAATTTATGGCATTTGGCATTTCACAAGGCTAATTTTATTTTATTTTTTAACGTTTTTATTTATTTTTGAGACAGGGAGAGACAGAGCATGAACAGGGGAGGGTCAGAGAGAGGGAGACACAGAATCCGAAACAGGCTCCAGGCTCTGAGCTGTCAGCACAGAGCCCGACGTGGGGCTCGAACTCACGGACTGCGAGATCATGACCTGAGCCGAAGTCAGCCGCTTCACCAACTGAGCCACCCAGGCACCCCTCATAAGGCTAATTTTAAATATATGTGTAACAATTTACATTATGAAGTGTTTTTTTTTTTATTTTAAAAATGTTAAATGGTAGGGGCACCTGGGTGTCTCAGTCGGTTAAGTTTCCAATTCGGCTTAGGTGATGATCTCACTGTTTGTGAGTTCGAGCCCCACATCTGGCTCTGTGCCTACAGCTCAGAGCCTGGAGCCTGCTTCAGATTGTGTCTCCCTCTCTCTCTGCCTCTCCCCTACTCATACTCTCTCTCTCTCTCTCTCTCTCTCTCTCTCTCTCTCTCTCTCTCTCTCAAAAATAAATAAGCATTAAAAAACATTTTTTAATGTTAAATGGTATATATTCACATAAAAAACAAAACAATAGGGGCACCTGGTTGGCACATTTGGTTAAGCCACCGACTCTTGGTTTTGGTTCAGGTCATGATCACACAGCTTTGTGGGATTAAGCCCCATGTCGGGCTCAGCACTAATGGTGTGGAGCCTGCTTGGGATTTCTCGCTCTCCCTCTCTCCCTCCCCCTCCCCTGCTTATGCTTGCTTTCTCTTTCAAAATAAATAAATAAACTTTAAAAACAAAACAATATAAGTAATGACATTAATATTGAATAAACACAGTAAGAAGATCATAACTGCATTCTGCCACTCTCTAATAAGTCAGAATTTAACAACTTTCCTTTGCTGCACAGGCAGTATGTTTTTATACCAGATCTATTTTGAAAACTGATAAAATGCACCTGCAAAATTTAACATCTTGTCTTCACTGATTTACTAAGTATTTTCCTACTATGAGACATAGTACAACTGAAAACTGAAATACTATAAATTTAATGAATATTCACAGGTTTTAATATTACAATAAACACATAGTGTAAGTAGAAAGCAAAAAATCTTTGGCGTAGAGTAAACCCCAAAAATTGAGACTTTCTTATATATTGTTTTCTAGTCATTTTGAACCAAAGGTATCTGTAAGAATATTTCAAAACAATGCTTCCTTATTTCAGAATCAAAATTCTGAATAGTCTTTTAGGCATGCTTTACATCCTAAATATGTGATAATAATTACGGGACATTTTCAGTGTGTTTAGCCTAGATAGTTCTAGTATTATCCTATGCAACATGATAGACTGCAGTAACCCTTTGTGTGCTAATAGTGGAATTTCTGGAAGCATAACAAATGAAAGCTTGTGACTCAGAACTCCATAGGTTTCTCTTAACACATGCAATTGAGACTCACTTTTCACTTAACATCCTATGATAATCATCATTAGTTATGGTATTAAACATTTTTTCTTGAATAGCTTTTGTTGGGATGTTCAACTAAAAGTCTCATATTTAGTTCACCATTTGAAGGTGTGCATAGGAAAGAATGGTTCTTACAGTATTTGTTGTCATTTAATAATAATATGAAATATATTGATTGTATGGAGCCATATTGGGTGTTGTAAACTTTTGTTCCTAACTTAATGCTATTGCCATGTTTTTGAAAGGGTTGTAGTTCATTGTTTTTATGCAGAACTGGTTACACTTTAATTCAAATATGTCTGGTAAACTGACAGGAGAGGTGGAGAGGAATGAACTGAAACTTGTATTTTTTATTATAACATGTTTATACCCTCAAACCTGTAGCATAACAATAGAGAAGTCAGCATCTTGTTTATGCCAAATAGTAATTCCCTGGACAAAGATAGCTTCATAGACTTGTACCTGAGTGTCTTGGAAACAGAACTATGAAGAGAAACTGTGGATGATTTTTTTTGTCACTCTCTTTCAGAGTAGCTGTTTTCTTGTTTTAGCTAAGTGATCAGGGGCTACAGGTCTACCTTTCTTGACCCTAGCTTGCAGAATATGAGACAGAATATGAGGGGTTGAGAGACAATTTTCTGTTGTCTCACACTGCTGTGTGTCTTGTGAGCAGAAGCACTGGCTGTGTTCTGGAATATCTTTTTAAGATAGCGGAAGACAGAGAGTGTCACCCTTTGGAGCAAAGAGCACGTTTGCTTATATCCTTGGAAGCCAAACATAATTTCACTCTCTAGATAGTTTGCTTGATATTCTCTGGAGCAAAAGACAGGCATGCTTGCTGTCCATAGTAATCCATTGCATGTACACATATTTTGTCTTTTTTACATTTCCCTGAGGAATCTGGCCTTGAGAAAACAGCACAGGAAAATGCTGTACTCTGACTACTGTTATTACTGTGAGTGATAAACCATTCTTTGTCTCTGACTGGGGTGTCTTGTGTCTTCTGTCAGTGCTCATTAAACTATCATAGATTAGCTTGTTAGTTTGCAAGCCGGGTAAAATCTCAGAACCTACACTTTTCACAGAAGAAAACCTCCTTTTCCCTTTCTTCAAATTCCTGCACCCACCTTTTCTCAATTTTTTATAAGATTTCGCCAAGTAGCTTGCCTTCACTTGATACTTCACTTTTTTGGAAATATTAAAAGAGATCTTTTTTAATTTAAGAAAATGTACAATTTCTCAAGATAAATAATCTCAATTGAAGCCAGCACTACCTTTATGCAAGATAGTTTTGGTCAATGAAGTTAAAAATTATATTCATAAAACATTGTTTCACCAAAAAAATTAATTGTGTGTGGCTTTTCAAGTGTGTGAAAGCTCAGAATTTATTTTTACATCTCTTTTTGCTTTGACCTTAAAACCATTTAGTCAAAAGTGCATTACCACCCAATGCTAGAATTTAGTCTCTCATTAGGAACATTTGAGTATGAGGAACTACAGGTCAACACTATTTCAACATGGTTTTTCAACATGGTTTTTGTCAATGGTACAGATGTAGTCAAATTCTAGCCTGCCTTGTAATAGGAATTCTATTTCAGCTTTATACATTCTAAAGGGACATTCATGGCAGTGTGAAATGTTCTTCTTTCTGTTTCTATTAGAATTAAAGGCATTTGAAAATCTGCTATGAATGCAAGTGACACTAATTTGATTGCTAATTCTGATATGGGCTTTGGTGCATATTCATGTTTATTACTTGCATTTAATGACTACAGATGGGTGGAAAAGTCACACGAGTCAGTGTCTTTCTCTCTTGGGAGCTAGTAAACGAAACTCTGATATCTAGCCTTGGGTATTAATATCTGGCAAATAACTTTGACTTCTAATTTGAATTAATTATTTTCATTATAAATTGTGGTTTCTTTATTATTACAATAAAGTTTCAAGCTTTGAGATGTTCTATAAATTAAACTGTATCATAAAGGTTAACACTACTCTTTATGAAATTATGATGTTTTCACCTATTTTATAGACGAATTACCAGTATATGCCTGTATTTATATAGAGATATAGACCTCCTAGTGCCATCAAAAACATAGTGCCATCGTACATGCTTTTCAAAATACCAAAAATAACCTGGACACTCATTTGTTAACTTATTGATTTATGGGCAAATGATATACTACAAGATTGGCTTTAAAATCTTTAAACCAGAGGGGTCTGTGTGGCTCAGTTGGTTAAGTGACTGACTTTGGCTCGGGCTATGATCTCACAGTTTGTGGGTTCAAGCCCCACGTGAGGCTCTGTGCTGACAGCTCAGAGCCTGGAGCCTGCTTCGGATTCTGTGTCTCCTTCTCTCTCTGTCCCTCCCTCACTCATGTTCTGTCTCTCTCTGTCTCTCAAATATAAATAAATTTCAAAAACAAAATTTAATCTTTAACCCATCTGTTTTTGTCAAGTTTTAAAATTTCTTTGAAGGATTATGGTCAATGCTGTATAATTCCTACATTGTAAAGTTAAGGAAACTAAGGATAGAGAATAATGGTTTCTCAATTCATTAGGAGATAACAGTGTATCTAATACTAAAATTCTGATACAGGGTACTCTATCAATGGCATCGGAATTACCACAGAAGTTTAAGTGTCTCTCTCTCTCTCTCTCTCTCTCTCTCTCTCTCTCTCACACACACACACACACACACACACACACACACACAATACTTGGGCCTGTTCTAGGAAATTCTGTAATAGCAAGTGTGGAATCAATGTCAGATGCTAGATTTGGAAACACTGCTCTGCCTAACACAACCTCCTTCAAGAGTGGGATATGTTTACCAACTAGATCTCAAGAAAAGCAAAAGTATTTCAAAAAGAAATCAATGCATCAAACAAGCAATGCCACAGGGAAGTTTTTGAATGAGGTGTGCACTTCGTTGACAGCCATCTTGAGAGCAAGCTAAGATACACTGAAAAGTTTCCTAAGAATCAAGACATTTATTGTATTATTGTATTATATTCATCTGCTTCATTCAACAATGATATTTTTAGAGTATATATTGTTGTCAAAGATATGGCAATGAGTAAAAATATACTCAATATCTAGTAGGGGGATATTCAAAAATAATTTTACTAATAAATATATAATTACAAGAGATATTCTGAAGGACAGATGAAAGTATAAAGCAAAATAGAATTCAGAATATGGACAATCTTAAGAATATGTTGATGATCTAAGGCCTAGAGGGTAAGTAGGAGAGCTAACAAAGTTTTTGAAAAAGTTCCAGTGAGGGAAGTATTCTTGACATATTCAAGGAACACAAGTAACTCAAATGGAAAGAGTGTGAATACATTATGGATAAAAATGGGAAAGCACCAATGGGGTGGATATTCTGAGAAAAGGGATTGAGAGGAACAACAGAAAAAAAAAGAAGATAAATAGCATTTATTTATTTAGAGCATTTGCATTGAGCCTTGAGTATGTGCCAGGTAGTTTGATCAATATGCTCGTATATAAAATATTAAAGTTCTTCACCTTCTGGGGTGCCTGGGTGGCTCAGTTGGTTGAGTATCTGACTTTGGCTCAGGTTGAGATCTCACCGTTAGAAAATTCAAGGCCCAGAGAGGAGCCAAGATGGCGGAACAGCATGGAAGTTTTTTGTGTGTCTCACATCCACGAAATACAGCCAGAACAACACTAAACCATCCAGCACACCTAGAAAACTGATTGGAGGATTAGCACAACAATCTGCACAACCTGAACCACAGAATTCAGCAGGTATGCGGCACGGAAAGGTGAACTTGGGGAGCAAGAAGCTGCGGCAGGCAGGGAGGTGCTTTTGTGGGCGGAGAGAGGACGGAGACTGGGCTGGGGGGGGCACAGAATACGGGAAAAGCACCCCTCCCCAAAAGTAGCTAGAGAGAAAGTGGAAAATTGGAAACAGCCACAGGGAACAAACTAAAAAGGGAGAAAGGAGAAAGGTAAGGGTTTAAATTCCATTAAGACTGTAAACAGGGGCAGCGCAGAGTCTGAAACTCCGCAGCATGATACCTGGTGGTGCTCTGGTGGGAACTGCGAATCCCCAGGAGCAGAGTGCGGTCCGGGAGGTTCTTGGGCCACACGGGAAGAAGCTGTTCCACTGCTGGAAGGACATTTGGTAGAGACTATTGAAGCCACCTGGTCCCAGCAGACCCCAGAGAACGGCCACATTTGCTGGTGTTGGAACAAGGTCGTTAAGGGTGAAGCCTGGTGCCAGATGTGTGTTGTGATTTTCCATAATCCCTGAATCGCTGCTGCTACACTATCTCGCGAACTTTTTCTGGGGCAGGCTGGCACCTGGCTGCAGTCTCGGGCACCGGCAGCAGCAGAGTCCAGCAAGCGTTCCTGGGTGCAGCCGACATTCAGCCATTGCTAAGTGAAACCCTCCCACAGAGGGGTGGAACAGATCAAAGCTGCAGTCCTTCAGAAGTAAAGGGCCGGGAAAAACAGGCGCATCAGAGACAAAATTTGGGATAGAGGTAGTTCCTGGGGCTTGGTCACGGAGTGTGAAAAAGCGGGGAATGGACGAAAGCTGTCAAACCACTTTCAACATCAAGACCAAAACACACTTAGGATCTAGAATCATTTATTTGATTTGTGTGTGTGTGTGTGTGTGTTTAATTTTTTAATTTTAATATTTTTTAAATTTTTTTTTTAATTTTCATTTTTCTACCTCATTAAGTCCTTTTCTCTCTTCAAAATGACAAAATGAAGGAATTCACCCTAAAAGAAAGAGTACAAAGAAATGACAGCCAGGGATTTAACCAACACAGATATAAGCAAGATGTCTGAGCCAGAATTTAGAATCACAATAATAAGAATACTAGCTGGAGTCAAAAATAGATCCCCTTTCTGCAGAGATAAAATAAGTAAAAAATAGAATGAAATAAAAAAATGCTATAACTGAACTGCAATCACGGATGGATGCCGTGGTGGCAAGGATGGATGAGGTAAAACAGAGAATCAGCGATATAGAGGACAAACTTATAGAGAATAATGAAGCAGAAAAAAAGAGGGAGATTAAGGCAAAACAGCACAATTTAAGAATTAGAGAAATCAGTGACTCATTAAAAAGGAACAACATCGGAATCATAGGGGTCCCAGAAGAGGAGGAGAGAGAAATAGGGTAAAAGGCTTATGTGAGCAAATCATGGCAGAAAACTGTCCTAACCTGGGGCGACACAGACATCAAAATCCAGGAAGCACAGAGGACCCCCCATTAGATTCAACAAAAACTGACCATCAACAAAGCATATCATAATCAAATTCACAAAATACTCAGGCAAGGAGAGAATCATGAGAGCAGCAAGGGAAAAAGGTCACTAACCTACAAGGGAAGACAGATCAGGTTTGCAGCAGACCTGTCCATAGAAATTTGGCAGGCCTGAAATGAGTGGTGGGATATATTAAATGCGTTGAATCAGAAAAATATGCAGCCAAGAATTGTTTATCCAGCAAGGCTGTCATTCAAAATAGAAGGAGAGATAACACGTTTCCCAGACAAACAAAAATTAAAGGAGTTTGTGACCACTAAACCAACCCTGCAAGAAATTTTAAGGGGGAACTTTCTGAGGGGAGAAAAGATGAAAAAAAAAGACCAAAAGTAAGAAAGACTAGAAAGGACCAGAGAACTCCGCCAGAAACTCCAACTCTACAAGAAACATAATGACAATAAATTCATATCTTTCCATACTCACTCTAAACCTCAGTGGATCCAATGTTCCAATCAAAAGACATAGGGTAACAGAATGGATAAGAAAACAAGATCCATCTATATGCTGTTTACAAGAGACTCACTTTAGACCTAAAGATGCCTTCAGATTGAAAATAAGGGGATGGAGAACCATCTAACATGCTAATGGTCAACAAAAGACTGCTGGAGTAGCCATACTTATATCATACAATCTAGACTTCAAAATAAAGACTGTATCAAGAGATGCAGAAGGGCATTACATCATAATCAATGCGTCTATCCACCAAGAAGACCTAACAATTGTAAACATTTATACACCAAATGTGAGAGCACCCAAATATATAAATCAATCACAAACATCAAGAAACTCATCAATAGTGATACCATAATAGTAGGAGACTTCAACACCCCACTCACAGCAATGGACAGATCACCTAATCGATAATGCAAGGCCAAAATCAGGCTCACAGCTCTCAGTGCAGAACCCGCTTAGGCTCCTTTGTCCCCTTCACTCTCTGCTCTTCCCTAACCTGCATTTTCTCTCTCTTTCTCTCTCTCTCAAAAATAAATAAATGTGTAAAAAAACAGCTCATCTTCAAAAACAAAAAGCTCACCTTATAATTTCAAAGATTAGATACATATTTAAAATAAGTTTGTGAACATAGGTATAAAACAATTTTTTTTTGTATTTGGGTTTCACAGTTCGTTAAAATTTTACATGCCTTTCAAAAAAAGTGAACAATATGGTAGTATATAAAAAGTACTAAAACTTTAGTACATAAACCTTTTTGGGGTTGCTAGAGAGTAGCTTTTTGTCCTTAAGCATTCAATATCCCTGTATATCAGTTAGCATATGCTAGCGAGAGAATGACAAGTACTGGTGAAATTAAATGGGGAATTGCTTACAGGGAGGGTGGAAAGAGAGGTTCTATTAAACTTACATTTCCCGACACTTGTATTACTAACAATACAGCTACAGTTTACTGGGTTCAATTATCATTGCAAATTGGCAAACAGCACTTGCCAGCCTTCTAATCATTCAACATACTCTTTCATGTTCAAGCACAACTGACAGTTTAGTTGAATAGTTAATGTCAAAAATTTCTTCAATTATATCCAACCATACATACAGAGTGGTTAGATGGCAAATAGGAAAAAAGAAACTGTTTCATTTCTGTTTTCTGTTTTTCAAATAGTTAAAATGAGTGGTAGATTGCCTACCTTGCTGGCTGAAATTTGGAAATATAAATGTAAGTAGAATTCTCTAACTGGACCTGTTTTCTTCCAAGTGCTAAAGTAGGCAGGTTATAGCGAGATTTTCACATATTGCTCAAATTTGTAGGGCTTATTCCCTAGCCAGTTTACCAAAGGTCAAGATTATACTTTTGCCAATAAAAACAATAAAACTACATTTCATGTACTTTGTAGAATCCTACTCCATACTTTATAGACACGACCTGCGTAATTCTCTCTATAGAAAGAGACAATACACCATTGCCCAATTTTTATCTTTCTCTTTGACTTATCTTTTTTCTTTTCTGTCTTTCCCTATGTGAAATACATTTTTTTAAATAAATAAGTCATTGATATTGCTTGACAATCCATTGAATTATATGATCACCTAGTTTCCTGACAGAATTTAATTCAAACTATAGTTTTCATCTTTCCACTACAGATTAGAGGAAATTCACACCAGAGAAACATGTTACATTAATAGATCACAAGTATGATTTCAAAAAAAAATGGCTCTGCAGGAAAATAACTTTGAAATCTTATGTTGAAGTAAGGTCTCTTATATATCCCTTCAGTTTGACAGAAAATTTTATTTTTCTTTTTCCTGAAGGAAATGCCAAATGGGAGACCTCGTATGGGTTTTAACTTGCCCCTTCTATTTGGGGAAGTGCTCTGCAACACCTCTCTTGCTGTGCAACTTGAACTTGGCATTGAGTGTCCTTTGTGGAATGCAGGTTTCTTAATACAGGCTTAAATTTGCATTTTTAATAAGTTACATAAAGTTTTTGATTCATTTTATCTAAGATACTAACATATTATCAAATATAAATACAATTTAGTATTTCTATCTAAAACATGAAGTAATCAGATACTCATTTTTTTCCTGCAATTTACCATCTTTCTGCTTTGTTTGAGTGAGTACATGCTACCTAATGAATTAAATACACTTTCTAACCTGCTGATTCATTTTCCAGGGTTAGAAGTGAATGTTCAGTGATTTCTACCACAGTTAATATAAACATTGACCTGATAAAATGCAGAGATCCCTGTATGCCATTAGATGGCCACAGATTTATCACTTCTGCCAAGGTTTTGCTCCTGGCATCTGATTAAAAGGCCAATGTCTGCTTTTATCTACTTATTTTGATTTCCTATTTGGATCTCTTCACTGGCACCGTATTCATGACTCCTTGCTGTTTACGTGCTTTCTAGCATTTATTGTCTTGGTTTTCCTCTCAGTGGTACCACAGTCCAACTGCATGATATACTTCCCTGTACAAAGATAAACCACATCATCATCACTCAACCATCCTGAACACGGTTATAATTCTGTGGCATAACAGGGAGTAAAGCAATTCCCAACAACCCTAGGATTTTCCAAGTTGGTATAGAATGCTAATAAAATGCACCAAGTGAGCCGGAGTTTTATTGTCGAAATCTACACAAGGCATTAAAGTTTTGGTTTAAATGATGATGTCATCTAGAAGAGTCGTCTTCCGGAGAAATTAATGGACACAGTCCTTATTACTGGGTTGTTCAAACCCACATGGGCACTCCTCTCACTAGAGTATTTATTAAAACAAATGACTTTCCTTCCTAATGATCAGGCTGAATTTATACCTCCCTTAAATAAAGGAGAAAAGATTGATATGCTAAGAAGACAGGATCTTTGGGTATAAATGATAGCATATTATGCTAATTTATTAATATTATAATATTTGATACAAAGAGAGAGAGGAAATAGTAGAGAGTTATTTCTAAATAATGGGTGGACAGATTGTTTCCTCCTATAACCACCAAAAATATGCATTAAATATTCTCTGTATAATTTAACACTGTGCCATTGATATAGTTTCTCTTTTTTGTGTGATTTTGATATTTAATCACTATATTTTATGATTAGTATCCATATTCCATTTCAGAAGATTCAACAATTAAAAGAAAATTACCACAAATATATAATTATTATTTAATACTCACTTAACTTGAATACATTATAATAAAATGTATTATGCACCTAAGATATGAGAAAATGGGGAAATTGAGCTTTATAACAAATTAGCAATATTTTGGGATTCTCTGTTTGTACAATGTTTTGAAATACTTATTCATAGTCTCTTTCTATGAAAGTTTGAATTTGCATTTGCAGGTGAAAAAGTACTGTTAAAATTACTTAGTAAAGAGCATGGTGAATTCAGAAATATATGTGATCATATGGAGTATGTTATATTGCATAGTGAGAGATAATTATGCCATTTTTATATTAATGTGTTAATATATATAATATGTGTATACAATATATAATTAGTAATGTATGAATTTACTAATTATATCTGAATAATGGTCCCTTCTCCTTTGGCTGTTTTCCATTTTACCCAGTCTTTTCAAAATACACAGGGCCCACATGGAAACAATATACTTATTAATGTCAGCAAAAGAAAATGGACAGTTTTGTGGGGTCATTTGAGAGATTTTCATTTTATTGAGGACAGAAATGACCTGAGTATCTATTCTCATACTGTAAGAAAAATAAAATTCTCAAATAATATGGCATATTGAATATAGATAAAATTTTGTCTTTCTGAATGTATAGATAGATGATAGATTAGAAAAATAAATAGATGATGGATAGATAGATAGATAGATAGATGATAATTAGAGATGTATAGTTCTGTATACATATAGTTAGTTAGTTAGTTAATTTGTTTAAAGTCTCATTCCCTATCGGTCTCAATCGCGTTACTACTATCAAAAAATCAGGCAATTTTCTTTTAGGTTTGTTTTAGGATTTTTCACATAATTCTTCCACATTATATCATGGAACATTAATTAACTTCCCAGGATATGTTTAAGGCAAAACTGATTAATAAGACTGAAAAGCAATAGATGCATATGATATGCACATAAAAATGGGAGGATAATGTTGAGTTATTGTAATACAGATTTTATTTTAGTTGAAGCATTTCTTGTTTCAGGCAAACACTGAGATACTTCAGATTAACAAAGACTCATTTAATTTGCCTTGAATTTGAATTAAGAGGTTAATATCTTAAAGCAGCATTTCAGGAGACAGAATTTCCCAGGTCACATTTTCATAATCCCCAGTCTTCATGGGGTATCCGCTTTTTACATCACATACTAATTTCACACTTGTGATGGTCCTTTGTAATATCGGACCTGAAGGTGACCATTATTTCAGAGTTCCTGGAATAAAAAAGGAGGTGTACTGTATCCCTGCCACAACATAACCTATGATAATTAGTTGAATCTTAAATTTCACCCTATTCTGATTATTATATTTGGTCTGTTAATTTATCATTTGCTTTTCATGTATTTTACCTGTGACTGAATACTAGGGCTAAATCGTATAAGAATAACAGTAGGTAAATAGAAAGACAGTGAGACAGATAGATAAATGAAATGGTAGAAGTGACTATTGTTTCTCCCTGTCCTTGGGAAAAGTAGATGCCTATACTCTACATTTTTAGAAATGGAAATAAAATGCCTAGCCACTGGTCACTGGGAAAACTCTGAAAAATCTAATAATCAAGATGTACATGCTCTAGGCTAAGAAAGTAAATATTATGTTATTATAAACCATGTGTATTGTTTCAGAGACAAATTTCTACAAATATTGTTCACTCTTTGTTTGGCATGCAGTGTGGCCTGATAATGAGAAACCATTTCCTTTCTCTATATTTACAATCAGCAAACTCTTATTTTCTTGGGAAGATATTTTCCTTTTTTTTTTTTTTTTGGTGAGGCAGTTACAAAATAGGCATAAACTTCATCTCATTTCAGAAGAACCACTATAAAAACAGTGCAGAATGTGGTGTATGATGCTGAAAAAATCCTTACTTTGGGAAACATACTAATATTGGATTGCTATTCCCTTAACTATGGTCCTAGTAGATATGAGAGCAAAGCCACACCTCTATTCGTAGGAGGTAAAGTTCTACCTATAAGGTATGGACATTTGCATTGTCGGTCAATCTGGAAAATAGTAGATCTTGCATAATTTGGAAAGCAAAGAGTCATAAACAATATAAGTTTCAAATATATTGTCAAGAACATAATCATGCTCAAAAATGTTGTATCAGTTGAGGAGTATTTTCATTGTTACCATCAATGACATCATTTTATCATTACGGTCATCATCCTACCCATTCCATAGAGAGAAATCTCTGGAATGGGGCTGGGAATTTTTTAATTTGTCATGGACACCTGGAGCTACTTATGTTCCTTAATGTAGTTTAACCACTATTTAACTTAATGTTCATCTTCCAAGTTTCTGTTTCTATAGCTACCCAGTGTGGACTAAGAAATCAATACCTGAGAGGAAACTGATGTAGGTGGTCAATGATCACTCTTAAGAAATATTAGAATAAGTGGTGGTACAACTGGACTCTTTCTTTCTTTCTTTCTTTCTTTCTTTCTTTCTTTCTTTCCTTCTTTCTTTCTTTCTCACTCTGTCTTTCCCTCCCTCCCTCGCTCCCTCCCACCCTTTCTGTGCTTCTGAATTCTGGATAATAAATACATGAATCACTTGAGTGGGAAGCAGAGAATAATTGGCATTGGTCCTCTATAGGAGGCTGGGAACTACGTCAAAGATGCTACAAGTGTGTCCATGGAATATCACAGAAGGCACATTCAATTGAAATTTGATGTTAATGTCTACATTGTACCTTCATCTTGTGAACCTTTCAGGAAAATCTTGGGAAAAGATTTGCTTTGGGGAAGCTTAGTCTGGGATTTGGACACAGTAGTAATGTAAACTCAAAGCTTCAAACCCATCTACCAATAAAAGTCCACATGTAGCCAAAGGATTAATGAGAGATTAAGAAGGAATAATAGTCTAGGGATAGGATAAGTGGATATTTTGTTGGAATCTTTTTTTAGTTCAGAAGAAAGATAAGAAAATTTTAATGAGGATGAATAAAAAGGGAAAGAGGGAGGAGGGCAAAGAAAGATGATTTTCTGCAATCATTACTCTAAATGACAATAGCAATTCTTAACTATATGCATACTATTATTTGTATGTATGTACAATTTATACTATATTTTCACAATAGTTCATCTCATTTTATTTTCACAGAACACTCATGAAATAGGTTTGGCAGGAGTTGCCAACTTAGTTTTTAAATGAAAAAATAGAAACCTAAATTATTTCCCCTGCTTTCCTTCTCAGTCATAAAACATCTTAGACTTTTCCTGACTAGCTAGATGTTATTAAAGGAAAAATACTAGGAGTTATAGCCCCATAGTAATGATTACACAGCTAAAGCTTGTGAAGTCACCGTTTGCACATTCATTTGATCAAAAGACTGATATACAACATCTATAAAGTAAATATTGTAGAAGGAAAGATCATTCAGTTTAGCATAGCCAGCCAAATTGAATAACAATATGTTCATTTTAAGTCTATGGAGAATAATTATAGTATCTTGGGAATGAAAATGGTGATGAGATATTCAATATTGACTTTAATAAGTCCAAACAGGTTATGGGTTAGCAGCATCAAAGTACCTGCATCCAAGTTCAGTAATGAACTTCTAGCCTCAAAACTGTACTTTTTACTTGCTTGTTATATCCATTTTTTTCATTTAGCCTTCTTATTATTAGGTAATAAATGATATGAATGTGAACATAAAATTGTCTTAGGCTGTAAAGTGGCACCAGATATTATAAGAACCTAGAAGAAATTTCATATACTACTAAGAGTATACTATCTCTTTTCTTTCTATAATGCCACAAATGATTTCAGTGAAAATGAGTCACAGTGCCCAAGAAGAACTAGATATTGAACTTTATAAAAGTACAAGCAGACCTCACCGACAGGCAGTTCATCATGCTTCTACATTTAGGTATTAATTTCAATTTCAATCTTCCTGTAAAACAAAAAGGAAGAATTTTTTATTATGGAGTAATGGCCTTGCTGAAGTGACATAAATTATAGTTGAAGACATTAAAGTTACACACTAAAGGCATTTCCCACTACTTTACCCTGTGTATTTCTTTCCAGTCTGATTGCTTCTAAAAATAATCTAGGTTTTTGTCAAACCAGGCTCTCTACTTTCCATATAGGACTGCTATGGTGTTCTTAGGCAAAGATTGTCAGAGGCAATGGTTGGGTTATTTTGCCTCACTTGATAGAATATCACACTGAGCATATCCTTGAAGACCCTATCACACTGATGTTGCTATCATCTATGAACCTAAAATTTGCTAAAGCCCTACTTTGGCAGCCAAGGACAAAGTCATAGACAAAATTATTAATTAGACAAGTAAAAATTTTGGTTTCTTCTGTCTTTTCTTGTTTTTTTTTTTGTCTCCAATTATATTTCCTAGATTTTACCTACATTTTACTCAGAATTCCTTTAGTACCACAACCTATTTTATTGAGTATAAATGATATCCTAAAATCTATTTCAGCTACAAGAGTTACAATTCTGAATGTGGCAATGTGGTTTTCTTTCAGGAGCTTTTGGTAATATTGAGGAAATGCAAAAGACAGACAATTATGAAATAATGTGATAGTACCATAAAGTCAATGAGTGTAGAGTGCTTTGATATAGGGGCATCTAAGCAAGTCTCACAGTTCATGCAAGTATGTTCCTAGAGTAACATGGAAGTTGAGGCTTGAAAGATGAATTAGGGAATAACAGTTGTCTGGAAGTTAAGAATAGAATTGGAGGATGCTGGACTGACAAAGTTTCAAATTTAAGGGATAATATCGATGTCTTGGGTATTGTAAATAATTCTGTTTCAATAAGAAGATAATATTTTTTTAAACAATCAGCTTTAAAGATATTAATATAATTTATAGACAGTAACAAATTAAATAGAGCAAAATAATTCAGAATAAAACTATGTGTCCCTTTGAAGACAATCCATCAGTTTTATGTCCCTCAGACAGAAATCATCCACCACTTATTTTGTCATTGCAGTCTGTGTCAAACCATTCCAGGCAAATGGATATGTATACATGTGTAGTACAAAAGCTTCTGTATCATTTTACATTAAAAATATTGGCATATTTTGTATATAAATACATAGAATTTGCCTTATTCTATTAAACTGGAAAATATTTCAATTAGATCTATTTATTAGATTGTTCCAAAAATTAGTTTTAATTTACTATAAAAAAAACAATGTTGTATTTAATGTAAGTGTGTGCAAAAGTGAGTAGATCTATCCCCAGAACTTAACTTCAATTTTAATAGATATTGCCAAAGTTTTTTCACACTGCTTATCCAATTTAGTTAACAAGTATGAAAATATCTGCTTCCATGCTGTTCTGAAACTAGTGATATTTAAGTTGAAAATTATAAAATTGTAGATTTGTACATTGTTCAAATGTTGAAAACTGGCTATTTAATAACATTCAACTTAATATTATAATATTTATACTTGCCAAAATTCTAAGTGAATTAAAATTTAAATTTCTATAGAAAAGATAAATTTAAATATTTCCAAGACTTTTTTCTATATATCTTTCATATCCTGTGAATATTTTTCTATCAATTGTTTCCTTTTCTCTTTTTAGGTTCTTCATTTTTATGATTCATATAAATGATTTATGGAAATCATGACTATCATAAACGTTGCCATTTTTCCTGAGTTTTATTACACTTTGTTCAGACTGAGTTTTATTATAGAACTTGTAAAAAATTAAAAACAAAATTGTTAGCCTAGAGTTTTATTTCAGGTTTAGAAAAGTCCTTCCCACTCCAAGATCATGTATGTGTGTCTGTGTGTGTGTAAATCTATTATATTCCTCTGGTACTTTTATGTTTTCATTCTTTTAAATTTAGAATATTGATTCATTTGAACATTGTATTATAATAGGTAAGAGAATGATTCAATCTCATTTATTTAATAAAATTTAGAAAGTTATCATTTAATATCATTAAATAAATAATACATTTTTTTCTGCACTGATTTGAAATGCAAATTGAAAATACACATATCTAGTAGTGTTTTTATTCCCCCTGGTTTTCTATTATGATCTGCTGATCTTTTTGTCTGTTTATCCCTGTGACTACACTACATTTTAATTAGTGTATATTTAGTATTAATTTTGGAAAATTACTCAGTAATACTTCTCTGCATGATTTCTTCCGGAAAGTTTTCTACATCTGTTTTTCTTCCTAGAGCCAAGTTTTTGTAAGTTATATATTCACATTTATAAACAAAAAAATCCGTTCTTTTTGAGGAATATCTACACATCCATATACATCTATGTGTGCATAGGGAGAATTGATAACTTTATGATATTGATGCTTTAAATCCAAAACAATCATATTTTTCCATTTATGCAAATCTCCATTTAGGTGCTCCAGGAAAATGTTAAACACTGTATATAATTCTTCCACACTTTTCAAAAAATTCATCAAAATTATACATACATTAGCTTAAAAAAAAAACACAAAACAACAACAATACCAGTAACAACAACCAAGACAGCATTCTGCTACCTCAGAAATTCACCAGCAGTTTCAGGCTCCAAAGGCAAACACTTGTAAGTATTTAGAAGCATTTCTTTTGTCAGTTTTCTGGTTGTTATCTCCATAGTATGTCTGTATTTCTCAATTAATCAAATTTTAAAAAACATTTTAATGTGTATTTATTTTTGAGAGAGAGCGAGAGAGAGAGACAGAGCGTGAGCAGAGGAGGGGCAGAGAGAGAGGGAGACACAGAATCTGAAGCAGGCTCCAGGCTTCAAGCTCTCAGCACAGAGCCTGATGCAGGGCTCAAACTCAAGAACCGCAAGATCATAACCTGAGCCAAAGTCAGATACCTAACCAACTGAGCTACCCAGGTGCCCCTCAATTAATCAAACTTTTAATAGTTCTTCTTCCAGATATCAAAGACAGTGGATTATACTAACTGAAATACATTGTCTAATCTCTTTTTACCATTTATATTGTTATCTTTATATTAGTTCTTAGTAACTCTATAACTTTTAATAATAGAATTCAGACGTTATTTCTTGTGTCTCTTAATGAGGAAATTAATGCTCCCTGTGTTTCCTTCTTTGTCTGCTACCTCCACACTCCTGTTAACTATAAAATAACATTTTATCATCAGATTTATAACATTTTAATTCTGTTTTCCAATCATTACAGAAATTCTGGTATTTTGTTTAGACATTGATTCAAAAAATTAAAAATATCTTAATAAGGAGTATTTATGATATAATTTAAAGAAGCCAAAATCCATCCAGAATTGAAAGAGAGAAAACTAGCCCAGCCTGAAAAGATAAAAAGCAGTCCTTCCCAGTCAGGATGGGGAGATAAGATAAAGCCAGTTGCAAAGTTAAAAGAAAACATTGTTTCCTTCAAGTTCATGCAGCTGTTGTAAAATGCTTTAGCAACACCTTACTGAGTGACTACTGCTTTCTTACCAATGAAACCTCAGACATACTTTGATTTATTACTATAGATACTCAATTGCTAAATTGCCCTTAATACATGAAAGCACACAATTCCTAGTTAATTCCCACTTCTAATCCTACTTTAGGAAGAACAGAATTCAGAATGGATCCTCCTTCTTTTAGACCCTCTTCAAAAATGTTCAGCAGAAACTTAGCAAAAATTGCTTCCTTCCTCTTTTAGTTGAGTAGCATTTCAGGGTTCATCATGATAGATTTATTTGCTTCTCAGGATATGCCTTTTGAACACACTTTGGTGTTCTCTTGGAAATTTTGGCTTTTACGCTTCAGGTTGCCTGTATTTTCTTTGATATACGTGCCTTATATGTTCTCTATTAGAGGAAGTCTATAGGAAGCGGCTGGCCTATCCTGATAAGCTTACTTTTAACTAGCCCGGGAGCCACATTCAGAAAGCCTCTTCAGTTGGGCACCCTGTGGAAATATTTCCTCTAAATAAATTTCCTCTAAATAAACCTTTTTATTTTAATGTTTATTTATTTTTGAGAAAGAGAGAGACCATGCGTGGGCAAGCACGCAAACGCACACACGCACACACGTCAAGGGCAGAGAGAGAGAGAGAGAGAGAGAGAGAGAGAGGCAGAGGATATGAAGTTGGCTCTGCACTGACAGCAGAAAGCCCTGTGTGGGCTCATGGATCTCATGAACCATGAGATCATCACCACCATGAGATCATCATCTGATCTGAAGTCAGACACTTATCTAACTGAGCCACCCAGATGCCCCTCTAAGTCACCTTTAAAAACCATATAAGGACTATCCTCTGTGCTTTTTGTGTCCCTGAAAATATCTTTGTTTAGGCCAGGATTTTGTCAGAATCTTGCTGATGGCATTTTTTTTAAACTAGACTGTATAGACAGAAAGTTATACAAGAATCATTTTTACCAACGATACATTTCTCATCGGGTCATCTCATGCTGACCCTGCAATCCAATCCACTGGGTTGGAAGCCCATTTTTCTCATGTATACATACTATTCTGCTCATTCATTTGCTTATCTCTCCAAGTGGCACAATCCAGCTAAGGACAATTTTGCATTACTGTCGCCACAGGAACATGAGGAATTTTTAGTATTGGAGAAGAGTTTTCATTTATCTGGTGCCTTAAGAGAGAAAATGAAAAATGTGTCTGCTTTGATATGATGAAGCTTCCAAAAGGCAATTAAGACTCTAAGACCATTTCCCTAAAAGACTTCCAGCAAAGGTGTGGTGGGTTGAATTGTTTGCCTATAAAAAAGATATGTTCAAGTCCTAATCCCCAATACCTATGAATGTAATCTCATTTGGAAAGTCTGCAAATGTAATCAAGTTAAGGTGAGTTCATGCTGTGCCCTAAATCCAATGACCAGTGTGTTTATAATGAAAGGAGAGGGTGGCTTAAATATGAAAACATAGAAAAGAAACACAGAGGGAAGAAACCAGGCAAAAAACTAAGTCAGATGCATTTACAAAGCCAAGCTATGCCAAGGATTCCTGGCAACCACTACAAAATGGAAGAGTCAGGAAAGGATTCTTCCCTATATGCCTCTGATGACAGCTCGATTTTTTACTTCTAGCTTCCAGAACTTTGACAGAAATTTCTGTTATTTTAAGTCACACAGATTATTGTATTGTGTTACAGAACCCCTAGGAAACTGATACAAAAGGCAAATAAAAAAATAGGAAAGGTTGCTTCTCTTATAGATCCTCCTAAATTCTACTTGTCTTACCTTTGTCTTTGTCTTTCTCCAAATCTTACTTTTCTTGACTTGTCAGTAATTTCCAATCCTTCTCCCAGACCCCGGACTATGCCCAGTCCTCACTGATGCTTCCTCTCTTTTTCCTTCAACTCCACCTGCAACCCATGTGACCTCAGTTTGTATCGTAGCTGTCTGAAGCCACATTTCTCACCATTTTTCTGTTTCTCTTTTTTATCCTCACTAGGGAAATTTAAAAGGTAAATTGATCAGAAAAAAAGCAATCTTTTTGTCATTATGTGAACACTCTAGGAATATCTAGTTCAGATAAGCAGTTAAAAATGTGTAAGAAAAAGTTAATTAACTGTGATTCTTTTGCTTTAAGAAATGTGAACAAGTAAATTTAAATAATAGTTTTTGTTACTATAGTTACAAGATAAGAAGAAAAAGCTTTGGTTCAAGATAAAAGAGGAGCTTAAAAAATTATTTAAAGATTCTTTAGCATTTAGTTCATGAATATTAGATTTGTAAATTGTATTTTTTGAAGTTTATGTCATATTTCTGATAAATAGATAAAATTTTGAACTAATTGAAATGAATTAGCAATCTTATTTTAAAGATAACTTTACCTCTTCTCTATGGTTTTATTATATGAAGCAACATTTTTGTTTAAGACTAAATCTAAACTTCTCTCATAATTCAAAGTTTCTAAATATTATTCTTTCTAAAAGCAATCTAGAAAATAACATTTAGCTATATGATATTATGATGATGGATGTCTCTTTAAAGGATTTTTAATAAAACCTTTATTGAGGTATAATGATGTGCAATAAACTGCACATATTTAAGCATGCAGTTTGATTTGTTTCCACATATGTATACACTCATGAAATCATCACACTATTAGGATAAAAACCATATTCATTATCTCCAAAAGTTTTCTTATCCCCTATGGTAATATCTCCTGCCTACCTCCCCATATATCACACCCCCATTCTCCAGGAAACCACTGGTCTGCTATCTGCCACTGTAGATTAATTTGCACTTTCTATAATTTTATAAAATTGGCATTTTACAATATGTATTCTGTTTTCTCTGAATTTTATCATTCAGCACAATTACATCAAGATTCATCTATGTTATATTGTGTATCAATATTTTATTTTTTTCTATTGCTGAATAGTATGTCATATATGGATACTCCACAGTTTGTGCATTGGCTGTAATGGTAATCAGGTTAACTCTCTCAGGTGTCTTTAGTAGCCTTTCCTGTGAACTCATAACCGGATATTCAATGTGCCTCAGAATATCTCCCCTAACCCTAAATTCTGCCTTATTACATGCTGACATTATTATTATGTATCCTGAAGAACTCACATAATACACAGTGTAATCGTCAGTACCTAAAAGCAGCCTTTCCTCAACATCCTCCTAAATAATCTTTGCATAACCTAATACCTGGAGACCTAATTTTCTTCAGGTGTTTGAAACAATAGCAGAAAAAGACTGTTCTTGAAATTTGATGTGTAAGGACCTTATCAGGTACAATTAACAACAAGCATACCAGTGAATATCCTCCAGTCATTATCCTTGAATTCATGCCTGTCAACTAAAGTGACATAAAAAACACTCAAATCACTATTCCAGAAAAATTTCCTTATTACAGACTATAGGCTAATGGTTCTTATGCAGCCTCCCCCACCCCGCAACAAACGCATGCGTATATTTCTACCTTTAAAGCAGACAATCTTTAGACAGAGCTAACTCCACCCAAGAATTTTGGATCAAGTAGATGACTGCATGTGATGCAGGAATTTATGCCTGAGATCCACAGAACACGATCACAGGTTGCTGTCTTAATCTTCATTATTATTATTATTTTTTTTTAGTTTCCTGGTTATCGTTTTCTTCTTTTGATGGTTTAGGGCTAATTTTAGCAAGGTTATTTATAGGACCTTAATTCTTAATATTGTTTTTTACATCATTAGTTATCCTTTGGTATGAGTTAAGCATCTGTCTACAATTTTCTCATAATTTGGCTAAAACATAATTGTTAAACTGACTATTGCATTTCCTTTGGATGTCATACAATCTCCTTTGGTGCCAATTTCTTATAATAGATCAATTGGCTTCCTAAGTATTTGCACTCAACCATTAAGGTACTTTTTAAAAGGCAAATATCACAATAATCCAGAGCACCAGAAATCTCATCACCCTATTAGGTCATACTTTCTCTTCATGAAACTAACACTCAGGGCCCTTTTGTGGTGTTCAGCTTTTATAACTGGGCTTTCACAAATATAGAATTAAAGGAAGTGGGGCGCCTGAGTGGCTCAGTCTGTTAAGCGTCTGACTTCAGCTCAGGTCATGATCTTGTGGGTTCGTGAGTTCGAGCCCCACATCAGGCTCTGTGCAGACAGCTCAGAGCCTGGAGTCAGCTTCAGATTCTATGTCTCCCTCTCTCTCTCTGCCCCTCCCCCACTCATTCTCTCTTTGTCTCAAAAATAAATGAACGCTAAAAAAAAAAATAGAAATTAGAGGAAGTCCTAGGGAACACAAGGCATATATTTGAAGGCTGTCTTACTTTTCCTAACCATGTAAGAAACATGTAGTCTATAGGCTCAGGTTTACATTTATTTGCTTTAGATTTACCCAATGGTCTGTATTTGAAAAACATCATCACTTGATGCCAAACCACACTTGATAATGTGCATCAAAGCATTATAATTCTATATGGCAAGGCTATAGGTTGTTTTGGCCAAAGACAGGCCTTTAGGTGGTCCCTAATGACTGGTAACAGTATTCCAGCACAAAAGACTATTGGCTATTACCAACTAATTAGAAAAGATCCGTTATCTTGGTGAACTGATGCTTGCTTTCAGGAGAGTCACTGACATCACTCAGCTCTGGTTTGTCCCTTTCCTCATCCCCTTTTCTATTCATGCGTTTTTCTCCCCATCAAACCCAGGTGACAACTGCTCAGTTCTTTCTAAATATTTACTTTTTCCAGAATTATATGTAAAGGGAATCTATTATTTTTTTGAGACTCGCTTCTTTCACCTAACGAAATGTATCTGAGATTCGTTTATGTTATTTATATCAGTCATCTGTTCCTTGTATTGCCGAGTATTCCATATTATGAATATAACTTGATAGGTTCTTTACTTTAAAAACTCTACCTTCATTTAGCTCTGAGACATTGTCTTCTAATTTTACTTTCATTATTTCTTTCCTTCCTTTTTTTCCTGTTTACTTTCTAGTACTCTCTCTTTTATGCTTGGTTTTCTTCAAATATTTGGCAAATCTGTTTCCCAAACATATTTAAGAATTAAAGCTTAGTTTAATTAATATTAATAATTTAAAAACATATTAATAATTGATGTAGATTCCTTTACTTTTCTTTACAATGTATAGAGATGCAGCATTTTCTTTTTAGATGTCACCTTGCAATAGATATTTCTTGCATGGGAAGTGCAAGAATACAAAAGAGGACCGAATAGGGGGTGTCATTACCACATTAGAACTCCCAGTTTCTGGGGTGTCTGGGTGGCTCAGTTGGTTGAGACTCCAATTTTGGCTCGGGTCATAATTTCCTGGTTCATGAGTTCAAGCCCTGCATCGGGCTCTGTGCTGACAGCTCAGAGCCTGGAGCCTGCTTTGGATCGTGTGTCTCCCTCTCTCTCTCTGTCCCCTCCCCACTTGTACTCTGTCTCTCTCAAAAATAAGCATTCAAAAAGTATAAATAAATAAATAAATAAATAAATAAATAAAATGCCCAGTTTCCCTCAGGAAGTTTATTTAATTCATTTAGAGAAGAGTTCTGTTTTACATCTGAGTATAGAACCTGGGCTGCTAAGAACTATTCATGGATCCAAGGGCTGAAAAGGTGATAGTTGGGGTAGCTTCTCTACAGAGAGTCCTTGAAGTGAACATTCTTTCATTATCAGCTGTTCCTACTCTTTCTACATATGCTAGCAGTTTCTAGCAGTTTCCCTGCACATCTTTATTGGTAAACCCATTTTATCTCTGCTCCAGCATTTTCCTCTTTGTCCTCAGAAAATAGCTTCTTTAATATTCATTTAACTATCCAAATGTTCTCGTTTACTTTCCGTCTTCCAGAAACCTTCCAAGATGTCTGGCGTAGGAGGTATCTGATTTAGTCTCAACAATGTAGGATTTTTCTCTTTTCAACTCTCCATGTCATTCTTGAAGTGCCCAAACATTTATAAAATCTCATTACTGACAGAAAACCAAGAAAATACATACTGTAACATTGAAATATTTATTTTTGTATTCATTTCAGTTTTATCACAAAAAAATTTGTAGCTTAATTATTCTAAGTATGTGTAAACCATACAGCGACAACATAGTTATGAACTAAGTGTATATATAGAAAGTATTCTCTTTCTGGGGCGCCTGGGTGGCTCAGTCAGTTAAACCGACTCTTGATTACAGCTCTGATCATAATCTTACAATTTGCGAGATTGAGCCCCACGTTGGGCTTGCACTGGCAGGGAGCCTGCTTGGGATTCTCTCTCCCTCCTTGTCCTCCCCTTCCCTGCCCTCGTCCCCCCCTCTCCTCAAAATAATTAAACATTTTTTTAAAAAAGTATTTTTTTGAGGTACCTGAGTGTCTCAGTTGGTTAAAAGTCCAACTCTGGATTTTGGCTCAGATCATGATCTCCTGGTTCATGAGTTTGAGTCCTGCATAGGGCTTGACACTGATTAATGAAGAGCCTGCTTGGGATTCTCTATCTCTCCCTCTCTCTGCCCCTTCGCTGCTAGTGATCTCTCTCTCTCTATCTCAGAATAAATAAATATGAACATTTTTAAAAAGGATTTTCTTCCTGTATATTTGTATATAAATTATACATAGCTTATTTTATATAATAAAGTATACTTAAACATGAAGTATTTCACATTTTATTTTAATTGCTGAATATTGCAACATATGGTTTCAATTATAAATTATTGTTTTACAACAGAAATTATTTCTTCTTAGCATATTTCCTTTATAGGTTTCTTAAAAATAAGTTGTATTCACTACAGCACTTTTATTCAGCCAAATTTATATTGCATCATCATTGAAAAAAAAAACAAATAATTTTATCTCCTATGTTTAACTTTTAACTAATTTAGATTAGCATTTACAGTGGTATCAAATGTCTCACCTCAGACAGAATAAACTTCCAAAAGCTTTACTGAGATTCCATGAGTTGCATGAAAAAAATCAAATTATCTTGAAATGAAATGCAGTTTTTTTTAAAGATTTTATTTTTTAAGTAACCTCTACCTCCAACATGGACTCAAACCCATGACCCCAAGATCAAGAGTTGCATGCTCTACTGATTGAGCCAGCCAGGTGCCCATACACTATGTTTCTATTTGCAGGATCTGACAGGATGAAAAAGTAGCATTATTTAATGGTTTGTGAATTTCTTCTGCCACTAATGGAATCAGTGTGTGTGTGTGTGTGTGTGTGTGTGTGTGTTTTAATGATTATTTTTGAGAGAGAGACAGACAGACAGGAAGGGAGGGAAGGAGAGAGATTGTGCACACACAAGTGGGAGAGGGGCGGGGGCTGGGGTGGGGGGGGACAGAGGATCTGAAGCAGGCACCACACTGACAGCAGAGAGCCCAATGTGGGGCTCAAACTCGCAAACCAGGAGATCATGACCTGAGCCGAAGTCAAATACTTAACTGACTGAGCCACCCAGGAGTCTCAGAATCGATGTATTCATACCTAACGCTTCACCTTTCATTCCCGAACAAGAAAATGTCGAATCAAAACTAAATAAAATTAAGTTAGAAGAGTAATCTAACTGAAAAATCTTGCTTTACCCAGAAGGATATGTATATGTCTGTACGTATGTGTAAACAATTTTCAGATTTACACAGTAAAATGTCCATTTCAAACATAATATTCACAAAATAATTCTACTTTTTCAAGGAGAGGCTAATGTGTTTCCATCAGATACATATCATTCAGTTCTCATATTCAGTAATATCACTGTGGCCTCCTTAGGGATAGTAAATATTGAGAAATATTTTATGCAAGTTACACTTCATTTTCAACTTTCTTAAGAGGTGGAAATTTGTTAACTTTTCATTAAACATGGACTTACTCCTCCGCCCCCTCCCCCATAGCTTGTGGCTGTTGAAAGCAATTATTATAAAATAAAATACAGTTGGTAGGTAGTAAAATAAATAAATGATTGTACCTTTATTGCATACAATAAATGACAAAACTATTATGGCAAAAATATTTGGACTATTTTTAAAATGTTATTGAGGTATTTTTTTACATACCATAAAATGCACTTATTTTAAACGTTTCAATGAGTTTTAATAAATTTACAGAGTTGTGCAATCATTACCACAATTTAATTTTGGAATATTAACATCATCGCAGAAAGAAAACACATGCCCAAATGCAGGCATTCTCTTTTCCCACCCCCAGGCCTGGGAAACTGCAAATCTATTCCTTATACATTTGCCTTTTCTGAACCTTTCATGTAAATGGTATCATACAATATGTGGTCTGTGGTTTCTAGCTTCTTTTGATAACACTGCTTTATGGTTCATCCATGTGGCAGCATGTACCAGTACTGAACGCCTTCTTCAAAGTTTCTTCACAGGAACTTTGAGACACTAGTGTTCCCACACCTATTTCAATAGCAGCTAAAGTACAAACTCTCACAATTGCCCTTGAATATCTCACTGACTAGCTGCTTCGCACACCCCTCACAATACCACAGCACAACTGGCCCTGACCCCAGTGCCTGTCAGCTCCTCCCGGCACCCCTGGGGATGGAAGATGTTGGCGGTCAGAAAGCCAGAAGGGTGACCCTAAGTCTCCTTTAGATTTCACTACATTAAAGTGAGAACTCCGTTCACTGCGTACCGTACGCATTTCTACACCATGGCAAATGTGAGGAGTATAACACAAGGCCCTCCAAAGCTATTCCACTCTTTGCTAATGCTATTACCAATAGACACTGCTTTAAATTTAAAACTCTGGATTCTGCGTCAAGGGACATAAACTGAGACTGTCCTGCACCAACTGTCATGTATGATCACCCTAAGCCTAGTGTACTATCTCCAAATATAAGTCGGTCTGCACTTGTTGCATTGATTGTAATCATTGTTGTTGCTGTTGTATTTTTTGCATATTCTACAATTGTATTGGCTTGTATACTAAATATTGCAAATACTGATATTTGCATTTTAATGCTGCTATCTAACATCTACTGTATCCTTCTATTTTATCTGAAGACATTTTGGATTTTCACATCAGACGCAAGCCATACACTCATTCATCAATTCAGAGTAGCTATGGAGAGGAAAGTGGGGACACAGAGATCTATATTGTTTTACCTAAAGAACAAAGAGAAAGTGGGAAGGTATGAGGAAAATGTGACATGTGGGTGGTTTTGGGAAATGTCCTCTAATTATAAGCAGCAGCCTGACATAAGCTGTCGTTCTATGCCTCTGCTGTGAGACAACCTCATCTTCAAATTTCAAAACAACTCAGGTCTGGTTTATAAAGCCAATCTAAAAATCTGTTGTCAAGTGCTAGGTAAAGAGCCAATCAAGTTACTATAACCTATTTCTACCTAATGGTGTAGCAAGAAGAAACAGAAGAAAGGAAGGAAATGGACGTTGCCTCTGCACCCTGCTTGTCAATCCAAAGAAAAGCAAATGTGTTGATTGTGGTTAGAAAGCTGTCACCCGAACAAGGCAGCTTCAGGTTAGCATTAAACTTGGGACTGCAAATTATTTCTAGCAAGTCACAAAGAGATGCTAATGAGTATCATGGTGAGAAACCTCTATTGCTCATCATGTGGCTTCAAAGCTAACATTAATCCAGAGTCTGTGTGAATACTGCTCACTAAATATAAAAGACTTTCTTCTCTTAATTTTCATCTTTTGGTATTTTCTATTTGGGACACAGAAACACAGTTTGCAGCCATGCATACTATTTTATATCAGGCAGGGGCTACAAGAGCAATATGCTGAACAAAGAGACAGGTAGAGTAAAAAAAAAAAACAAACAAATAAACAAAAACTAACAGTTCAAAGATCCTCTGAATGAATTCTAATATAGGCTATAATTAGAAGAGAAATGCATCGCATGACTTAAACATTGTGATACAGATGAAATGAATGAAGTGCACATTAAGGGGAGGATGGGCAAGAGACTTCTTTATAAGAATGTAGCTCTCTCGGGGCGCCTGGGTGGCTCAGTTGGATAAGTGTCTGACTTCAGCTCAGGTCATGATCTCATGGTCTGTGGGTTCAAGTCCCGCGTCAGACTCTGTGCTGACAGCTCAGAGCCTGGAGTCTGCTTCCGATTCTATGTATCCCTCTTTCTCTCTCTGCCCCTCTCCCGCTTGTAATCTGTCTCTCAAAACATAAAAAACATAAAAAAAAAAAAAAAAGAATGTAGATCTCTCAAAATCAAAGGAAATTTGAAGGGGAAATAATTTGAGCTATGTCAATTGCAGGTATATTTGCAAGAGAATTTGGTAGATCTTTGTGATCCTTGTGATAGATATGTGTTATTCAGATGACCCACCATGACCTCAAATTTTCCCACATGAAAACTTGATTGGCATGGCCCATTCTATGGATTCATTTATCTCTGTTCACAGTTTCACCCTACTCCAATCACTTGTGTCAATAGAATACCAAAAAATGTTATACCTTGCACACTTCGGATGGAATAGTAAAGTTTTATAAAGCACTGAAATTGGTAAATAAAGGATGAACTTTTCTAGTACAGCCTATTTACAGATTATATCCTATTTTGTAACCCAGTATCTATCTGTAAGGATGGATCATAAGTGGTCTTATAGTAGATTCTAGTATCAATCTATAGACATTCCTCACTAAGAAACACATGAAAGATTTTAACTCAATATGGTTAAAAATATCTCTAATGAATCAGTTAATACCTCAGGGCACTTATTACAATGTTCTTAATCTTCCTACTTTGGAATCATCTAAATTCACTTTGTGAAAGGATTGTACTATTCACTATTTCACTTATGTTTATATATACAAAGGATCAATGGAGGCTTCTTATAAACAATTATATAATAATAATAAAGCCAAAATTTTTAGTCCACAAGCCAAAATTTACCCACAGATTTCATTTGAGTAAATGACCTTGGAGGTTTTTTCTATGCATTTTACAATTACATGTATACAGATAAATATATGTCTGAGGGTATCCATATTGTATGTATATGATCATTTTATATATACATATATTTCTATTTCTACAACCTTCCTTTATATGTAAATTATATGTTTTAGAGTTTTTCTATATCAGTGCCATTTTTCTGCCTCATTCTTTTTAACTCATATAGGATTATATAGTATGTCTACAATATAATTTACGTAGCACTTTCTCTGGGAATGCAAATTAAGGTAGCCTTAACTTTATTAGAAAAGTTGCCAAAATGAACATCCTTACATGTATCTTTTGCAAACATATCTTTGAGGATCTCTCTTTTTGCCTCTCTCTCTCTCTCTCTCTGTCTTTCCCTCTCTCTACATATATTATTTTTATATAATTGTTATATAAAATATATTAATAATAATTATTAACCTTTTATTAATATATTAATCTTTCATTTTCTGAAATCACAATTTTCTGAGGTAAGATAACAAATGTGGTTTTATTTCATATTTTTAAACTCACATTCTGATAACCTCCTGGTTAACTTTTGTGCATCTAACAAAGGCTTCACTTATATAAAAAATAACAATTATATAAAATTATTTATATATATGTGTGTGTGTGTGTGTGTGTGTGAGAGATAGAGAGAGATAGAGAGAGAGAGAGAGGAAGAGAGATGGAGAGACAGAGACAGAAAATTAGAGAACTATTCACATAAAGATTATTTTTAAACTTTTCTGGGTAATAAACCACAGAATTCCAGAAATTAGATGCCATTATGTTGTTTCTACTTCTAACTCAATAATCCAATCTTGTAATTAATGCTATTAAATGAGGGTAGAGTTTTGGTGAATGTCAGAAATTGCAGCTGTGTCTTTGCAAAAATCATGATATCATAGCCCACATTTCCCAGAGAGTTACCCAGACTCCAGGAATAAAGATATATTTTCCCCGGGCTCCTGGGTGGCTCAGTCGGTTGAGCGTCCAATTTCAGCTCGGGTAGTGATCTCACAGTCCATGAGTTCGAGCCCTGCGTCGGGCTCTGTGCTGACAGCCTAGAGCCTGCTTTGGATTCTGTGTCTCCCTCTCTCTGCCCCTCCCCTGCTCATGCTCTGTTTCTCTCTGTCTCAAAAATAAATAAAAACATTAAAAATTTTAAAAAAGATATATTTTCCCAGGTATTATAATTTGATTGGAGAGAATTCAAGTAAAAAGAGTCATACATTTTGGATTCTGACAAGTTCCCAACTTTTGTTAGATATTTCCTGGAATTAGGTGAGGACAGTAGTACATAAGCTCACAGTATTGTTGAAATTTTACTAAGACAGAAATTCATTAAATTGAATGAAAAATACTTATTCTGTATCTTCTTTTAGTTTTATCATTTACTTGACAAAATTACAGACCAGAGATTAACATTTAAGATGGAGAATACAAAACCCCTTCAAGATTGACTAATGAAATTGAAAGGTAGTTTAATAGCTTGGAAAGATGAGAAAATATATTAATCTTTTATTTTCTGAAATCACAATTTTCTGAGGTAAGATAACAAATGTGGCTTTATTTCATATTTTTAAACTCACATTCTGATAACCTCCTGGTTAACTTTTGTGCGTCTAACAAAGGCTGTCTTTTCCACTTCACATTAGAATCACTAAATTATGATGATTTCTCTAGAATAGTAATTTCTATGTGAATAGAGACTGAAAATATTCAATGATAACAGCAAAATCAGTTTTAGTCTGACTTCCATCTCCTCTAGGTCAGAGGTTCAACAGACAATGTCAAAGAGGATTCCTCATAAGATTTGTAAAAAGAAATATGGTTGAGCTTTCGAGACAATATAATCTGAATTTGATTACTACATTTTTTTTCAAACCATGTGATCCTGGGTAATTTGCTCAACTCCTCTGTGCTTCAATTTTCCCTTCTGAAAACAGGGGATAATAATACCATTATCTTCACAAAGGACTAAATATGCTATTTCTTCAGGTAAATAGGTTAGCACAGTGCCTGGAATATTAAGCACCAGATAAGAATTTGTCTCCCTAACATTAGGAATTATGTAAAGATTTCCATTTTTATCTAACTAAAATACTTAAAAGTTGCCCTAACCAATTCTTATCCTTTCTAAACTGGAAATTTTCACTGTGATACAAATTAACTTTACTGGTGTGTAACACGTGACAAACTCCTGTTTTAAACCCCAGGTGAAAACAGTGATCCCAGGATAGTGCTTAGGTAACGGTCAGTACACCACGATAAATGTAGAAAAACGTAGGGTTGGAATCATTACACTTCTTGGATTCTTTTCCATTTTTTAGGAGTTTCTGTGATAACAATCATCGAAGTGTATACAATTAAAGCACATGCAGGTGTGTTTGTATTCAGCTTATGCAGGGGATTGTCTCACTTCCTACACTGGCATCAGTTGGTACACAATTGGAAAAGTTAATATTACACTTAAATATTTTTTCAGTGTCCTGAAAAATAACACAACTTTTTGAACATTTCCATTTTTTTTTCCTGGATGAGAAGAAATAGGGATGACAAGAAATTATTCCCTTTTGCTGCTGCCTCCAAATCTCACTTTCTATCATCCTGTAAAATTTGCCTTAAAAGTATGGTGTTTTATAAATTTTTAAATATGTATAGATGTTGATAAGCACAAAATTAATATTTTCTTAAGTTATTCCAGACATAGGAAGTATCAACATCGATACATGTATAATGATCATATTTTTGCTTTAGAAACTCAAAAGGTATGTTGCCTTTGAAATACATATATATTAAATATACATATTTACATATATAAAATGTATAATATATTATATATTTTATATACATACAATATATAAAAATATATTTAAATATGTATGTTTAAAGTATGTATATAGACACACATTCTCCCAAAAATAATGTAAATGTCTTTGGTTGTTATTTTTTTGTTGTCTTATGGATGCGTTTGATCTCTGATGAGCTTGCTTTTTCTCTGATCACTGACTGAGTCACTATAGACACTGTGAATCAATCAATGTCCCAGTTACTGGCACATGGAAATGGCATCTCTTTTGCCTCACTGAATTGTTCACCATGGTTTATAAAGGACAAATTATGGAATTAGAATATTCTGACAAACATTTTCTTTAGGTATTTTATATGTACATATGTAGGTTTTTTGTGATACGTATTTACATTTTTCCACCAATTTTTTATCTCCTAACTTTGAGAGTATATTTAGCTCTAACATTCTGAGAGTGATGTATTCCTTTTGGAATTATCACTACATGTGCTTTTACATTAATTCCCTCTTGCAGATTATTTTTAATTCCCTAATTTTATTGATCACTATCCCAGTTTGCGGTGTTTATGGCTCCAATTTAGTCTATGTAATATTCAATGTTCATGTCAGTATTAAACACTTGATTATGTTTTTATTGATATGTCAAAGGTTAATCAACCTAACAAAATGGCTGTGAAGACTGGTATTTAAATGTAGAGTGTGTGCATAGATGAGCCTTTCAAGATTCACAATGGCAGTTGTGCAGTTAAGATAATGTCAAAATTATATATTCCAGGGCTGTGAAGCAACTAAACAAATAATGTAGTCACCTATAGTCTGAACCTTACATGGCAGGGTTTTTTTTTTCTTTTTTTTTAATTCTCTCAACAAGATATTCTCATGCTCATTTTCAGATAAGACTATTAAGTGTTAGAGATGTTAAGTAACTTTTCCAAAGTTACATAGTTAAAATTTTGTCCAAAAGGGAAAGTTCCCTATTTTTTATCTCTGGGTGTTCCTCTTACTTTAGTGTCCTTTTAATTTAAGAATAGCTTAGCCCATCTCTTCTAGAAAAGGATGATTGCAATGCATGGCATGCTGAAGAGAGAGCTAAACAAATAGGAGGCATGCAGTTTAAACTACCTCTCCTGCCTATTGATGCTATGATATTACATATTTAACTTTTCACTTCACACTTTCCTTATCTGGAAAACGTACCGGTTTTATTAGATGACTTCTAACCTCCCATTGGGCTCTGGGACTGTAATTCAGATCGATACCCTATAATTAACTCTTTTCCCAAATTGCAACAGCCAAGCTCCAACCCAATTTTACTCTTCAGATGTTCCACGCTATAGTCATATATTAGGACCTGATTTCATGATCATATTCATGCTTTTATGGCATCCTGATAATTTTATTTTATTCTAAAGAAATCTGACAAGCAATGAAGCATCTGGCTGTCTGGAGTGACTGTAAATTCTCTTAGCCATGGCTTCTCAATCTTGGCACTATTGAGATTCTTGGTTGGATAATATTATGCTGTGGAGAACTGTCCTTTGCATTTTAGTATGTTTAACGCCACCGTCAGTGTAAGCAGCGCCAAATGCGAGCAGCACCTATTACCAATTATGACAAATATGTCTACAGACATTCTTAAATATTCTTCTAGTGATAATCATTGATATACCCATAAAATATAAATGGAATATTGTTGCATTCTAGCCTTCTTATTGCTTCTGTATTTTAACAAAAAAAGAAAGAATTCTCCTTCTTATGGGTAGATTTCAAAACTTTGCCCCCAAACAAATGTAATTATCTCTGACAATAGCCACCTAGAGAATAATTTAGGGTGACCTTAATCATCAGCCTATTAGCTAGCTACCAAAATTGACTCCATGACATTTGGGAATATATCCCTCAAAACCCAAAGGATTATTTATCCTAGGCCTTTCCTAGTTTGGGGCATATCTTAAATTTTTTTTAATCTTTGTTTATTTTGAGAGAGAGAGACAGAGACAGAGACAGAGTAAGAGCGAGGGAGGAGTAGATAGAGAGGGAGACACAGAATCTGAAGCAGGTTCTGGGCTCTCAGCTGTCAGCACAGAGCCCTACACAGGGCTCAAACTCACAGACTGCATGCAAGATCATGACCTGAGCTGAAGTCGGATGCTCAACTGACTGAGCCACCCAGGTGCCCCAGGGCATATCTTAAATCTCTATTCCAAATCAGATCAGAAGAGATGATGTGGGTCCCTTCTAAAACAAAAATAAAAACGTACTAATGTGTCTTTACCTTTTAGAGAACCGAAATCTGAAGTAAACACAAGAGTTAATTTTCTTTTCCCCCTTTTCTTTCTCTCTATACGGTATAATGCATTAAGCACAGAGGATCAGCTGAAATCTTGCTTGTTCCCAAGCTCTTGTGGTTTTTCATTAAATGCCTAATGTTATTTAAGAGAGACTTTTGTAGCTCATTATAAAAACCCACTGCCTTATATTACAACAGGGGCTTCCAGGGAGAAACACATTTTTTTGCTATTGTTCCCATTTATATGGCATGTCACTTCTGAGAAATTCACAGCACTTTGTTGTCTTTAAACAAACTGAGTTATGGTTTTTATGGAGGTTGGGCGGGTGGGGGCAGGGTTGGGAGGGAAGAAAGGGAATGAAACAGAGACAGGGATAAGGGGGCTAAAAAGATAGAGATCAGAAAAGCTTTGAGAAAATATTCTTTTAGAATGTGGGTAGACTCAGAAACAGGCCATTTGTTTAACTTCCATATTGGGAAACAAGCTGAGAAGGGAATTTTTCCTACAATTACCTCATTTGGTTTCTTGCATATAGAAACAGGGAGTCTGCAATCAAAGAGCAATTCCTGCTTTCCCGACTCCACACACATCTAGGGTTAATTCTGGCCCTCTTTTCTAAATAAGTGACGCATACTATTTTCTTCATTTCATCTCCTTTCTTCTTTCTCTTAGGACAGTTCTAATGAACAAAGTTCTTTTTGCACATAAGAAATCTGACTAGATAAAGATTAGTGCAGATGATGTAGAGAGCCGGATCTTCATCTGACACAGAAAATCAAGGACTGGGCAGAAGGTCTAAGACATCCTCTGCATTCCATGATATGTTCTATGAAGAAAGAGGAAGGCTGACCCGGAAGTCACATTTCTGAGTTTTGAGGTCCGTTCTCCTTGTGAGGCCTAAGGTAATTATTTACTGCTCAGGTGCCCATGGGCTCCAAATGGTTCCCATGGATTAACGGTGTTCCTCTGGTCTGGGAATAAATGCAGTTTTCATAGTAAGGACAATAAAAGCAGTATTATCTCTAACAAATGATTGTAAGGGAATTTGGGTCTTTATAAAATATAAAATAATATACCTAATCATGATCTATTACACACTATTTAGGTCTGAACAGGAAAAGTTGATACCTAAAGCAAGATTACCTCTTTGATTTTTTGCTATTTTACTGACTTAAAATATCAACATACTAGCTGTAGCATACCGTGTTTTAGGGTTTTGTTTGTTCAGCGTATGAGTGAAGTAAGGCTTCCTTCCATTGTCACTATTGTTGGCATTGTTCCAGAGAAGGAGTGCACATGGCACATGGCAGAAATGGAATGGAAAGGAAGCAAGGGCTACCTTCTAGAACAATCTATTATCATAACATAGTGAATTAGCAGGCTACATTAGAAGAAGAAATCAAACAAAATAAACAAAAACACAGGAACAAAGCAAAATAGTATGATACAGTTGCGTGAAAAGAAACACAGAAAGGACTTATATTCAGGTCCTGAGGGTCTTGCTAAAATTCTGACTCTTATTTGTATCTGCGTAAATGTAAATAGTACATAATCTGGTGGAACTTGAATTTCCTAATCTGAAAATGACATTCTAATCCCGACAACCTTAATTATGTGGTCCAAATAAGACACCTATAATTATGAAATGCTTAAATACAATATAACATAGGATATAAAATTATATATATATGTATATATATACACACACACATATATGTTATAGACATATTTTATGGAACTCTTGCAATAGATTTGTTTTCTTTAGTTACTTGTTTTTTTCTAAATATTTATTTTAAAACTGGCATTATGAATGGACTCTTATGCTGATTTAATTTAACACTATAAAATTGTTCTAATCATTTGACATGCTAGGTTAAAGATTGAATTGATTTGGGACTAGAAGAGAGTCATTTCAAAATATGCTCAATATTGTGTAAAATCATTGAGATTGGTTGAAGTCATCTCAGAAAACCAAATTTACCTCCTTTTTGATATTGGGCAAAAGCAATTAGTCTGGTTTTTTACCAGCAAATAAAAGTGGATGTTACCTGCTCAACTTTTTATAGGTATGTGGGGAAGAAGAAATTACATTTATATAGGAAAATCCATTGTAAATGTTAAATGTTCTATTAATATGATATATTGTTGTTGTATTAAGTCCCTTCCTTTATCAATACTTTCTCATTGCATCCTTCAACCTTCCTCCTCATTATGGTGGTCCTATAAAACCATAAAAATTGTGTGTGTGTGTGTGTGTGTGTGTGTGTGTGTGCGTGTGCACGCACGCACTTATTTATGGAAATTTTCTGGAAGTTACTGTGTTTATTTCTTCAGCTCCTTACTCTTCAATGCTCTCCAGTCTAACTTCTGTCCCATAAATTCACCCAAAGAAGCATTTACTAAACTCACCAGGAATTTCTAAGTCTTAAATCCAATAGGAAATTTTCACTGATAATTTCTTTGCTCTCATCAGCAGTTTCAGAATGTTGGTCACTTCTCCTTCTGAAGTAGTCTATTCAGAAGGTTCCCAAGACAAAATACTCTCTGAATTCTTTCTGACTGCTTCTTGGTCTTTGTTTCACATTTACTTTCCCAGTTGCCATTAAAGTTATTCAAGATGGAAGTCTGACCATTCCTCTTTTTTTTTTTAATTTTTGTAATGTTTATTTATTTTTGAGAGAGAGAGACAGAGACAGAGACAGAGCACCAGTGGGGGAGGCCCAGAGAAAGGAGACAGAATCCAAAGCAAGCTCCAGGCTCCGAGCTCTCAGCACAGAGCCTAGCGCGGGGCTTATACTCATGAGCCATGAGATCATGACCTGAAGTAGAAGTCAGACGCTCAACTGACTGAGCTACCCAGGCACTCCTGAAGCCTGAGCTTTCCTATTTTTCAATCTATTTTATCAATTTAGATGATGTCAAGCACATGTAATGCTTCAATTACACACTATCTACTGGTGAATCACAATTTTTTGTTGAAAGCCTGATCTTTCTAGGATCTCCAGACCCATATTTAATGAGGCCTCCAGAGGCTTATTTAAAATGTCATCTTGGAAGTTTCAATGTCAACTCATTTCAACATGCATTTACAATCTCAGATATGGTCTTCTAGATCTTTCCATCTCATTGAGTGGTACAGTCAAGTCTCTACTTGTATGAAAGATAAATCTAAACTTTTTAAAAATAGCATTCACTCTCACTCTATCTAATATATCAAATTTTGTCTACTTTTTGTTCTAAATATTGCTCAAGTCTAGGAGGAAAACCATTGGGTACTCCTGATTAAAAGTAATTTAACAAACTTTAACAATCACCTCATGTTTACTATATCCTACTGTGGTAGATTACAAACATGGCCACAGTAGTGTTTTGTTTTGTTTTTTTATTGATACCCCTTTGTAATGTAATTTTTTGTGCTCTCCTATTCTAACTTGGGTTCTCCCATGTGATTTGATTTGGGTACTACAATGTCAGCAAATGTTATGCAAAAAGAGACTTGAAAAATACATATATAGAATGGCTTATCTTTATTTTCCTGACACCTCTGGTATTGACCCCATGTAACAAAGACTTAGCTAGCCGATTGGATGATGGAATGACATACAGCCCAGTCACCTCTGTTGCAGCAATCAAGCGACAACTAACCTCTGGAAGTACAGCCACCTAGCTGACTGGCACGTGACTGTACACACGTGAGCAAGTCCAGCCGAGTTCAGTGTAAATTGCTGACCCACAGAAGTGGGTTAAATAAATGATGATTTTTTTAAGCCATTAAGTGTTTTGGTGTTTTTTTGCACAGCAAACACAAACTTTTAAATTTGTTTTTCTTCAAATCTCTCTTCTAAGCTTTTTCTATTCTGCATCTACAAATATTTTTGTAAAACAATCTGGCAATGCCATCCTTGTGTAATCATCTAAAATAGCTACCAATCACACTTAGAATACAAACTCAACTTTATAACATGGAATAAAAAAGGCGAGCATATTGTGGCTTCTATCAACATCTCTAATTTAATATTTTACAATGTTTCCCTTACTCTCTGTACAAACTACCGTAAGCTTTTTCTTCTTTGGGAAAGCTCTATGCCCAATGCTCACACATGGCCATTGCACAATCTGAATTTTGCCTAACTAATCACCACATGTAGTTTTTGTCCATTTAGTCATTATATATCCTTCATATTTCAATTTGATCATCACTTTTACGGGAAAGATTACCTGACCTCTCTGACAAGGTCAAATCACACTATTTGATGTATCTCCTTACAACGTAACTGTCCTTATAGAACTTATTCATTGTGATACTATATCTATTTGATTAATATCTGTTATTTTATTAGAATGTAAGCACCAGGAAGACAGTGTCCTTATCTTTCTCACTGTCTTATTTCTAGTGCTTCACTGTCACCTCCTGGGGGTTTGTCCCTTACCAGCCAGTTTCAGATACACTCCCATAAGTCTGTGTCTGACACCCACCCTTCCCCTATACTGAAGTTTGGAGGCACGTGCACTTCTGTTTGACAGCAAGAAGCTTGCGGTGTGCTGATGGGCTAGCGGGGAGGCAGGAAAGTAGGGTGTCACCTGTGGGCCTGTGACCACAAGGCCAAGCACACCAGGCTGTGTCCTGTCATGGAACAACCCCCTGTGATCAGGCAGCCCTTTCAGTCTCAGAAACCATGGTGGGGGGCTTTACAGTCCTGCACAAGGGGAACTCTTTCCCTTTTATTTGTGATGGTGTCTGCTTATTAGGGAACGTGGGCTCATTGAAGGCAAAGCCCACATTTTAAACTGTAGCACACCCTCCCCTAAATGTCGTTTCTTTGTACCCCCCAAGGTCCTCGATAAATGGTTGTGGGGTGGGTGTGCAGTCATCATCATTTGAAAGGCCCTTAAGCTCCCCTTCCCATTCCATTGAGTCCAGGAATGGGGGCTCAGCCCCCAGTGACATTGTTCTGTTTTGTTTGTCTGGGTGAGCTGAGCCAGGGAAACAGAACCTCACGTGAAGTCATGCTCTATTTATATGACTTAGAGTCCTGGTCGTTGACAAGGGCTGTTGCAGAAACAGAATGGTTCAGAACAACAAAGTCATCGTCTTAGTTCTGAAGGCACAAGTCCAGGATCAGGCTGTCATCAGGGTGGCCCCTTGCCAGGGGAGGGTCTGTTTCACGTGTCTCCTGGTCGCTCCCTGGGGTTTGCTGGCAATTGTTGACGCTCAGAGGCTTGTAGAGAAGCATCACCCCAGCTCTGCTGTATCTTAACATGGTGCTCTGTATATGTGTCTGCCCCTTTCTGTAAGGACCCCAGTCACATCTAAGGCCTGCCCTTAGATACCCCCGTAGGCTCCCATCTTAACTAATTACATCTGTTGCAGCCTCACTTCCAAATAACATCACACTCTGATGTGCCTGGCTTAAAGTTGTGGGGGCTGGGGACACAGTTCAGTTGGCAATACCAGATGGTCGTGCAATGCTGCATTCATTCCCAGCTCGCACAAGGATCAATGCAAATTGTATCTGGCTTTCCCGTACACTGGAAGCATGACTTAAACCCAAGCTAATGCTTCCAGCACCAGGTGTCCTCTGTACAAGAGCCTTTAAAGTTTGCAGCCTGAAAAAAAAAAAAATATATATATATATATATATGGTAGACACACTATCATTGTTGAAAGAATAAATGAAAGAGGAAATTACTGAATTTAGTTGAGACATGTTCAGAGTATAATTCTAAAACTTGTTAATATTTTAACAATGATACAATCTAATTTTTAGAAGTAAATGACATTGATTGTGCATTATGGGACCACACAGGTTGCCAAAGTTTAGCAAGTGTAAGAATCAGCTGGATAGTGTGTTAAAATAAAAATTTGAGATCCACAGTTTCAGAGAAGGTAGTAGGAATTTCTGAGATAATGCCTTTGAGACTACATTTTTATTAAGCCCCCCAAAATAATTTAAATGTACAGATTTCATGGAATTTACTTTGAGAAATACCAACTATTGAATTTTGCTCACCTACTTAAATACCAGGCTATTTTACCTAACCAACTTAGAAAATGTGCTCAGAAAATATAAATTGATTTTAATATTGGTCTAAGGAACTACAAATGGGAAAATAAATATGTGCTAAAAACCTAAAATAACAGAATCAAAAATATCTATTTGGCAACAAAGTATTTTTGATTAATTTCTTTTTAGATTTATTTATCCTATCTCTCCCCTCCCCCCATTATCATTGGTAATTGACAGTTAGTTGCCTATAAAGAGGTGGAAACTCATCTTGTTCTAAGTCACAGACAATCTGCTATTTCTTAAAGGGTGTATAGATTCATCCAATCCTAGCATTTGAAAGGGATTTTAAATCTTTTCTAGTTCAAGTGACAAATTGAGAGTAAATGTCCTGATGGAATTATTTCTGCTCAAGATGAAGGTCTCAGTTGGGAATGATTTAGTTCCTAGTGTCCTCAAATTGCAAACTATTCGTTCAAAAAAGAGAAGATTGATATTACTTTGCTGTTATTGAATATACAGACTCAGTTACATTCCTCAGTCTAAAGGCCTCTATGGCATTTCTTGGGGGACATGTACATGGATGTTTCTTCTAACTAATAAAGTAGGAAGAAAGAAATCTAATATATCGTTTGTTTGGTCTCTGAAGGGAATGTCCAGAAAATCAAGATGGTAAGAAGAATTACTGAGTAACTTCCTTACATTTTCTCATTTGACTCTCTCATATCTTCTTTTTTTTCTTTTTTACATCTGTTTTTTTTTAAGCTTTTCATTTTTTTTAACATAATTTATTGTCAAGTTAGCTAACATACAGTGTATACAGTGTGTTCTTGGTTACAGGGGTAGATTCCCGTGATTCATCACTTACATATAACACCCAATGCTCATCCCAACAAGTGCCCTCCTCAGTGCCAATCACCCATTTTCCTTTCTCCCTTGCCCACACCCCCTTAAACCCTCAGTTTGTTCTCTGCATTTAAGAGTCTCTTACGGTTTGCCCCCCTCCCTCTCTGTTTGAAAGTATTTTCCCCTTCCCTTCCCTCATGGTCTTGTGTTAAGTTTTCAAGTTCCATATATGAGTGAAAACATATGATATCTGTCTTTCTCTGACTTATTTCACTTAACATAATCATATCTTTTTCTTTATAGTGATAGTAAGTAGTATACCTGAAGGTAGGAGATTAATAATAAAATGACCAGATTACAGATAATGAATTAGGAAAGAGACGTTTCTACCTTCCATGTGTTCTTGAGGAGACATATCTGTATAGAAGTCAAGGACAGACAAGCATATTATATTTACTATTATGGTTTGTATGGACAACCTCTTTTACCCTAGAATAGGCATCTTATTTAGTCTGTTTGCTAAGTGAATAAGCCTAGCTGTTAATATTTTACATGCTCTTTTCCCTCTCCGGCAAGCTAGGTTTCCTGTCCTCTTACAGTTTGGCAAAATGCAGCAGTAACCATCTCAAACACCTGCCACCTAAAAAGAAGGGTATTGATTGCTTTTAATGAAAGAATGCTTTTCAGTCAAGAATACACTTGCTATCAAAGATGGGGTCCAGCATATGATGGCACCAGCAGATACTCTGTGTATCTTATCTTTTCCTTCCTCGGGGCTTCTTTATAGTAAGCTGGCATGTCTATGCCAGAATGACGCCAAGAAATGGACTGAGTGGCCAGGAATCTGCTGGTCAGAGGACAAATCAGCTCCTTGGCTTATTTAGAGTTCCTACCTCAAGATAAGTTTCTAAGATGATGTAATAATTTCTGTAAGACTATCAGTCTGTCATGACAAATAGGCCCAAATGCCTGTTGTTAGAGCGTATGATAATATTGTTACCACAGTAACCAGCAAGCACACATCGAAAAGTATTTTAGCTGTTGCCTGTACTTTGAGCTGTGGAATAGTACTGGTTTACCTGTATACTGGTTGTCGCAGTGGTGGGAGTAGGAGGTAGCAACATGGAATTTAAAAAAATAAGTAAGAATTTCCCATGGGTTTATGGTAAAGTTTACGTTTGTTCATTACCTTCTGCTTCAGAATGAAGATGATTACTTTGATTATCAAGGGAAGTCAAACAAGCTGGCTAGAAGTTTATAATGACTAATTCCATCTTCTCTGTGTGCACGTGTCCATGTATGTGTATGTGCATGTCTGTGTGCGTTGATATGCATTGAGTTTGGGGCCTTGTTAAGTACTACAAGTAAAACGTCTCTGCTAGTTTCTTCCCCTTTCCCTCGAGCTCATAACAACGTGATTATGATGAAATATCAGAGGTTTTTCTGATCAAGTGAAAGATACACATAAGAGAGGATGAAACAATTACTTTCTGATTTAAGTTCTTCATTGAATTAGTGCAGTCTTCTCAATAAAGTTTATATATTTTATCTTGGAAATTATTTTCACTCTTAGTTGGCTTTGCAAATCTCATGACCTAATGAGATTCTGTGATGCTCCCTAATGTTCTAGAAACAATGCATTCAGATCCTTAAGAACTCATCATGTTCTTGCCAAGGATTATCCACCATTTGGCCCCTATTCCTTATATTCAATGGAAATCGAATTACAGAAGACAAGTAGGTTGTTGAGGTTTAGGCATATATCCTATCCACCATCCCCTTGTTTGAAATTTGGTTTTTATTTGCTGTCAGGAACTATGAAGCACCTGAACAAGTTAGCTTGCCACAGTTTCATGGATGTTGGTAGAGAACACGAGTCTCTTGGGTCAGAGCCTGATTTCCACAGGACAGTGTAAACCAGATCACCCTATACTTCCACATCCAGTGAGTTGTATTATCATAGAAGAACACTGCTCTCAGAGACTGAATCTTTTATAATTGACACCAAACATGTCTGCGCTTTGCTTTGGAGAGAGACACTATATCTTCCAAGGTTACTTGCTATACAAAGATCCTTGAAAAAAAAAGTCTGGAACAAAAGCACTCACAATACATGTACAAACATGAGAGATCTGTGAGAAATCATTTCCCCAAATTTACTTTCTTTATTTCCGCCCCCCCTCAGAAACCTGATTTAAATGAGTCTGTTATTGGGAAGTTTTTAAAATAGACCCTAGGTCAAATGTTCTTGAACATTAGCAATAGGAATGTCTTTATGGATGCTGGGTTCATGTTTTTGTAAATAACAGGTAACGATATATTGGAGTGGTTTTCAAGTTTTAACATATGAGAAGTGTAAAAATATGAAATGTGTCATGTGAAATAAATGAGAAATTCTTACAGAATGATAAAATAAGCTTTATGAGGCAAAAACTGTTTTTATTTTTATTTTTTAGTGTTTATTTATTTTTAAGAGAGAGAGGAAGGGCATGAATGGGAGAGAGGCAGAGAGAGAGGGAGACAGAGGATCTGAAGCGGGCTGATTGCTGATCAAATTGCTGATAGCAAAAAGCTCCATGTAGGGCTTGAACTCACGAACTGTGAGATCATGACCTGAACCAAAGTCAGATGCTGAACTGACTGAGCCACACACATGCCCCCATGATTCTGTTTTTAAAACTAATTACATCATTTTCTGTTTTGTCAAAAGGAGACAGCACAAGTCTCTTGGAATTCTTGAATACTTTTTTGGGAGAAATAAATACTTTATTTTCCAGACTTATCTATCTCTATGTTTGCATGAGTCATTAGACTACAAAACCACCTACTAGTAAAACCTCTATTAGGAAACAGCACAGTCTGCAAATATTAATTGCTCTCAGTTCAATTTTAATGTTTAAACACTGTCTGTATTTTTAAACTGGTGTTTTAGGAAGGGAATGGGGCAAAGATACTGTGATCATGTGACTTTTATTTAACCAATATTTATTGACAGCCAGGGGAATGGACACTTTGCTTGAAGCTGTTGATAAGAAGCAGATTTTTCGGGAAGATAGAGAAATTTAAATCTGTAGGCCTTTAACCTGCTTGAGGCCCCTCACCTGTCCAAGACATTATCCAAGTCTCTCAGAAGGGGTCCAGCAATGGGTTCACTTGGCCATATCAGTTTTGTAAAATTTTCAGTTAAGCCTGGTGGGTTTTTTTTTCCATTCTGATTTCCACTCAGTAAATGCTGCTGTCTCTTTCCCACTGTAATTTTCTATCATACTTCTCCTGATGGATGGCATTGGCTTGGTCGGATATATATTGGGATCTAACTACAGCAGAAGTTGAAGTGATTCACTGTCCTTTCCATACACAGTTAAGTTCTTGCTAGCTGTCCTTGTACAGGAATCACTTCCAAGAAAACTCCTCCCTACCTGTATCAACTATCCACAATTCATGCTACAAAAATGTAGCGTCAGGGGCCATATATTCATTTGAACATATTTGATGGCACTGTATGCATGTGGGCAGTAGCAGATAAACATGATTTTAAATACATAGGGTCAAAAGTTTGCCTAGACTTTGTGTGTGTGTGTGGTCTATTATGTGTCACCTTTTTAATATTTGAAATGTTTATTCATTTTTTACCTTTAATTTCATATTCATTATATATAAACTTAAGTCTGACCATGCTAGAGATACAATAATGGACCAAAAAAGAATCATATTTGTCAATCTGGAGCTCAGAGTCTAGTAGACAACATGGTTAATAAAATATTCATACAAATGGATTTTAAAATTCCAGGAGAAAAATATGTAGCAGATGAGTGATCCATAGTGCAATGGGCACATGCATTAAAAGATTTGTCTTTGTCTGAAAGGTTAGATATGTCTTGCATGTGGAACTATTGCTAGAAGACAGACCTGAATTAGATAACTATTGGAATTAACAAATGACTGTGGTATGGGTGGAAAAGGTAATTACCTGAGATGAGCAGGAAACATGTATGAAGATGCTTCAGAATGAGAAAACACACATTTCTTTGCTTTGTTTGCTGTATCTTAAATCTTCCAGAACAATATCCAATTTTTTAAGTTTTATTACTGGCCACTAATTATATTGTAGCACTCAAGAAAATTAACAAGGTAATAGGTCCATCCTGCTATTGTGTAAGGAAATTTACTGGCTAGGATAAACTCATTTCTCCTCTCTCTCTGTCTCTCTGTCTCTGTCTCTTTTCTTCCTTCAACTAGTAAAAAAAAATATGTATTGGTTTCAAGGAGAATATGGCCCGTTTAAGAGTTATGATCTTTAAGCCCATTATATAAGGTCATAAATTGTTACAATTGTATGATGCCTAGTGTGGGCATGCATGAATAAAGTATAGTCTTGGCTGGAGACTGCCTTTCTGTTGATCTTTATCTATCTCTAAAATTGGTTTTTAAGTATTTATTCCTTCTCAATTTCAGGATGTTTCACTGTGATCACTGAATGTTGTATGTGTTTCCTCCAGTGGCTAATTCAACAGTTAAATATTTTAAAATTTTTTTAGAAAGACAACAGGGTAATAAATAATGACTGATATAGATGTCATATAGTTGATATAACTTATTGATGATATAATTCTTACTCTGAAAGCTCTATTTTCTTGCCTTCATCCTTACTTCCCCAAATATCCCTTGCCTGTAATAATAAAAAAAAAATGGATGACAGTATGAAGAAAGTTTAGTGGATGTTCCTAGTACCTCATGTAGATCCCTTTCACCAGATAAGTAAATCCATCCCATCGCTGCTGTGAGTTCAGCTACTACTGGTCCAAAATAGCTTCTTTTTCCTGCAAAATTATCAAGGATTCATTCAGGCCACAGGTTCTCAACCTTTAGGGTGTATCAGAATATTCTGGAAGGGATGCAAAACACAGATTACTGAGTCCCATTCCATTCCCAGATCTGGAGTGAGGAATGAGAATTTACATTTCTAACAAGTTCCTCAAGATGCTGATGGTGCTGGTCAGGGCTACTAGGCTTACGGGAGCTGCCTTACCAGGATCACTTTGCTTTTCTAAGGTGGAATGGTCCAAAGAGGAAAATCAGGACACTTCTTGGATGTGATCTTGGCTCGAAAGGCATCCCCTTCTTTGGCTCAGAACAAGAATAGGCCTTCTATGGGTCCACAGTGTTGCTCAGCTCTTTCTCCTTCACTATATTGCTTCCCTTATTCCTTATAGGAATAATTCCTTTCCTGGAGCACATTCTCTGAATATATCACATGTTAGAAGTCCTGGCTCCAGCTCAGCTTCTAAGAAACAAACCTAAGAAAGACTAAGATAATCATTTTTTTTTTCAAAATGATTATACAATTTTAAAAATCATTACTTGTCTTGATTCCATGTTGTTATTTTTACCTTGACTTGTCAGATTTGTTCAGACTGGAGTATAAATCCACTGTTATTGGGATCAGTGCTGAGATTTTATACTAGCAGGTGTTCAGACATTGTTACCAACAGAGCCGAAAGAAACCCCTGTTCTTGGACTTTATTGCCTCCCTACTTGCCCCCCTCTCTTCCCACTTAAAGTTGAACAGAAAGGTAAGTTCTATTGACTGATTAGGCATGTAAGACAAGCCAAAGCTCATATTTTCAAATTAGTTGGCCTTAATGGAGATATGATATATAGAATACAATTATACTCATGATGTTAAATATACCAGCCAGCAGGATACCTAGGAATATAAATATAAAGAATAATAAATAAGGAAAACAAAATGTATCTGATTTTTATTAGTCTATATCTATTACAATTAATACCCAAATTGTGTGCTTTTGGCAAACTTTTATATTCTCTTTTCTTGATATTCAGATATTTACACATTTATCTGTAATTTATTCTCCTTCTGTTAATTTTTTAACAGAAGTAATGTCATCACTATTCATTTAACACATGAACTTTTATGCTTAATTTAAAGAAATTAACATAGAGTAGGGTCTTGTCTTTTTAGGCAGTTTCTTAAGAAAGTAGGAGTCATATTAAGAGATCAATGAGAAACTTCTATTAAATAAATTTAAATAAATTTAATAAACATAGGGCATAGTGAATTATAGGAGAATGGAAATTACTTGTGATGTGGTTACATTCCTATTTACTAATGTATATATTGTGGCTTTCACAGACCTGTGGGGACAGGAAATAGACACATACATACTCACACACACACACCACGTTTTATGTGGTTATGTGGCCATGTAAATTATGGATTAAGAAATACATGCTGTAAAATAAAATCTTTAATGATTACATGAAGAGAAAATTATATTGATAAACTTAATTCTCAGTCCCATGACAGGGAAAATATTCAGAGGAAATATGCATTTGAATTCTATTTGCTATACAATTGATGAGGTGGCAAAAAGTGCATGACCCATCAGTGATTTATTAATTATAGATATTCATCTTATTTGTTTATGTAGGATTCTAACTTAGCAGTTTTATCTAAATAAACATAAGTGCAACAAGTGGCAAAGACTCACAAGGCTTATAGAAAGGAAAACTATCTTACCTGCTTGCCAAATATACCATCAATAGAGGAGAAGCTGGGTATGGTTATAAGTTTAAATTCTACTTTTCAGAAGGAAGCTGTTTTGCTTTTTACTTGATTGCAAATATTATGCACTTTGATTAAACAGATAGAGATTTTAGGATTTAAGTGCCTGTAAATTATGCAGAGGGTTTTTTTGTTTTTTAGTATTTTTCTCCTAGAAGGGAAATGGGGAATGCTTTCTCTCTCTCTCTCTCTCTCTCTCTCTCTTTCTTATTCTCATTCAGGTTTTTACGCTCTGAGGCAAGCCTGTATAGCTTCAAATTCCAATTCTAACACTTACTACCTCTACAAATGGATGTTATTTCACATGTCTCAGTTTCCTAGACTGTGGAGTAGGAAGCAGAACACTGATCTCATAACTGCTGTAATGATTAATTCAATTTATATGTGCCAAGAATGTCGAATAGTGAGTGCCTATCACATTGCTCAGCAGATGCATTTGTATTTGTTATTATTGTCATTAAGTACCCATTTTCCAATTCCTTTTTTTTCTTTTAAATGTGATGAGAAGCACTTATTTCAAATTCAAATACATTTGATTTTTGAGACATAAAATGTCTAGCTCTTGCAAAAAACTGTCAAACAAAACCACTTTTCATTTTGTCACTTGTAACACAATTTTAAAAAAGGAAACGCAAAAGTACATTTAAGAGTTAAGATTATTATACTAGTGTTTTAAACATATTATCTAATAGATTAAATAAGAGATTAGAAGTACTTTTATGAAATTTATGCTGGCATTCTTATCTATGTTCCTTCTCTCCACCTTAATAATAGTTTTAATAGTGGATATTTTCATAAGTATATATAAGACTTTTCATAATTACATAAATTAATACATTAATTAAGGGTGGCTTTATTTTTCATCACATGTGAACAAATATTTTTGCCTGCCTACTATATAACAAGATAGAACCCCAGGTTTTAGAGCTTACATTCCAGTAAAGGGAATACCAAAAATCAAAATGTTAACAAATGAAAGTTTAGATATTGCTATGCGCTATGAAATAAAAGAGCTGGGCAATGTAACAAAAAATTAACATGGGGAAAGAAGTATATAAAAGAGTTGCTTTAGTCATCGTGGTCTCCAGAAGGCCTCTCTGGAGACCTGGAAGAAGAAGCCAAGTTTGGGAAACTGTTGTAGAGGAACAATCCAAGATGAAGAAATCACAGGGTAAAAGACCTAAGCATGTTGAAGGGACACAATAAAGACCAGTGGTAAGGACATGTAATGATTGAGGGGGAGAGAGGAAAGAAAAGAGATCAGAGATGTAGGCATCAGTCAAAATGCATAGTAGCTTGCCAAACAGAATGTAAGTTGTTATATTTATTCCAGTTGCCATATGAAGCCACTGGAGAGTTCTAGGAAGAGAAATGTGTCATGAGATTTGTCTTATCCATAGCTACAAACAGCAGACTATCAGAAATCCTATGAGAGCCCAGCTTATTAAAGTCCCGTCTGTCAAATTGTAATATATTTATCATTTTAATAGGCACTAATCATATTTTGAGGATATTATACATTCAGAAGTTATCTTGTAAATCATTGGGTTTTTATACCACTAACAACATTTTGACTCAGAGGTACAAGTGTGGGGAATAAAACTTTGGTAGAAGAATCACCCTGCACATCTCTAATCAGCCATTGTTCATAATTAGCTAAGCAACTGTTCACATAGGTACCTTCATATTGCTTCTCTCTCTAGGCTTGCAAGCCTCAGTGGAAACTTGTTGTATTTATTGAGTAGTAAATTAACATCACAGTGCTTCAAGCAACAACATGTTTTTTAATTCTGTTACGATTTCAGCCCGTCTGCCTTCCCTGCTGCAATCCTCTGACAATGGAGCCAACTCACTAACTGAATGCTGAGATAGTTTTGTCAACTTGGCAAATCATTTTATTTTTCTCCCCTTGTATGGGAGAAATAACAAGAAGACTCTTTTAGTATAAAAATAAAAAATGAAGAGTAGAAATTGTACAGAAACTTAATCCCTGAACGTTTTATAGAGGCAATACTGGATCATCCCCTTTCACAACAAGAAAAAGCCATTGCTACCTCAAATGTTCTAATTCCCTTAAAGATCCATTCAATGTACTTTCTGAGAAACATCAATTGCAGTAGAAAGAAATCTTTCAAAGGGACCTATTTTATAGCTTTAAATGGATAACAACACTCATAAACTTACACTGATACTATACAGCCAAAGAAATCACCATTATAAAAGACATGAATGTTCTTAATCCAAGTATCTTCCAGAGTCACTTACAGAATAGGAAGAATGACTGGGAAATTGACTGCTCTGAGCTAATTGAACAAAGCAGGAAAAAAAAGTGTCAAGGCAACCTCCTGACAGAGCAGAAAAATATGTCAAAAAATAATGAGTTAAATTAAAAACAGGAACAAAGTAGTATTTGAACTTTGAGGTCAAACGGGGAGATCTATAATTTAAAAATAGGTGTCTAGTAATGCTAAATCATACAAAGAGAATCTGGCTAGAGTGGAAAGTAAAAAAAGAGAATAGTTCTTCTGTTTCTCTTATGTTGGGAGTGCAATGGGGCAAAGTTACCTAATGATATTGTCCCTTTAATCATTATAGATAGGATTTTGTTTTGCTGGAAATTCACCTTATAATCAAAGAAAGGGCAGAATTATTATTAGATGTAGTCCATGAACTGCAACCACACATACTGAAAAAATGTCAGTTACATTTTAATTCAATTGCTTCAACAAGTATATCTCGAGTACAATTAACTATGACTTGTTTCTTGGTGTTTAACCGATTTACTATGTACAGGGAGCTAAACCAATAATCCACACTTTATCATATTTCTAGATGGGGATAAGAATATATGCTTTTGTTTCTACAATCTATGCCAAACATACAAACTATAAAGTAAATTGCTAACTCAAAATGATGATAACTGAGAGCATTTACAACTATGTCTCACTTTTCAAGTGCATGTGACTATTGAATTATAGAAAATAATAGGATTCTGGGTTTCTTTTGTGTCTTCGGGGGAAAATTTACTTTATTAACTTTACAAAAGAAATGCAGAAAAGCAAGTAGCTTTCAGCCCACATTTTAGCTTTTACACCAGATTTCAAAGTTTTAAACGATGCACGTTTTATTCACTTTACTATTTCATTTATGTGGAGAGTTATGGGAAGAACTTTGCTTTACTTTTCTTAGGCAAAATGCTTTTATGGAAACCAAACTCATTGTGATGTATCAAGTACCTTTCCTTGAGAGTGAAGCATGTCTCCTGGTCCTCTATTTGTTCAGGTAGGGAGAAAGCCGCCATAGAGGCTATAATACCATAAAAGCCATAAGAGTAGGGAATGTCCTAACACTGAGCCTTGCTCATGTTATTCACTCAGGACAATTTACTGAATTGAATTTTAGGAAAAATAAGTTTATGCCTGGAAGATTTATGGCTTAATGCCTATCATTATACAAATGTCTGTTTCCATACAGTTGTATATGAGAGAGTAATCTTAAAAAACAAAACTAAAGTGTAAACTTTGTGGAAAATGTACATGAGAGAAGTTTCATTGAAGCATATTTATGTGTTTTAGGGTTATGCATTTCCAATGTATCTAGATCATTCCACATCATTACAATTTTCTAAAATGTGAAGCATATTAAAATTTTGTATTCTATATATCTGAAATATTTTAGCGTAATAAGATACACATTTTAAACTGGTGACACAAGCTTTTGCATATTGTCAATTTCCACTACTGGTAATATAGCGGAACAGACTCTGATGGACTCTTGCATTTAATACAACTAAAGCATGAAGGAAAGTATTATGGCCAAGCCAATTTTGAATATATTAAACAAAAATGCTTATAATACTTACAATAAAAATGGAAATAAATCTCAAACATTAGTTAATGGTAGCTTTTATTAAGTTGTAGAGAGTATTTGGAGAACTTGAAGAAAGTATAAAATGTTTAGGTAATTCTCAGTAATAATTCGTTGTTACAATAACAATAATAATCATGTGTTATCCTAGCTTACTGACGAAACCTTGACTTAGATATATATCAGTTAAGAAAAAATACTACCTTTTTGTATTTCTTGCACAAATTTGATACATTAATGATTTTCATAGAAATTTTACTACATGCTTAGTTATTCATTTTTAGAAGTTTTATGTGGCAATACAAATTATAAAGTGGCCATTTTGTCCTGGTTAGCATTCAATTAAAAGGCTATTTAAGTTGATGTTATTTATCATTACCATTATTTTCATTTCTTAATTTTTTTAAATGTTTTTATTTATTTTTGAGACAGAGAGAGACAGAGCATGAGCAGGGGAGGGGCAGAGAGAGAGAGACACACACACACACACAGAATCCAAAGTAAGCTCCAGGCTCTGAGCTGTCAGCACAGAGCTGGATGTGGGGCTCAAACTCACAGACTGTGAGATCATGACCTGAGCTGAAGTCGGGTGCTCAACTGACTGAGCCACCCAGGCGCCTCCATTTCTTAAATTTTTGAGCTTTTAAAAATATTATTTTGTAGTTTCAATCCAGTAAATAAATAGATCACTTTAAAATTATTCATTAAAATATAAAATATGCTGAAATGATAATATTAATCATCATATTTTTTTAAATATTACATGGAAAAATATACAAATAGTAAACTGAACTCAGGAAATCCAGAATATAAATTTGCATGTTCTGAGAAAAGGAAATATGCAAAACAAATAGTTCTACATAAGTAACTAAAATATTATAAAAAGAGAAAACAATGTATATCTTTAAAATTACGTATATTAGATGAGCTATGTATTCACAGTTTCTGTCCTATTTATCTATATATTACACAATGTTGTTAATACTCATTAAGGTTTCACACCAGTTGAGAACAAAGTACAGAGATTGTTAAAATTATTGTTTTGTGTTTATGTTTTATTGGATAATCATGCAATGTTTTCCAGTACAAAATTGATACGTATTGTCACTGATGGCCGGCAATAGCTCAAAACTAAAGAAGCATCATTCAACCTACTAATATGGCACTGTTTTGCAGGAAAAAAAAATGAGTTTATGAAAAAATCATTTATTTAATAGTAGAGTTGTATCAACAGTACCAAATCATTACCCTGACTGCCAAGGGAAAAGTGTTCCCATGCATTTTGGTACTAAGAGAAGACACAACATATTTATTGATGGCATTGATAATACACACAAAAAATCAGTTCCAGTTATTTCATGTGATCTACCACATTGCTTGATCAAGGATATATTTAATATTTTGTGTAGTGAGAACCTATAGTTTCCCAGATAAAAATCATTTGGTTTCACATTGAGGATAAAAATTCAGTTGTTTAAAGCATTAACTCTGATAGGAACAATGTGAGAACTAAAAACTTGACTCATTCTTCTTTTTTTAGACTATACATTGGTGATGCATTATTAGGTGCATTTTTAAAAAAAGATCTAAATGTACAGAATACTCTTTTCACTGTTTACACACAAATAAAGATTGATTCAAGTCTTATTAGGCTGGCTTGCAAATTGAAATACTCAACATTTAAAAGTTTAAATCTGATAAATACATCATGATAGCATAATACATATGATTATTAAATATTTTTAGGGATAAACATTTCATTATTTTTGAGTCCATGCCAAATATTATATTCATATGCTGAAGTCACCAAGGACTTGCTGCCATTCCCCAACCTATAGCTGTGATTTGGAACTTTTCAATAATTATAGAGAAATAATTACATAGAAAAGAAACTGGATAAAGAATCTGAACAAAAGTTCAATATGTCAATTACCAAGTCTCAAAAAGATCCCTTAGAGTTCATTGGGTAAACTATAGAATTCTTCCTTAACATATTAAATTATTGGTTTAATTAATGTTATCATATTAACAGGACATATTTTATCCATTTTAGTTTGGAACTATTCTTCTATCACCAAAATTTACCTACAATAGGATTGAGCTCCAATCTCATGTTGAAGAACAGTAAGTTGACCTCAGTTGCAAAAGTTTGAGAAACACTGATCTAAGTGAACTGGTAAAAAAAAGAAAATATAAATTTGGTTTACAGCATAGCGTATTATTAAAAACGGAACATTTCTGATTAATATATTTTTCTCACCATGACTTTCTCATTAGACTTTATCATCAAGGTTATTATTTTGCTTCAAATCTCACTGTTATTTTGTCTATGATACACCTGCATACATATATAGAACATTATAAAAGGCAATTGACTTTCCTAGCTGAAGTTTAATTCGCATAATGACTAAGATACTTTACCAGAAATTCTATTCTTTGCGTGTATCTTTAAAAAACACAACATGTTTAAAGTATAAAAAGGTTTTTACTAATCTTATTAATTGACAATAATGTCAGTGTTCTGGTAAGAGAAATATATTTTGTTGGCTCAATATAATTCTTTGGTGTGGAAAATAAACCTGTGGGAAAGTGGGACAAACTAGACATACATGCATAATCATTTAATGGAATAGGCTTACTAAATTATGTTGTATGACCATGACCATGCTTAATTAACTAAATCTAATGTATGACTTTTCTAAAAAACATTACCAAGGACAATTCTGCTCATGTCTAAATTATATTTAGACAAGCCCATTTTTATTATTCTATAAAGTATACCTATCTTAAATTACCTTTATCTTACCTTAAGGAATTATTTTTTAGAGTTGAAGGAAATGCCACAGTCAACTTAAGGGAAAGCTCAGTAATAAAATCAGACATGTTTAAATCTTGCCTTTCCAATTGCCTGTTTTCACACTTGTAAAATCAAAATAACAATTATACATATCTCATATAATTTTATAAGATTTAAATATAATAATAAATGCAAACAACTTATAACTGTGCCAAGAGTATTTGTGGATATTCTATATTTAGGCCAATATCATCTCAGTACTCTTAGCATTCTATTTTTAATTATGTGTATATCAATACTTTAATAGACGTGTTGATAAAAACATTGATATCTGCAAAAGGATAAGTAAAATAAATGTCAAAGATAAAGTTCTCTCATTTGGCATCTTACAGTTTTTTCTACATATCTCTCTTTGTTTATGTATTCACCTACATAAACACAGAGTGGTATATAATTTCTGTATATTTTTTCCATTCTACTTATTTGGTTAATAGTAATGTATATCTTTTAGATAAAGTATTTTTCATCAGTAAGCTTTGAGAAGCATAAGGAAGTTACATGAGATAGTTATTCTCACACTAAAACCCAAAATAACCTGAACAAGCTAAAATAACATGGTTTTGCAAAACTCCTTTTAAAATTGCTCTCTCTCTCTCTCTCTCTCTCTCACACACACACACACACACACACACAAAGACGAATACATTCCAGAAAGCCTCAGGTTCTACTCAGGAGAGAACAGACTCACAACTCTTTCCATCCCTGGTAGAACTATTCAGGAAGAGAAATCCACAAGAGAAGTGGATGAAGAGACATTAGTTGGATTTTAACAAATATTTAAAAGTGCTCTGTGGGCTGGTGTGGTATGATGGAATCCAGCACATTCTACAAAAGAAAAAAAATAGCATCTACATGCCCTGCTTACTTGTTATTCTTCATTTATGTGGTGGTGGTGAAGGAAGCAGGAGTATTGAGAGAAATTGGTTGACAGCCCTCTAGGTCTTCAGCTATAGAAAGGCTCTGGTCAGTCAAGGTAAGAGAGCATAAAGAAGACCTTAGGCACCCTGGGTTTTCACCTACAAAATACTGAAGAGATGGCAAGAAAACTGAGAAACGTGCTTCTAAAGAATGTTTATACCTAAAACTCAAACAATACGATATGTCAATTATATCTCAATAAAACAGTGGGAGAGAACTCCACACATACAAGACTCAACTCCTACAGAAGCTAGGAAATGGCAACTGAACTGAAAGAGATTTACTCAGACTCAGAAAACACAGAGTAGAACTACAGATTAAAGACTTCAACAGAAAGCTAAACTCCTGGCAGTGAAACTGCAAAGAACTATGAGATTTTCCACATATTTGAATTAACTGTAGAACAGGAAGATTTTTGGAATCTTCCCAGGGTTCAGATCTCTACTCCTAGTTCTACATAAAAATTTTTTAGAGCAGTTGTAATCTGAACCATCTTAAGGCTGTACAAAACTTGGAGCCAGAATAAATATAGGTTAGATTGACTTGGACTCACTGTTTTGGGATAAGAGGAAAGATATACACCCTTTTCTTGACGTCAACATTATTTACTTATGGGGTGCCTGGGTGGCTCAGTCGGTTAAGCGTCCGACTTGGGTTCAGGTCATGAACTCATGGTTTGTGAGTTCGAGCCCCATGTGGGGCTCTGTGCTAACAGCTTAGAGCCTGTAGCCTCCTTTGGATTCTATGTCTCCCTCTTTCTCTGCCCCTCCCCCACTCATGGTCTGTCTCTCTCTGTCTCAGAAATAAATAATCATTAAAAAAAATTTTAACAAAAACATTATTTACTTAAGTCTGTATTATTATTCTATATAAAACTTTCAGCAGAAAATCAAATATAAGATACAACCGCCCCCCCCCAAAAAAACAAGAAAATATGACCCAAGTTTAGAAGGGGAAATGGTCAATAGAAACAGTCTTAGAGATTGTCCAAATATTAGAATTATCAAACATGGACTTTCAAATAATTTTGTGTAAGTAAATAAATAATGCATTTGAAAAAGTGGAAAAAATGTGTTAAGAGATGTGAACTTTCAGCAGAGATATGAACACCAAAAATGAACTTTGAATGGAATGTGAGAAATGAAAAATATATCAGATGAATAGAAATCATTTGATAGACTTAAATTCTGACAAGACCTAGCTGAAGAAAAGATGAGTGAGCTTGGAGAGAGGAAATAACAAATATGTAATTAGAAAAATAGGAAAAATAATTATAAAAGCAAACCAGAGAGTCTGAGATCCTTAAGATATTTTCAAACAGTTTAATATTCTATAATTTAAGTCCCAAAAGAAGAGAAGAAAGATAAAGAATTATTGAAAAGAAAATGGCTAAGAACTTTCCAATTCGATAAAGGATAAAAACAGATTCAGTAAACTCAATGAATTTCAATCAGGGTTGTAAAGAGAAAATATACCCAGGTTTATTATACTCTCACTAGTACAAACTACAGAAAAGGGCAAATATTAACTGGTTCCAAGAAAAAAAAATCATACCAGGGAAGGAAAGACATGAATATTGCTAACTTTCTATTAGAAATAATGCAAAAAAGAACATAATAAAATGACAGTATTAAATTTGGGGGTGGGAGGAAACTCACAATAAGTAAAATGGTAAAAATAAATAGGAAAATGAAAAGTAGCGCAACTCACAATGGAAAGGCATCAGCACTATTGTTTTTCAGGGAAAGCCAAGTTAAAATATTAAACATATACTACCTTATACCTAGGAAAGTGGCTAAAATTCTTAAAATAAATATTGACAATAATAATGTGGGTATAGATGCAAAGCACCTGGAACTCTCATGTAGTGTTGGTGGGTAGGTAAATTGCTAAAACCTCTTCAGAAAAATATTTGGCAGCTTTTAATTAAGTTAAACTTATATCTACTCTATGAATGAGGGATTTATTGCTAGAAGCTAATCAGTACCACCACTATTATAAACGTACGCCCACAATAAGATTTCTACAAGAATCTTAATAGCAACCTTATTCATAATAGCCCAAACTGGAAACAACTGATATGTCTATCAAAAGAAAAAATAAAAATATTGTGGCATAATCACATAATGGAATACTACTCAGCAATAACAAAATAATAGTGACAAACTACCAACACATGCGATAGTAACCACATAGAATCTCAAACTTTTAATGTTGAGTGGAAGTAACCAGACATACAAAAAATTTACATATTATGTAACTTTACATATAAAGTTTAAGAACAGCCAAAATCTATCTATAGCATTAGAAATAAAAGAATTCAATTTGGAGACAGGGAGAGGGAATTTATTGGAAAATTACATGAGGAAACTTACTAGAGTGATGGAGATTTTTGTATATCAGTTTGAATGGTGGTTTGATTGCTACGCAAAATTGGCCAAAATCGTCAAACTGAACTTCTTACTTTTGTGTTATTTTATTTTATAGTAATGATATATCAGTAAAATTATGTGACATTTGCATTTGGAAATATATCATGCTAAGTATGCAATGTTTTAAATATAATTCATATAATTCTGCAATATTGTGATTTCTTGCTTACATAAACAATTTAATTTCAACAGGAAAGATATTTTTCTCTAAGTTCCATGGATGTAAATATTTTAAATTTAACTTATTCTTTTCTACTCTTAATTATTTCAAGAAACAGGGATACATGAATAACTGAATACTGATAAATTCTTATCACTGTTAAAAGACAATAGTGTAGGGTAAAATGATAAAATGTTTTCTTCAGATTTACAATTTTTGTTTCTAGTTGTTTACATTTGTTTTAATATTTTAATAATATATTTATCAATATTTTACAGAAGTTATTTTGTACATGACATTTAGCCATATAAGTATGCTTAACTTATTCTAAACTCTTCTGTAGGAAATTACTAAGATAAAAGATACCTTAAGGGAAAGCAGTTTTTTGTTCATTAAACACACAACTATCAATCACCTGTACGCTCTTAAGCCCTTGAGAAACTCGTAACATGACAGGATGAAAGAAAGGAAATAAAAAATAAGAGATAAAGTGTTCTCAATGTTTGCCTTCCTTTATTTTTCTTTTTGTTTGTGTTTTTAATTATATTAATTAAACTAAGGAAAGAGGAGAATGATTAAATCCTAGATGCAGAGAAAGAAAATGGAATTCAAACTACATAGGAAAGAGACTTGGGAAAAATAAATCAGAAACCAAGAAGTTAAGAATGTGAGCATATTGTATACTAGTAATATGAGCCCTTCAAAAATTTACTCCTAAAGTCTTCTCTTTTCTCTGGAAAGTAAGGGAAGTAAAATCTCCTAGCGTAGGTAAAGCTCTGTGATGAGAACATGTCTTACATCCTCCCCTCCCCCCCTCCCCCCACCGCCACACACTCACATTGACATACACTGTCAATTCACAAATTGTAGTTTCCTGAAGGAGACACTGGTAGAAAGCTTTTACTCTTTAATAGCCTACTCACTAAGCAAGAGTGATATTTTTCCTATGTTTATTTGACCAGGAAATAATAATTATACAATATTAGGGTAAAAACTGCTACATAACTTATCCGAGATTTGTGAACCCTTATTTTCCTGAAAGTCATCTTAACTATTAAAAGCCAATGAGACTATTAACTTTATAAATATAAAATCAGAGATTTTTCTAGGATGAGTTAACATAATTTTTGATAAAAGTAATTTTGAGTGTAATTCTGATTTAGTCAACATTGTTATAACAAGGAGATTTGATCAAAACATTATCCTTCACATCTGTAATCTTACTAAGTCAAATTTCCACATCTGTTGATTGGTTGAATGAATATTGACTAAGCTAGGAAAGTTTAATTGGAAAGAGTTACAATTACTCATGGATGTAAAGAAATACGTACACATAGTTTTTCTATCCAAGGAAAGTTATATATAATGTACACATACACATATTGATGCATTGAGGTTCATTATATGGCAAAACCTGCAGAGAATCACGACAACATAAGATGTGTTTAAAAGTTTAGGTCATCGGGGCTCAGTTGGGTGGCTCAGTTGGTTAAGCTTCCAACTTCAGCTCAGGTCATGATTTCACAATCTGTGACCTCAAGCCCCGCATATGGCTCTGTGCTAACATCTCAGAACCTGGAGCCTGATTCAGATTCTGTTTCTCCCTGTCTCTCTGCCCCTCTCCCACTCAAGCTCTGTCTCTCTCTCTCTCTCTGTCTCAAAAATAAATAAACATTAAAAAAAAGTCTTGGTTATCAATGTAGTTTTAGAATATTAAAAAAAATTTTTTTAACGTTTATTTATTTTTGAGACAGAGAGACAGAGCATGAACGGGGGAGGGTCAGAGAGAGGGAGACACAGAATCTGAAACAGGCTTCAGGCTCTGAGCTGTCAGCACAGAGCCCAACGCGGGGCTCGAACTCACGGACTGTGAAATCATGACCTGAGCCGAAGTCAGCCTTTTAACCGACTGAGCCATGCAGGCACCCCATAGAATATTTAGCAAGACTTATCAATGTTCTCAGCCAGGAAAATTTAAATAAATATAATCTTTTGATTTTACTATTTTTACTTGTCTCTAGATGATTTTTGTTTTTATTTCTTCTAATGGTTTTCCTGTTTTCCAGGTAACCTAGACTGAAAAACCTCAATGTTAGATTAGGGTAAGGCAGGAGTGCGTCTATAAATGACATTGAGTCTTTTTACCTTATATCTGAAAATACCAAGAGTATTTGACATGAAATTGTAGAATAAGGAGAAATATAAAATAACACTAGATAATTTTGTGAAATTACAGAGAATTGTAAACAACCCAGTTGCAGGTAGGCAAGTTTTTTTTAGGTTTTTCCATTTTAAGAAAGAGAAGAATTGGTAAGCTTGACAACACATGCTGAAAAAAATTCTACACTATGATTAAGCATATAAGTTGAAAAAACTAAAAAAAAAAGCTATAATCACTCTAAATAAGTATGAACCTATTGAAAATTAATATTCACATGGTAATTAGTAATAAAATTTTTCTAAGGCAGAAGTCACTTTAATCTCTAGCTATTCCTGGTCACTTTATTCCTAGTATAATTTTCAAAAAGGGTAGACACAACCCAATTTGTATCTATCTACAGTTTTCTTGTGGCATCATGAGGAAACAGATTTTAGTTCAGTTTAAGGAAGAGCTTTTGAAAAACTAGGGTTCTCCAGTGGAACAAGTTTCCATGCTAAGCAATGAAACACTACATTCTGGAGGCTTGATGGTACCTTCTTGAGTTTTTTTCAGACAGGATTCCTATCAAACCGTTTCTCACAACGTGTGGCATGTATACAACACTAGGTAATTAAGATGATTTTAAGTGGTAAATAAAAATGATCAGGCAGGGGTGCCTAGCTGGCTCAGTTGGTTGAGCCCCTAGTTCTTGATTTTTGGCTCAGTTCATGATCTCATGGTTCATCGGATCAACACCCGTGTAGTGCTCTGTTGTGACGCCTGTTTGGGATTCTCTTTCTCCCTCTCTCTCTCTGCCCCACCCCTGAGCTGTCTCTCTCTTTTCCTCTCTCTCTCTCTGTCTCTCAAAATAAGTAAATAAACTTAAAAAAAGCAAACTGGCGAATACATATTCAAAAGTACAATTAACACATTGAATCTGATTTCAAGGATGATATTTTCTAGGATGAGGCTAAAATAGGTAGTGATTACATGCCTTATTAGCTATAAATGGAACTATTAATTTAATAGTAATGGAATTATTAAATAATATAAAAGTGAGAAAGTGATAATAAGAGGACTAAATTTAGATAACATGCTAAATTCTCAGATTCTTGAGGACTTGCTGACTCCTAAAGCTTTCTTATTTTATACTACCTTAGCTTTTAAATGAAGGTTTTCTATTCTACCCTTCTCAGGTTTTGTTTAATTAGTATTTGCTCCCTCCTGTTGAATAGATATTCAGTAAATAGTAATTTATTATAGTTGATTATGTGTATGCAAAAAACTTAAAATTTTTCCAGATGTTTTCTTGCTTTGAAAAAATAATATTATTGGCTTTACAAAGGGGCAATTTGATATAATTCATGGTCTAAATGTAAAGTTACCAGTTTCAAAAAGTTCTCATATCAATCAACTAACTGAAAATGTGTCCCCATAGCAATTGAACTTTTAAAATCACAAAGCTGAGACAATTCTGTTCAATTTTAAAACCCCACTGGTAAATATTGGCAGAACTTTTTATGGTTTGAAATAATTAAATCATCTTGGAAAGTCTTTATGAATCCAGATTCATAAGAGATCAACAAAAATGTTGGCAAAATGCTTAAAGTTTGCGTTGTCTTCAATATGAGTGATAACACATTTAATAACATTGGCAGGCCTCAAAATTACAAGTAGATTATGCTACTAGAGTTTATTTTGATTATTTATGACTTTGAACATATATTTCAATGGGAATAATATTATTAAATTTGTTCAGTTCTCAGTTTAAATGCATACAAACTCTAATGTAGCAAAAATGAAATGCTAATATTGCTGGCTTGAATTCAGAATCCTAAATTGAGAGGACAATAAAGTATCAAAAGGAAGAAGCAGGGATTCCTTATTTTTCTGAAGATGGGTTAAATATTAAACAAAGTTGTGTTATTATTCATTATCATTATTACTATTATTATTGGTACCTGCTCTTCTCTCTTTCATTACCCTTTCTCACCCAGTTTCCTTTTTCTAGGATGTTGTAAGTTTTATCCTTCCCTAAAGCACCCACTCTGTATCCGCCAGTCACCCCATTCCACCCACTAGCTCCAAAGTGTTCCATAGATCAATGTCATTGCCCTTCTACATGATCAAAAGTCCTGTTATTTAAGGGCTGCAGATTTGTCTATATTTTAGGAAGACTATAATAAGATTTAGCTATTTTATACTAATATAAGATTATTTGTCTCCTTAAAAACCTTAAAGATTACAAAAGGTTATATATATATGTGTGCGTGTGTGTGTGTGTGTGTGTGTGTATTCAGTTTACTGTGGTTATATCTAAAGGTCATCTTTTTTTTTTTGAAATTGACTTCTGAATTTGTTTCCCTCAAGGCTGATTATTTGCCGAGTTGGTTTGAGTCACATCATTTGTTTTATTATCATACTTTGTTTTATTATCAGTTTCTTTCATTATTCCACCTCTGAATTTATAAGACCAAAAATACCAAGTCTTATTTCTCTCTCACAAAAGCTTATGTGGCCAAAATGGTGAACTCTGGTGGCTTGGGGAGAGTCAGAGGGAACAAGGCCAGGGAAAAGCCTATAGGAGAGGAAGCATCAGTCAAAAAGCAAAGGATGGTTACAGTAGAGATTTTTGAAAGTGTATTAATTAGGGTTCTCCAGATAAACAGAGCCAATAGGGTGTGTGTGTGTGTGTGTGTGTGTGTGTGTGTGTGTGTTTGTGACTTTTAAGGAATTTGTTTATGAGATTGTGGGAGCTGGCAAGTCTAAAACCTGCAAGGCAGAGGGCAGACTGGAAAACTGATATTGTAGCTAGAGCCTGAGTGAAGGCACTCTGTAGGGAGAATTCCTTCTTCCTTGAAGAGTTTCAGTCTTTTGCACTTAAGGACTTCAACTGATTGAGTGAGGCTGATGGTTATGAAGGTTAATCTACTTTACTCAACATTTACTGACTTAAATGTTAATTTCAAGTCACCTACGGGGCTCAGTCTGTTAAATGTCAGACTCTTGATTTCGACTCTGGTCGTGATCTCATGGTTGTGAGATGGAGCCTCATATAGGGCTCTGTGCTGCCTGACAGCACAGAGCCTGCTTGGGATTCTCTCTTTTTCCCTCTCTGTCTGCCCCTCCTCCACTCATTCTCCCTATCTCTCCCTCTTTCTCTCAAAATAAATAAATAAACATTTAAAAAATGTTAATCTCATCTAAAAACTTCTACAGCAATCCCTATACTGGTGCTTGACCAAGTACGTGGGTACCTTAAACTAGCCAAGTTCACATTTAAACATAGTCATCACAGACTGACTTCCAAAACTATAAAAATGATGCTTTATGTTGGGAAGTCTGAGTGGCTCAGTTGGTTAAGGGACAGACTCTTTATTGCAGCTCAGGTCATGATTTCACTGTCTTGAGATAGAGCCCCACACTGGCTGCAGCCCTAGCACCAAGCCTGATTAAGATTCTCTCTGCCCCTCCTCTGCTCTCTCTCTAAAATCATGATGTCTTGTTTTTAAATATGTATGTAAATGTAAATATAATTACTCCTGTTTTAATGTAAGCAATAGTATCATTGCATAGGAGCAAATAAAAATAAAATTTTATTTTTAAAATAAAAAAGTAGGGACAGAAAACAAACTAATTAACCTTTTTGAAATTTAGTACTAGTAATTTTTAACAGTAATTGGCCTATATCATTTGTACTTTAATGATCTGGGTTATTTAATCATTACAAACTCTCATTTGTGAAATTGATGGAGGGTATACCCATTGTTCCCTCAAAATATGTACATGGAATATATATTCACATAAAAATTAGTCAAAATTGAAAATACTTCTTAAAGTGAATATTGTGGTTACATCATCTTAAAAACCGATTGTGAGAGTAGAGCATGTTTATATTTTGCAACTGGATAACATTCAAAACAATTATGTACATTCTCAAAAAAGAAAAGGAAAAAGGAAAAAAAATTCCATCCTTTGGTCTAAATCCCCACTCTAATTAATTTGGCAGCTTGCTTAATTTATACAGCACAAACTTTTTTTACCTAGAGTGTGCAACTATTACCATCATCATTATTTCACTTCTCTTTCAACAATAAAAGGTAGTATTCTAAGGTTTAAAATACATATAGATTTTTAATATCTGAACAACCAAACAAGAAGATACTAAAAGCTCTTGTTCACTGATATTATAATAAATACAAACATACTCACAGTGACATTTTATGTTTAATGAAGTTCCTTTGTTTAACAGATTATAACAAGGAAAGATGCTGATTTTTAAATGAAATACTTTTATCTCTGTATCTATGGCAATATAAATCACTCCTTTATGGTTATTATAATGCTGAGCAATGATAAAGTCACATACACACATAATGAATACAAATGAAAGGTAATAGTTAGCTAAATAATGTGTGCCACATAGATGTATGAAACACTAATTTAGAAATTTCCAGCCACCAAAGGGAATATCAATGAGAAATAACCTAGAGCAAGAAAAAATCAGTTTGATGAATTGGGCTATATTAAAGAAGTTCTGAGACTTCTTCTTTTTTCAACTCTAGCAATAAAATAGACAAAACTTTCATGTGAGAAAGTAATATTTTACTCTTGGAAAATGAAAACTTCGAACCTTTCCTTAAGGGAAGAACTTTGCATTTAAACCATTGGCTCTTTAGAGACGTTTTCAGGATGAAAAAAAATCAAAAGATTCATTTTACTTGGAGCATTAAAAAAGATGAAACACATGGGGCTTCTGGTATTCCTCTCATTTAAGTTTAGTGTCACGATGGTTTGATAGGGCCTGAACATTCATTTAAAAAGATATGCCAAGTAATTAAAAATATTGCAGGTAAGTTGAACATTTGACCTATTTGCTTATTTTAAGCTCTGCCTCGGGATCACTCCTATTCCACATTGTAGGCTATTCCACAGAAGTTATAGGCCATGCATATATTTTAGTATGATGAATGCTGGTATTAAAAGGCTACAGTATGTCCCATCTGAGGCAGCACTTTATATCAATATAGAAACTTAGTGTGAGATTGAGGGTTACTGCTGCATCCTAAGGAATCAAGAAAAGTCATAGTCTGATGTAATGAATATTCAGAAGGAGCAACATATAAATATACCATGTTTCATCAACATCTCTAAAACAGGATTGCATGTTCTACAGGAGTACATTTTCATTTTGATAGCAATATTTGCTCAATTTTATGCTTTAATTCATGCACTCGTTCAGTTATGTATCTCTTCATTCATTCAACACGGATTTATTGAGCAATTATGTTTCCAGGAGCTCTTCTAAGTCCTGGCCACGGGCATGAGTAAAAGAAAAAGAATCTCCAACCTTTGTTAAACGAGAGGAGATAGAAAAACATGAAATAAATAAAATCTATGGTGTCTTAGATGACTAAAAATAAAGCATAATGGGAATAGGGAGTGGTGGGTAGGAATGGTGATATGGAATCTTAGGAAACACAACTAACAGAAGGCCTCAGTTAACAGCTGCCATCTGAGAAAAGATCCAAAGGATGAGAGGAGACCCATCTGTTGCTAATTGGGAGAAAAGCCTTCCAGACAGAAAGAAAAGCAAGCACAAAGACCCTAAAGTGGGAATATGATTGGCAAATACAACAAACCAAAAGATGTCCTGTTGCTGAAGTGAAGAAATGAATTCAGAGAAAGGGCTAGACTTTCCAGAACTTTGTAGGCCTCAAAAGCTTTCCTTTGAGCTTTTTTTCTCACTGGAAACTATTCGAGGACTTGAGTTAAGGAGAACATATTGTGCCTTAGGTCTTAACAGTAACATTCTGACTGCTGTCTTGAGCAGTGATTGTATGTAGACAAGGGAAAAAGCAGTTACACCAGTTACAAACGGATTATAAGGTTAAATAAAGAACGTTGCCAATAATTCAGGTGAGAAATGACAGTGGCGGATCAGCTGCTGAAAACTAGTCAGACACTAAATCAATTTTGACTGTAAAGCAAACAGAATGTAGGCCCAAGAGGGTTTCAGTCTCCTCCATCAGGGGCAGGGGTCTTCGCTTCTACCTAAGGTTCAATTTGAATGTTATGTAAATAATAAATCAGTTATTAGCATAAGTATGTCTTATAGAATATGCTGTTTATGCAAGCGTATCCTATGGAATAAACATGGGATACTTAAAAAGTTTCTTTTGTATTTGAGGTTTAAATTTAACTGGAAGTCATATTTTTATTTGCTGAATCCAGCAACCCTACTCCTATCCTTTCCCCAGCTAATATAGGTCCTCACTAGCATCCAATTTGTGTAAGTGTTGTTTTACTTTCCCAGATGCAGATTATGTTTTTCTCCTACCAAACCTGACCCCCCCGCCCCCAAGAAGCATGGATTTTGCCTGGTCCCTGAGAGCTGGAGAGCGTGCTGTCCTTCACCAGTGGCCTAAGATTTTTGCTCCAACATGGGCATGTTCTGAAGGAAATGGGCATAGTTTTGTGTCTTTCTCCAGCATCAGCTAATCACCACCTGCATCCTGTACCTTGGGGAATGGGTGTCTTTGATTTTCTCCCTATCCCCACACCTTTTTTGTTTCTTTGTTTTGTGTTTTGTTTTTGTTTTTGTTTTTTGGTCCCCACACTTTCTTATGAGCACCCTTCAGAGGGCTATAAATCCACCTTGGGTTTGGGGGTCCTAGCTTTTCCAAACTGTCACCCTGCCCCATATTTGGCCTTTAAAAACTGGTTAACATTTTAGTCAATTTCTTCTTACCTTTTTGTCAACACCCTCTTTCCCATATTCTTCTGAAGGTAAAGAAACTTCTTGTGTCTCATCTCTTCCAGTAGTGACTTGTCACTCTTTGGAGTTCAATTTCTTTGATTACCTAGTGGCATCCTATGTCTGGTAGATTCATAAAAGTTATGGTTTTGCAGATTACTTGGCCTTTTCTCATTAAAATGGTAAAAACAATATTCTCTTGCAGCTCCTTCCTGCTCAGTAGAAAGAGACCATGAAAAGCTTAAACAAAATTTAGACACTTTATCACACTACTTTTTTTCTTTTTCTTCTCTACACTATCCAGAAAGGCTAGAGATAGGAGTGTTGATTTTATCTTAACCACTGAAATCAAACAGTTAGAAGGACGCGTCAATAAAGAGAGCAGAAATTTAGATAACACTTAGGGAAATAAACAAATAAAAAACAGGGCTCCCTAAGACAATACTCTGCCTGTATCTTTACTTCATTTCTTGCTCCCGTTCAGCCTGATATTGCTGGAAATGCTCCTAGAAACATGTGATGAGCATCCATATAATAATTTATTTATCTTAACTCTTTGTTTTAAATGATTTCTTTACCTGTAGAAGTATTTTTAGATTTCCTGTTCTTTGTCAGATCTTTATTTTGATGTCATTTTCAATACCATTCTTTTCTTTCCACAGAGAGCCGTGCCACCTAATTTACTGAGAATGGAAGTCATTTGCATAAGCTTCCTCAATTGCACCCTCACATCATTGCTTTTTTTCCCACTCCTACCTCAAAAGGTGAGTCTTCTTTTCCGAAATGAAGCTACTTCCTCTTACCTTTTTCAAATTCCCACATTTAACAAATTAATATTCTTATTTGTGATTTATCTTTCTCCTTATAACTAAGTACTCCCAATTCTTCTTTTCATTCTTATACATCGCTGTTATTCATTTTATTTATAACATATATTTGTCCAATATATTGTTGCTATTATTTTGAACAAATAGCTCTGTTAAATCAATTAAGAGAGAGAAAAATAAAATACTTTATTTTACCGTTCTTTCAAGATCTACTGGTAACAAATTCCTTCAGTTTTTGGTTTGAATAAAAAGTTTTTCTTCATCCTTCACTGCTGATAATAATTTGAATGGATACAGAATTCTAGATCATTGTTGTTTGAACACTAAAAATTTTATTCCACTCTCTTCCTGCTTATATAGTTTTTGAAGAAATGTCTGATGTAATTCCTTGCTCTTGTATAAGTAGAGCAGTTTTTTTTCCTTTGACTTTTTTCAAGATTTTCTCTTTGTCTTTGATTTTTTGCAGTTTGACTATAATATGTCTAGGTACAGATTTTTTAGTATTTACCCTGTTTGCTGTTCTCTAGGTTTCTTGCTATTAGTTATTGATTTTGGAAAATTATCAACCATTATTAGTTCAAATAATTATCTTGTTCTGTCTCAGTCTTTTGTCTCCCCCTGGTATTCCCAATTATATTTATGCTACACCTTTTATAATAGTCCCATTGTTTCTGAGTATTATGTTCTCTTCTGTTTTTGTTTTTGTTTTGTTTTGTTTTGTTTTGTTTTGTTTTGTTTTGTTTTTCATCCATTTCTCTCTTTGTTTTTCAGTTTGGGAAGTTCCTATTTGCATATCTTCAAGCTCACTGGTTTTTTTCTTCCTTTGTATTCAGTCTAATGATGAATCCATCAAAAGCATTCTTTGATTCTTTTATTGTCTTTGATTCGCTTTCAATTTTTTCTTAGGGTTTCCATCTCTTTGTTACATTACATATCTGTTCTTGAACACTGCCAGTTCTTTTCACTGGAGCCCTTACCATATTAAACATAGTCATTTTAAATTTATTATCTGATGATTCCAAAATATCTCCCTCATCTGATTCTGGACACTTTTGTCTCTTCAGACTGTGGTTTTTCTTGCCTTTCTACCTTACCTTGTAGTTTTTTGTTGAAAGCTGAACATGATGTGTCAGGAAATAAGAACTGAGGTAAATAGGCTTTTTGTGAGAAGTAATCATGTGTATCTGACTAGAGTTTATGGGGCATTTAATGTTTGCTGTAGCTGAAAGAGTCAGAGGCTTCAATTTCCTCCATGCTCTTATTTTTGTCTCTACTCTTTCCCTGGCTTTTCCTAGAAACTCCTTCTTTGATAGAGTCTGTCTTGAAGCTCTGTCAGTAATAACCCACTGTCACTATACCAGATCCCTGTTGAATTGGTTATAAGGTTTTGAGGAAGAGAAGCATTCTATAATTTTGTAATTAATTGCCCATTTTGAGGGGATGCCACTGTCTGTGGGTTGTGACCTTTAGGAGCATTTCTTAGCCTTTTTATTTTTTTTCCTTAATCTTCCCCTTGTGAGACCTGAAGGCTACTGGATGTTGCAGTTGTCTATTTCCTCTTCCCTGCAGTTGGATAAGGCTCTGAGTATTTTATATAAGGTATTTTCTCTTGAGGGTAATTTGTTATGGGGAACATAATGGTCTGGGCATATTTCAAAATTGTTATTCTCCCTCTAATTCTCCATGACTGGAAGTAGAAAGTAATTTTTCTTGGACCTTCAGCAAAAGAACCTGGTAGAGCTCCTGCAGGAGCTCAAGAAAGTACAGGGGTCTTTCCTAAGATTGGACCCCCAGGAGTTTTTAATTCTCAAGGCATTCCACATTAGGTTCTCAGTCGTTTGTGAATTACTGGTTAAGTGTTTCTTCCTATTACTTGCTCCCTGTAAGCTCTGATTCACTATATATGTCTGTGTCTCCAATTTTCAGGGCAGTGGTTTGGTATGTGACCTCAGTGTTCTGTTGGATCTATGAAATTGTTTAGTTTGTTTCTTATTGTGAATATGAGAGTGATTGTTTCCAAGATCTTTACACATCAGAGCAGATCTGGAATTGTCTCTTAGAGTTTTTAAAACCAACTTTTTATACTAGTCTTGGAATACTTATCATATATTGCAGCCTAAAATATATTTTTGTACATATCAGAGTTTGTGACACTTGCCATATACCTCAATTAATGAAAATATTGGGTGCATTTTTTCCATCTCCTTACTCTTTAACAAATAAGTCCTAAAGCTAAGACCATGTCTTAATGTGTAGAAGCATTTCAATCTGTGTCATTTTTGCAGTATATATTTGTAGAAGACATGTTCCAATCGTGCATAAATGTAAATGCTTAACTAAGCACCAATTTTTCAATCTTGATAACTATTTTTTTTTCTGAGATAGTTTCAGATATTTAAATTCTTCTTAGGTTAAAAAATTATTTAAGCTCACTACTAAATAGATTCTTATCAGTTTATAATGTCTATTGTGTACAAATTTTCTTCACTTTCTTGACTTGATATTTAATATCAACATTGTTTGATGACAATGCAATTTGTAAAAATTTGGTCTTTGCCTCTTCTTGAACAAAGTCTACCTTAATAGATAGGATTTTATAAGATTTCCCCTAGAGAATTACATCAAGCTATTTAAGCTGCCACCAGTTTCTGATTTAGCATTTTTAATAAACTTCCTAGGGCAAAGGATTAATTTCCCTGGACCCTCTTTATCCTTGATATAAAAGTATAATGTTTAATTGAGGGTGGATCATTGTTTGCCTGCTGTCTTCCCTGTGTGTTTATGAGTAAGTAGATACAAGTTGGGAATGGAGGAAAGCCAGGGCAAAATAAACGTATTCCCAATCCTTAAAATTGGTTGCTAAATAAAAACAGCAACTAATACATATGAATGTAAATAGAATTACTTTTACCACATTAAAGTGAATGCATTAAAGAAACATATGTCTACTGAGGCAGTTTATGGCCAAATAGTTGCATTAAATTGCCTACATGCTTATTGATCCTTATCTAAAACTCATCTAAAAACAGAAGTTCCATTATCTTAGCAAAACTATGGTTCACATAGTGACCCAGAAATTTGGGGCTATAGCATTATTAGATTAGTAAGTCAATGCTCAACAGTTCCTCAACATTATAATGGGAAATAAGTCTAAGAAAATACATATAATTATTCCTACTATTACTACATATATACATGTTAATATCCAGAACTTAGTGATTGTACAACATAACAAATTACTATTTGTAAGATTTCCTAGTATCAAGTTTGAATTCACATAAAACCCTTTATAAGATAATAAGAAACCAGATTAGAAGCCATATGTTAGCTAGAAAAATGTATAAGGAATGTTGGTAAATAATATACTACTTGAGGATACTTTTTGTTAAAATCAAACATCCTCTCAGGGTTTCTAATAATATCTGCTAAAACTTATTTATGATAAAAATCCTACCATGGTGTCGACTCAAGCACAAGCTTGGAGTCATTGACAACACCTTTCTTAGTGATAACTAATGGTGATATTATCTCACACTGTCACTCTTATTTTTATTGATGGTGACCATATAATTTATTGTCTAAATGAAACACATTTGAAAAGGATGGAGAGGATGTTGAGACAAAAGGCTTAGCTTGAGACTATCTCAGGAAAACCAAGATACATTTGGTAAAGTGTAATACATTTCAGCCTTATGAGTAGATGACTTATTTTCCTTCTACCAAAACAGAAATGTTCCAAAATTACCAATGTTGTCTATGGTAGAATGTGTAGGCTAGCAAATGGGTTAATTATGAAATATTTTTAAAAGTAAGTAATTTTTATTCATTTTTAAGCGCAGTTTAAAAAATAATAACAAAAGTGTGCCTAGGTGATTCAGTTGGTTGAGCGTCTGCCTTCAGCTCAGGTTGTGATCTTGCAGTTCATGTGTTGGAGCCTGTGCTGGGCTCTGTGCTGACAGTTCAAAACCTGGAGCCTGCTTCAGATTCTGTGTCTCCGTCTGTCTCTGGCCCTCCCCCACTTGCACTCTGTCTCTCTCAAAAATAAATAAACATTAAAAAAATTAAAAAATAATAAAAAGATAAAACTAATAACAAAGCAATCATTAAAAAAAAAACTGGTGCTAAAGCAAAAGGATTTTAAACCAGATCCAAGCAAATACATGTAACATGTGTTTCACATATAAAAATTCCATTTTAGGCATATTATTACAAATAAGAAATTCTTATCTAGACTCTTTGACAATTTCCAAACAGGGAAGATTTAATGGGATATGAATCCATAATGGGATATCAACCTACTATATGCTTTTTAAAAAAGGTTTCTCAATTTTACTTTTAAAAATTAATAGAATTTTTGTGTTGTTGTAGGCTTAGAGACAAATTCAATGAAAATTATAGAGATGCTTAACAAATTTGATAACCTTAAAAGACCCCATCTGTCAAAACTCACACAGGAAGAAATAGAAGATCTGAATAGTTCTATAGTTACTAAAGAAATTGAGTTGATATTTAAAAACCTCTGAAAACAGAAAGCAACAGGCCCAGGCAGAGAACAGAGAATGTTTAAGGCAGTGACAATACTCTGTTTAATATTATGAGGATTAATATATGTCATTATACATTTTTCAAATTCACATAATGTACAATACTAATACTGAACCTTAAAGTAAACTATGGACTTAGGGTAATTATGTGTCAATGTAGGTTCATCCTCAGTTTTAAAAAAAAAAAAAGTACTATTCTTGTGAATGATGTTGATAATGGGAGAGTGTGCAGGCAGGTGGTATATAAGAAATCTCTGTACCTTACTTTCAATTTCATTGTAAATCTAAAGTGCTCCAAAAAAAAAAGTATGTCTTTAAAAACAACCCTTTGTGGTCCACTTATTCATTCCTCTCTACCTCACCGCAAACCTCTGGCTACCCTAATATTTTTACCATGTTAATAGTTTTGCCTTTTCCAGAATAACTTACAGTTGGAATCATGCAGTACACAGTCTTCAGATTGGCTTCTTTCACTTATCGGCACGCATTTAAAGGTCCTTGATAAAAAATAAATAAAAAATAAATAAAAATAAAGGTCCTTGATATCTTTTCACCATTTGATAACTCATTTCTTTTTATTATTATAATAATATTCCATTTTGAATATACCACAGTTTATTTTCCGTTTGCCTATTGATGTAAATCTTGGTAGCTTCCAAGTTTTAGCAGTTATGAAAAAGTTACTATAAACACTTGTGTACAGGTTTCGTGTGTGGACATAAGTTTCAATCCTTTTGAATAAACACCAAGTAGTGCCATGGGTGGATACTATGGTAAAAGTATGTAAGTTTTGTAAGAACCTACTAAACTGTCTACACAGTGGCTGTACTATTTGGCAGTCCCAACGACACAAATGAGAGTTCTGTTGCTTCAAAACTTCATAAATATGTGTTTCACATGTAAAAACTCCATTGTCTGTAGACTTTTGAAATTTGAAATTCATACCTAAGTTCTTTAACATCCCAAAGAGTTTCAACAGCTATGAATCTGTATAACTAGTATGTTTAAAACAGTCATTTTAAAAGTTTGTAGGAGCGATTAAATGTTCTCAAGAACATTCAAGTCAGAAATTTCCTAGGCATAAAGATAAAAACACAAAACAAAAAATCATTCTATGCATTCTTGACGGGTGGATTTGAAAACATCTACAATCTTTTAATGAGCAAAACCCATGATTAAATTGCTCTTGATTTACATATATTTGTTGATTATATTTTTACTTATGATAATTATTGCAATTAATACACAAAACTAGAAAGATTAGAGGTATGATGTATTGTATCAATAATATAAAACCAGGATTTTCTAAATAATGAAACTTATTTATTCCATTATTGTCATGTTCTACCATGTTTTTAGTTTTGCCTTTTCCATTGCCTTTTCCTTTTCCTTGTCATTTAAAATCTATTATTATTATTATTATTATTATTATTTCGAGTGAGAATCAATAAATGTCTTTACATATGGTAGATAAAAATAATTTAGAATACTCTTTTATTCCATCTTTGCATCGTTTCTTTTTACATTTTTATTGTGCTTTATTTTATAGTATGTTTGGGAAGGGTAGATTAAAAATAATATTTTTCCTTTTGAAGTAAGTTTTTAGTGATGTTAGCGATTTTTGGAAACTATATTTGAGACTTCTTAGACTTAGATTGTGATGTGGCATTTTGTTTAACACTTTACAAATGAAGAGAGGTCCAAGGAAAAATAACATCATATGTGATTAAAATCATGGAAATAAGCACTACTAGAAAAGAAGGAGGAATGGTAGAAGAGAGAAGAAATGATCTAATTGTAGTTTCCAAACATCATTAGTGATCTTGAATGAAACTCACTGAGTTTTTGCCCTTTCTCTCTGAAGACCACAGGGAATATAGTTTAAATGTGGCGATGCTGGTGTTAAGAGTCATGTTGTCAATATAGACTATGAAAACCCACAGCTAATATTATACTCAGTGATGAAAAGCTGAAAGCTTTCTACCTAATATCAGGATCAATACAAGGATGTCCACTCTCACCACTTTTACTCAACACAGTACTGGAAGTCTTAGCCACAGCAATCAGACAACAACAAGGAATACAGATACCCACATTGGTAAGGAAGAAGTAAAGCTTTCACTACTTGCAGATGACATAATACTTTGTATAGCAAAACCTAAAGACTGTAAGAAAAAAAAGTACTAGAATCGATAAAAGAAGTCAGTAAGATCACAGGATACAAAATCAATGTACCGAAATCTATTGCATTTCTATACACTAGTAATGAAGCAACAGAAAGAGAAATTCAGAAAGCAATCCCATTTACAACTGCACCAAAAATAAGAAAATGCCTGGTAGCAAACTTAACCAAAGACCTGTACTCTGAAAACTATAAAACACCGATGAAAGAAATTAATGAAAACACAAACAAATGAAAAGTATTCCATGCTCGTGGATTGGAAGAACAAATATTGTTAAAATGTCCATAATACCCAAAGCAAACTACAGGTTTAATTCAATCCCTATCAAAATACCAGTAGCATTTTTCACAGAACTGGAACAAACAATCCTAAAATTTGAATGGAACTATCAAACCCCAAATAGTCAAAACAATCTTGAAAAAGAAAAACAAAACTGGAGGTATCACAATTCCAGGTTTCAAGTTATAAATACAAAGCTGTAGTGATCACAACAGTATGGTACTGGCACAAAAATAGACAAACTGATCAATGAAATGGAACAGAAAGCCGAGAAACAATCTCATGATCATATGGTCAGTCTTCAATAAGCGGCAAGAATATGCAATGGATAAAAGACATCTCTTCAACAAATGGTGTTGGGAAAACTGGTCAGTTACATGCAAAAGAATGAAACTGGATCATTTTCTTTCACCATACACAAAAATAAACTCAAAATGGGTTAAAGACCTAAATGTGAGACCTGAAACCATAAAAATCTTAGAAGATAGCATAGGCAGTTAGTTTCTCCGACATCAACAGTAGCAAATTTTTCTAGATATGTCTCCTGATGCAAGGGAAATAAAAGCAAAAATAATGTATTGGGACTACTTCTGCACACTGAAGCAAGCAATCAACAAAACTGAAAAGCAATCTACTGAATGGGAGAAGATATTTGCAAATAACATATCTGATAAAGAGTTACTATCTGAAATACATGAGGAATTGATATAACTCAACACCCCCAAAACAAATAATACAATTTAAAATAGGCAGGGGCACTTGGGTGGCTCAGTCGGTTAAACATCTGATTTTGGCTCAGGCAGTGATCTTGCAGTTGGTGAGTTGGAGCCCAACATCAGGCTCTGCACTGTTAGTGCTTGGGATTCTCTCTCTCTCTCTCTCTCTCTCTCTCTCTCTCTGCCCCTCCCCCATTTGTTCTCTCTTTCTCTCTAAATAAATAAATGTTTTTTTTAAGTGGTCAGAAGACACGAACAGACATTTCTACAAAGACATTCAGATGGCCAACAGACACCTGAAAATACATGCAACATCACATATCATCAGGGAAATGCAAACCAAAACTACAATGAGATGTCACCTCTCACCTGTCAGAATGGCCAAAATCAACAACACAAGAAACAACAGGTGTTGTTGAGGATGTGGGGAAAGGGAAATTCTCTTGCACTATTGGTGAGAATGCAAACTGGTGCAGCCACTGTGGAAAAGAGTATGGAGTTTCCTCAGAAAGTTAAAAATAGAACAACCCTATGATTCTATAATCACACTACTGGCTGTTTACCCAAAAAAAATATTAATTTGAAAGGATATATGCACCCCTACGTTTATTGCAGCATTATTTACCATAGTCAAATTATGGAAGCAGCCCAAGTGTCCATTAATAGATGAATGGATAAAGAAGATATTCAGCCATAAGAAATAATGTAATCTTGCCATGTGAAGAACATGGATAGAGCTAGAGAATACAATGCTGAGCAAAAGTAGTCAAAGAAATATAAATACCATATGCTTCCACTCATATAAAAAACTCAGGAAACAAAGCAAATGAATAAAGGGGGAAAAAAAAGAGAGACAAACAGACTCAACTATACAGAACAAACTGACAGTTATCACATGGGAGGTGAGTGGGGAGATGGGTGAAATAGGTGATAGGGATTTAAGAGTACACTTATCATGAGGAACACTAGTAATATATAGAAAGTTGAATCACTATATTGTATACCTGAAACTAGTATCACGCGGTATGTTAACTACACTGGAATTAAAATTTAAAAAACTTAAAGAAAAAACAAATAAACAAAAAAACATTTCTTTAAGAAATAATAGGAGATAAGACTTAAAAAGAAATACTGGTGTTCGACCTAAGGAAACATAGTTATTTTCCTTCTAACATGAAGCTTATTTTCACATCTGGAAAAAAAAAAGGGCATTAAAAAAAATTAAAGTCACTCTTTGTAATGCTTTGTTAGAATTGCCCTCCCAATGTGAACCAACTTCCTACAGTAATATTTTTAAAGTGTTCTGGTGCTGTGAAGAATATTTCATTATGTGATTATCTTTCATGATGTGTGTAGTTAATTGTCCTTACGTCAAATGTAAATGATTTTGAACAATAAAAGTGAATGAGTAATGTTCCGGCTGTGAATAACAGATGTCATGTGGATTTTGATTTCCTAGTCATTTATAAATATTTCTTTTCAAGTATAGAAAAGCAATTAGTGAAGATTACAGACTAATACCCATTCAAATCTAAGTTTAAGAATGAAAGGTAATATGAATCATGGAACTACAGAACACTACACAAGAAAAAAATTTATTATATTCATATTCTTTAAAAAATATAAATTACGATTTTTATAAATTACGGATAGCCTAGTTATAATTCCTTGGAACAATTAATGCTTTCTCATATGAAGCAAAGTTTCTGACCAGTTTCTCATTAGGTCTTGCAGACAGCAATCTGTGTTTCTTGAGTGGTATAGGTAAGAGTAAGAAAAATAAGAACGTGTACTTTTTGAGTTTGGTGGCTGTTTTCCATTAGCTGACAGGCATCTATTCCCCTTCTATTTGAAAACAGAACATGTTTTCTTGGTGACCAACTACTCACCTACTTTGAGCTCACATAATTTAGGTAGAGTGATTACAATTCTGATCCAGGGTTAGTAATGTGACACAGATTCCATCAACAAGGACATCACATTCCTCACTCAAGAGGATTTTGGCTCAGAGATAGTAACATGATTCATGCAGTGTTAAGCTCTTGGAACATTTGCTTGGGTGATTAGGAGAAAGGCAGAAATTCTGCGCTGGAATTACTGAAGCGACCAAAAAAGCTTGATGCTAAGGGAATCACAAAAAGGAGTCATTTTGTTAAAGGGAGAAGCCAAAACAAGGAAATAGAGCTGTGAGGCAGAGAAGGAGGAATATTGGTAAGGTCATTGGAGCTGCTGGATTCAGCCATGTGATACTTCTTTTCCTAATTTGAGACGAAGATTCTCTTCTGACCAAACTCTAGCCAGCTTCCTCTGAGCCCTTTCTTGACCAGGCCTCAACCTTGGTCTATAACGACTTGAACAAACACGAATGGTTTCTAATACGTCAAGGTTATATCCCTCAGATGACCTTAGTATCCCTTAAAATGTCTTTCAGAAAACACAGGGCTGCCAAATGAATTTACTATTTGCTCCAGTCAACACCTGAAGATAGGAGCCCTATCTCACAGTATTTGTGGGATGGTAGGAGCCTAGCTTCCAGAAGCACTAGTTAGCAAATGTGGATATGTTTCACACAGACCTATTCCACACTTGCTTCTTATAACTTCTCACTCCCCGGACTCCACCGAGCCCCGCTTACTCCCCTTCCTACTCCTGCATTCTCCCTTTAGGAATCCCGGTCACACTGGCACAAACTGAAGTTCAGTCCAGTTAATGCTAGGCTCTCTTCCCTACTGCAATAACACATCACTGATTAAAATCTGTCTTTACCGCTTTAACTAGTGTCCAGCTTTGTTTATCTTTGACACTTGTTTACGGGAGCCAATAGCCTGACACATAGCAAATTGAGTTCAGTTTCTCCATCATCTGCGGCAAAAATAATTAAAATCAATTTACTATGTATCTTACCTGGAGTTTGAGTTCCCCTCTCCATGTGCCTGTGTTCATATTTTGTAAAGATGATCACAAATATACCATTGTCAGACAATTGTTCAGCAAACAATTCCCCTTTATTTCTAGGAGGAAATAAGCATGAAACTTGTTTGATAGTTACATTGATATTGTCTAGATTGGAGGAAAAGTCAAAGTTGCAGGAAAGAGTACAGACACACTAAAATATTTTCTAGAATGCTTACAATTGATAGCTACGACTTGTCTTTTCACACTTACAATTTTTTAAGGAGCTCTTCCTCTTATTATTAATTTCCATTCAATAAAGACCTTAAGGTTCTTCCTCTACCTTCTTTCTCTTTTTCTCTTTCTTTTTTTCCCTTTTTCCTCCTTGTTCCCTCCCTCCCTTCCTTCCATCCTTTTTTTCTTCCTTCCTTCCTTTTCTCCTTTTTTTCCCCACAGGCTGACTAGAAATTGTCTAAGCACATATGCAGAACAAACAGTCCTGCGCTTCAGAGTGGTATCAGCTACATTAAACTGAGTGGATTAATACTTACTCATTTACATTCTAGATTACATTTGGAGAAAGCCAATAAGGGCAATACAGACAGGTAAAGAAATGTAGCTATTGACCTACAGGTACAATTGACTCAAAATACTCAAATAAACATGACCTGTCCCTGCAAATATGTACTGTATCATCACACCTGGGAGTTTCTGTTTCTATGAAAATCAATGAAAAAAAAGATACTCATATTTAGAATAATGATGGTTTCTGCACGCGAGGAAAGGTTTGTGTAAAATAAAAATGGCTTTTAGAGTTGTTACTCTCCAACTTAATTGCACATTGGAATTAAAAAGGATTTTTTTTTATGCTGATGCCTCATATTTGCTCCACAGACTTTGATTTAATTAGTCTGGAATTAAGGCTGACTATTGAATTTAAAAAGAAAATTTCTCCTAAGATGGGTCTAATGTGAATCCAAGGTTGAAAATTACTTTTTTGAGATCCCAGGTCAGGGGCAGGCATCTAGGCTTTGTGAGGCATTTGGTGATTGAATAAAGATTGAATATTCTTTTAAGGTTTATATAGCTCCCTGTTGAGCCAAATATGCTTTGTATTTGGGACTTACAATATCTGTATTATTTACATAGGAAAAAAGTTAATGAGTTCCTAATGAATTTTGAAAGAAAATATGCAACCATTGTGAGTTATGGGACCCCTTGTACATTATTAATTCAATATAGCAGAAACATTCCTTTAATGGAAACTATTTAAAATACATTATACAGCTTAGAGTATGTTTCAAATTCTTAGATAAATTGCTTCAATTGGAAAAGTTATAATGTATGTTAAGTTTGAATCCATTTGTAAATTTTTATAAAACTACTTGATGGTAATCATTTTTGTAGATAAATATATGACCTATTTTTCAGGTTTGTCTATGATTCTGGAAATTGTGGCTAGGTATTTCATGATATAGCTTTTAAGATTTTATTTCACTTGTGCTTGTAAAATACTTAAATTACCTATAAATACACTTATTACAATTTTTTTCTTTTTGTCATGTATCTTACATTCTCTGAGAAGAAAAATATTTTATTGTCAAATACTTTGTAATTTTGTAAAGCCTTTCAATAAACACTACGCTAAAATCATCACCTTATCAAATAAAGTATTAGGAGTATTTAATAAGTGTACATTATTTATTTGTAATTGCTAGGAAATAATTATTACTCTAAAATAAAGTTAATATCTGGATCCTTCATTTGAGTATTTAAATTTTGTAACTTAAAATATATATTTAGCAATTAAAAAATATTGTATGCACACAGAAAACATTCATAAGGTAGTGAAGGATATTGTTTAGTTCAGAGTCCAGTTGGGAATAAAGACTAAATTCATAGAAATGGAATCGCTGACTCAATGGGTATATGTTATTTTAATTTTGAAGGACATTACCAAGTTATCCTGCATAAAGTTTGAAGTAATTAATATTCCAGCCCAAAATAGGTGAGAATAATTCATTCCCAGCTCTTGTTAGGATAGATATTAATTAAGCTGATAGGTATAAATATCTTTACTAGACTTCTAACATGCATGTCTTAATCATGAGTATGTTGAGCATGTTTTTCACGTATTTGTCAATTTGTTTATATGAAGGCTTTAACATTTTTTAAAGGGTCTATAGTTGTTATGTATGTGTGTGCATGTGTGCATATGTGCATGTGTGTTGCAGACATGTTGCAAATATGTTTTCCTGGTTTATTGTTTGACTTTGGGCTTTTTCGTATCTTAAGAAATGAAAACCTTAAAATATATCATCAAAATTATCAATTACATTTATGGCAATTTTTTCCATTGTGTATCTTGCTTAGAAAAACTTTCCTTACTCTGAGACTATGATAATAATAATGTCCCATGCTTTCATTTAATATTTTTATGGTTTAAATTATTAATTGTTCCTCTTTTCATTGAAACATAACACTTCACATGAGAGAGAGAAAAACAAAAATCAAAGAAACATTTAAGTAACTGCAGCCTAAATAAAGATAGACAATGTTCCTTCTATATTTGTTCTCTAGGGTTGGAATAACAAATTACCACAAATTGGGTGGCTTAAAACAACAGGGATTCATTCATTGTTTGTTCTCTCACAGTTCCAGTGGCCAGAACTACAAAAGGTTTGAGCTGAGTTTGTTTCTTCCTTTTGAGAATTCATGGTGAAGTTATCTGGGTTTTCATTTTCCTTTGGTAAGTACTGAATCCGTTGTATTTAACAGATATCAAACTAATCAAAATTTCTATTTCTTTATTAAAAAATTTTGGTAACTTGTGCTTTTTAAGAATTCATCCATTTTAATTAAATATTCAAATGTATAGTCATAAATTCCACCATAATATCATCTTATTACCTAATTTTAATGTGTGTGGGGTCTGAAGCAGTGTCCCATTTTGTTTCTTTTCAAAGTACCAACTTTGGGCTTTGTAAATGTTCTCTGTATTATGTTTGTTTTAGATTTTATTATTTTCTCCTATATTCTTTATTTTAATTTTCCTTTTTTTAAGATTCTCTAGGTTCAATTGGCTATTTTGGTCTAATTTGTAAACCATAAAGTATGTACCAAAATAAATTTCCTTTTAAACATGGTTTTAGTTTTTCTTGCATGTGTTTGTATTTTTATTATTCTTCAACCAAAATTATTTTTTAGTTTCCATTGTGGTTTTTCTTTGACCATAGGTTGAGTGTTGTTTTTTCTTAATTTCCAAATATACAACGTTTTACTTATTTTTGTTTTTTAATGAATTTTTATTAACTCAATTCTTTTTTTAGGTTTATTTATTTATTTTGAACGAGCGAGCGAGAGAGAGCACATGCACGTGCACACCAGTGGGGGAGGGGCAGAGAGGGAGGGAGAGAAAGACAATTCCAAGCAGGCTCTGCGTTGTCAGTGTCGAGCTCTACAAGGAGCTTGAAGCCACTAATCGTGAGATCATGACCTGAGCCAAAATCAGGAGTCAGAGTGGCTTAATGGACTGAGCCATCCACGCGCCTCAATTAGCTAAATTCTATACTTCGCATGAGGGTTCGCTTTTTGCATTCCACAGTTCTAAGGGTTTTCACAAAGGCATAATGTCATGTGTCCATCTTTAAGGCATCATACAGAATTGTATCTCTATCCTAAAAATCCCCAGGGCTTCATCAGTGTATCCTTCCTCCCCTCCCCCCAGCTGCTGGCTCCACTGATGTTTTTAGTCTCTCTATAATATTGTCTTTTTGAGAATGTCAGATAGATGGAATCATGCAGGACGTGGCCTTTTCAGAATAGGTGGGTTTTCTCTTATGTTATCTTCTAGGAATTTTACGATTTTGTGTTTTGAATTTAGGGCTGTGATCCACTTTGAGTTCACTTTGTGGAAGTTGTAAGGTCTGTGTCTAGATTCTTTTTTATTTTTGTGTAGAGGCCCAAATGTACCATTTGTTGAAAAGACTATCTTTTCTCTCTTAATTTCCTTTGCCCCTTTGTCAAAGAGAAGTCATCTCTGTTTGTGTGGATTCCTCTATTTCCCCTTGCAGTGCTCCCAATTTTACCTCCCATATTTGACACTTTCTTGTTAGGCATATGGGCTTTACGGATTGCTCTATTGCCTTGTACCGTTAACTACTTTATCATTATTTAATGCCTCTCTTTGTTCCTGGCAATTTTTCTCACTCTGAAGTCTGTTTTACTTAAAATTCATACAGTTACTCTAGCTATCTTTGTGTTAGTGTGAGCATAGTATATCTTTTTCCATCCTTTTAATTGTAGTCTGTGTCTTTATTTGTAAAGCAGATTTCTTATAAACAACATACAGTTGAGTCTTTTTTTTTAATTCACTCTCTTAGTCTCTCTTTCATCTGGTGTATTTAGACCATTCTCACTTCAATTGACTATTGATATAGTTGGATTATTCTCTATCACATTTGTGTTTTATATTTGTTGTCATTGTTCTTGATTTCTTTTTATTTTATTTCTTTTTTGAAAATTTTTTTTAGGAGAGAGTGAGTATGATCGGGGGAGAAGAGCAGAGGGAGAGAGAGAAACCCAAGCAGTTCTTCAGTCTCCACTCTCGGCTTTCTTCTTCTGCCTTCTTTGGTTTTATTGAGCATTTTATATGATTCCATTTACTCTCCCCTCTTAGCTTATCAATTACATTTGTTTAAGTTGATTGCCCTACACTTGTAATATACATTTGCAATATAGATTTATAAATATTTTCATAAATATTTCTAAATCCATTTCAAAACATACCATACCACTTGAAAGATAGTGCAGATAGATTATAATAGAATATTGCCACCTCTCCCGAGCCTTCTGGTGTAACATTGCTGTTATTCATTTCACTTACTCACACTGTATCATCTGTCAGTACATTGTTGCCAGTATTATTTTGAATAGAGTTATCTATTACCTCAGTTAAACATGAAAAATAAATAAAATATTTGACTTTAGCATTCCTTGTCTAATGCTCTTCATTATTTTGTAAATCTGAGTTTCTGATACACCAATTTCATTTTCTCTGAAGAACTTTAACATTTATTGCAAGGCAGGTTTACTAGAAGCAAGTTTTCTCACGTTTGCTTTTCTGGGAAACTATTTCTCTTTTTGCCTTTCACTTTTGAAGAATAATTTCACTAGATACAGACCTCTGATTTGGCAGCCTTTTTCTTTCTACATTTTAGATATTTCACTCCACTTTCGTCCTATTTATGTGGTTTCTGAGAAGTGTGATGTCACTCTTTGTTTCCGTATAGATAATATGCTCTTGTCTTTGGCTTTTTCAAGATTTTGTTTCTTTTTCTTCCTTTGGTCTTCTGAAGTTTGAATCTGATATGCCTAGATGTGTGTGTGTGTGTGTGTGTGTGTGTGTGTGTATATATATATATATATATATATATATATGACTATTTCTCCTGCCTGATATTCTCTTACCTTCCTGAATGTATGGTTTGTGTCTGCCTTTAATCGAAAAAGATGATCACCCATTATAATTTAAAATAATATTTCAGGGGTGCCTGGGTGGCGCAGTCGGTTAAGCGTCCGACTTCAGCCAGGTCACGATCTCGCGGTCCGGGAGTTCGAGCCCCGCGTCAGGCTCTGGGCTGATGGCTCAGAGCCTGGAGCCTGTTTCCGATTCTGTGTCTCCCTCTCTCTCTCTGCCCCTCCCCCGTTCATGCTCCGTCTCTCTCTGTCCCAAAAATAAATAAATAAACGTTGAAAAAAATAAAATAATATTTCAGTCCCTTTCTCCCTCCTCCTTCTAGTATTCTCATTTCATATATGCTGCATCTTTTATGTTCGTCCCACAGTTCTCCAGGGCTCTGTTCTATTTTTTTTCCACTCATTTTTCTTTTCTCTTTGCATTTGAGTTTGGGAAGTTATTGATCAGATATCTTTGAGCTCACTGATTCTTTCCCTCAGCCATGTCCAGTCTACTGATTAGCCAATCAAATACACTTTTCATTTCTGTTATTGTACTTTATTATTTCTAGTATTTTCTTTTGATTCTTGCATAGAGTGTCCATCTCTCCACTTGCATTACTCATCTGTTGCATGTTTTCTACTTTTTCCCTTAGAGCCATTAGATGATCATCATAATTATTTTAAATTCCTTGTCTAATAGTTCCAAATTCTCTGCCATATCTGATTCTCAATCCTTGCTTTGCCTATTTAGACTGTATTTTTCTTACTTTTTCCTGTAGTGTGTTTTATAATGTTCTGTTGGAAGTCAGATAGGAACGTACTGAGTAATAAGAACGAAATAGATGGACATTTAGTGTGAGTTTTTTATTTTCTGGCGAAGAAGTGTATATGTTTAATGTTTGTTGTAGCTGTAGGTGTCAGAGGCTTCAATTTCTTCGAATGTCCTTATTTTTCTCCCCTCTTGTCTTTGGGTTTCCCTAGAAACTCCTTTTTAAATACAGTCTGTGTCATGCAGCTATCTCAGGTTTCATCCACTATTTTTTTACTATTACACTGGAGCCCTGTTGATGTGGTTGTAAGGTATACAGTGATCTCTATAATCTAAAATCTCATGATGAACACTTTTTTTTTCTTAGTGGTCTAGAGTACTGGGAATGTGACCTTCAGGATCATTTTTTCAGCCTTTTTGTTCCCTCCTCTTTTGTGAGACAAGAAAGCTCGTGGGGGATAGGGTTGACTAATTGCTCTTCTGTCATGTCAGTTCAGGCTCTGGTTAAATACTTCCTCTTGAGGGGTGGTCTTTGTTAAGAACAGAATGCTCGGGGAATATTTCGGAATGTCTTTCCCCCTTTCGTTTTCAGGCCAGAAGCAGTAGGGAATTTTTCTCTAATTTTCACTGAGAGAATCTGGTGAAGCTCCTGGAGGTAAAACCAACATGCGCGTGTGTGTGTGTGTGTTTGTGTATTGGAAGGTGGATCTCCCATGTCTGGAAGGCCAAGTATTTGAACTCAGAAACTTGCCCACACTCACCTTCCAGCATTTCAACAATTGCCCTTCAAACATGTTACCAATTACTGTCTTTAGCAGCCTCTGGTCCTGTTAAGCTGAGATGTCTGTTTTCACATGTCTCCCCCAGATTTCAGAGCAGTGATTTGTCCTGTCACCTGAGTTCTCTGATGGTTCTGAAAAGATTTGCTGGACATTTCTTCAGCAATTTTACTGTTGTGAAAACAGAATTGACAACTTCCAAATTCTTTATAGTCCCAAATGGAAATACTAGTCGGTTTTGTTTAAATTGATTTTGGTTTTGATTTTCAACTTAATTCCTTATGTTCATAGAAAACAATTATTTTTTGGCCCAGTAAAATGGCAATATTTAAATATTCCCTTCAAATTCGCAAAGAATATGTATCCCACGGCTTTTGGTGTAGTATTTCACATATGTCAATGGGATCGTGTGTTTTGTTCAAACCACTTATATGCATACTAAAATGAATATTCTTTTCAAAACAAAGAGAAGCTTATTATTATCTTTTCCTACAGATTTTAGCTACTCAGGGCCATTTGTTTTTCTACAAATAAATAAAGCTTTAATTATTTTGCTTCATGTATTTTCAGACTATACAATAAGTTAGACATCACCTTAAAGAATTGTCTTGTCTTTCCATCAAGTTGTTATCATTTTGCCATTTCTGTATCATTGACAGCATTTTTCTACCTTAACATCTATTTATGTGATATGAATGTGGCCTTCCATCTTTCTTTTGCTTAGTATTGGTATAGTATGTTGTTTTCCATTTTTTCACATTTAACCTTTCTGTATTCAAAATGTGTATATATATACATATATATACATATATATATACATACATTTATATGCATATATATGTATATATATACATTTTTTTTCTTTCTTGTTTCACAAATTTATCTGTAAATTGGAGCATATAGGGGCGCCTGGTTGGCTCAGTCAGTTAAGTGTCTGACTTTGGCTCAGGTCATGATCTAGCAGTATGTGAGTTCTAGCCCTGTGTTGGGCTCTGTTCTCTCTGCCCTTCCCCCACTCATGCTCTGTCTCTCTGTGTCTCAAATATAAATAAACATTAAAAATTAAAAAAAAAATAAATTGGAGCATATATATTATTTACATTTGACCTCATAATTGATCTATTTAACTTTAAATTTATTTTTATTGCTTACTTTGCACCTGTTTTGTTATTGTTTTGGTTACATTTTTGGTTTGATTGTAATTTAAACATAAATTTCCTCTTCTATTTGCTTTAGTACAATCCAGAGTTTGAAACATGCCTTCTTGACTTACCAAAGTCTAAAGTAAATTTGAATGCGTTAGTACATATTTATATATTCACTCTACTCCTGACTTATTTGTAAGATTATTGCAACTTTATTTTATATTTATAAAACTCACAATACACAATTTTTAAAGTTTTGTTAATAATAATATTTCTTTAGTGAGCTTCATTTACTCCTAATGTTTGTTTGCCTGAAATTGTCTTTTTAAAATCTTTTTCCTAAAAGTTAATTTCGTTTATTTATAGAATTCAACACATTCAAGAAACCATTTGTTTTCTGACTCTCATTGTTTGGGTTACAATGTTTAAAATGTTATATCCTTCATATTTTTAGTTTAATCCACGTGGATTTCAAAGTTTTTGATGATGATATTTTTCCAGAGGATTGGCTAATTATTTTAATTTTTTCCACTTCATTCTTTTCTTCACTGCTTTGATATGTCTTCTTTACCGTATATACTTTTTTATATCATATCATATATTAAATTCTTTATGTACTTGGATATCTTTCTGAATTGTGTTTACTTTCCATTGATTTGCTATCTGTTCATGCATTGATTTTAATTTGTTTTATGTAATATATCATTATAGTAAAGTTAAAATTTGTTTAGATACTCTTGACAGTTGCATTTTTTAAAAACTATTCCCCAGGTAATTTTTACATGGTCTGTTTAACTGTGTGAATTTTATCATTTTTGCCTATTTGAAAAATCTTGTTGGTATACTTAAGGAAAAAAGATATAAAGCTTGTCATATTTTCTACCATTTTGAATTTGTTTCTTATTAAAGTTTTCAAATAATTTTTTTAAATGAGAAATCTTATACCTTTCCATAGTTTACCTTTACTTAGAGACATGTAACTGGAGATTGGTATTCACCAATCTTGCCTGGTCATTCTTTTTTTTTTTATGCTTTATTTTTTGAGACAGAGAGAAAGAGAGAGACAGAGACAGAGCACAAGCAGGGGGAGGGTCAGAGAGAGAGGGAAACTGAAGCAGGTTCCAGGCTCTGCGTTGTCAGCCACTTGGAATCCAGGAACACTGAGACCATGACCTGAGTGGAAGTCAGACACTTAACCATCTGAGCCACCCAGGTGTCCCTCTTGCCTGGTCATTCGTAATGATTAATGTATAACTTAAGCATCACTCCCCTTGTCAATTACTCTGCTAAGTTTTTATCCCACCCACATATTTTTTATCTCCTGTTTCATTTAGTTGTTCTTCATATCATTGATCTTACTGCTACTGTTGTTCCCTGTTTGTTGATTGGCTACTGTTTCATTTTGTGAAGCCTGGTATCAACAATTTTTAGTTCATAGAAAAAGTGCATAGCAGTAATTTTTTTTAACATTCAAAAATTGAAAAAAAAGTTTCATTCTACTTTTACTTTTGATGTATAGTTTTCTATATATATCTCTCTGACTCATCATTATTCCCCAACCCCTAGTATTCTCAAAGCATTGCTCCTTTGTAACTTCTTCTCCTTCTCCTTCTTCTTCTTCTTCAGAGAGAGGGCATAAATGAGTGAGGGGCAGAGAGAGAGAGAGAGAGAGAAGAGAAAATGGGGCTCACCAGAAATGGGGCTGGAGCTCATCTGATGCAGGGCTCAAACTCAGGAACTGTGAGATCGCGAGCTGAGCCCAAGGCAGATGATCAACCAATTGGGCCACGCAGCTGCACTGTAATATTTTCTCTTACTGTTGTTTGTGTAGATATTTATTTTGGTTTCATTCTTATCAGTACAGCCCACTACTCCTTCCTTGGCCATGTTTGGTGTCACTAAGACTACATTGTTTTTGGTTTGTTCTCTCCAGAGAGAAACCCCTAATCTTCTGCTGAAGTAAGGAAATTTACCACACAGAGACTTCTTGGTGTCTAAGAGCTTCATAAAATTGCTTTCAACCAACTTTTTTCTCTCAGTCCCACTCTGCGCTTTCAATTCAGCAATACATGTTGTTTTCAGTGCCTGGCTTTATTGCATTAATCAGCTTGCTTCATGGTTACATTCTCTCTTAATGTATTTATGTTGCAGGAACTACTTTTATGCCTGTTCTGGTATTAATCATTATATTAAAAGGGATCCATGAAAAATAGCTCTGATAACCATTGGATACAATTTTAATAAGATGTATTTTTTAATAGCGTTGTATATTATTTCTTTGAAGCAAAATTTTTTTTTCCAAATTTTAGCGTTTTGTTTTGATTTGTTTTTTAATTTTTTAAGTAGGCTCCATGCAGAGTGTGGAGCCTAACATGGGGCTTGAACGCACAACCCTGAGATCAAGACCTGAGCTGAGATGAAGAGTCAGACTCTTAACCAACTGAGCCACCAGGGGTCCCCAAGTTTTAGGGTTTTTTTTTTGTTTGTTTGATTGTCTCCTTTACCTTATTATTTTTTTAAAAAAATGTTTATGTATTTATTTTGAGATAAAAAGAGAGAGAAAGTAAGAACAGGAGGACCAGAGAGAGAGAGAGAGAGAGAGAGAGAGAGAATCCTAAGCTGGCTCCAGTCATAGCTCGATGTTGGGCTCAATCTCAAGAACCTTGATATCATGACCTGAACTGAAATCAAGAGTTGAATGCTCAAAAGACTAAACCACCCAGGCACCACTTCCTTTATATATGTCTCTTCCTCATTTTTTTAGGTCTCCATCAAAATAACACCTTTTCAGTGAAGTCTTCCCAGACCACATCACCAGTCCCATCATTTGCTGTTATATTATTCCTTTACACCATTTTCCTAGAATTTACCTGAAATAATTCATTATATTTCACACACTTTGTCTGCCTTGTTCAACACTATATACTAATCTCATTGCAAAGTGCCTGTTTAAAGGTATATAGTAATTGTGCCATAGATATTTCATGAATGAAAGAATGAATAAATGAATATGACATTTTGTATATTGAAGATTTTGGTTACTGGAAAGATGCAATAAAAGATTGCCTTATTGGCACAGGTCACTTTACTTGTAAGCATTTTGGCACAGATTAGGTATTTAACAAAATGTTGATTTGATAGAGATGAACAGAATTTCAGTTGTCACTCCAGATAGAATTTGCTGTAATGTACACCCATTTTTCTTTCTTTTTTTTTCAAAGTTTATTTATTTATTTTGAGAGAGAGCGAGAGAGGTAGGTGGAGAGCACGCTAGTGTGCGCGAGCCTGTGAGAGCCTGTGTGAGCTGGGAAGGGTCAGAGCCAGGGAGAGACATACTTGAAACTGAGCTCCAACTCAGGAAGCCTGAGATCAGGGCTTAAACTCAGGATTGTAAGATCATGAACTGAGCCCAGATCAAGAGTCAGATGCTCAATCAACTAAACCGCCCAGGCTTCCCTACACCCATTTTTTCTAATAAACAAAGCTCATGAGTATCAGAGATTGTGTTATATATTCTGAGTATTTACTATGTGATACTAATCCTTTAAATTATTTTTCAAAACACTCTAGTTGAAATGCAATTAGTAAATATTCCTTATTTCAATTAGTAAATACAAGATTTTGAAATATGATCTTGTTACAACTAGTTTTTAATGCTTTGGTAGCTTTTTGTCTTTTTAAGTATTCTAGTACAAACATGAGTTCTTGCTATATGAGCCCAGGCACACAAATGTCTTTGATGACATTTTTCTTCTCTTTAGAAGAATCAATGTCCTGCTGTTTTACTATTTGTGAACTTTTACACATTATTGTATATTTATTGTTAAAAAATATTCCAAAAGAAAAGTCTCTCAAAGGGCTAGAAAAGAAAAATTGAAAGCTTTAAAGCATCAGAGTAAAATGCATATTTCATGTCATAGTGGTAAGTGCTGCATTATATTAGCAATTTAGCTATAGGATCAGTGACTTTTCTGTCCTTTATTGAATTTCTAATATCATAAGAAAGTTACTAATGTGATAAAAGTCTTAAAGTATTACTGACTTTCTATCATGCTCTTGAAGTGAATTTTTATAGCATTAGCAAAACAGAGTTTCAGAATACCATATAAACTGACCAAAATGATAATAAAAAAAGCTTAAAAAATCAATAATACAGTTTATTCAGCTGATCTATTTGAAGCTTCTCATATTTCATTTTCAGATCTTTCTCTTTTTGTGGCTCCCATTCATTGATAAGACTAAAGTTGCAAAATCCCAACTTCCTCTGAAACAACATCTACTTTTCAATAGATTGTCTCACCAAAAACAGACTGAAAATGCTAGTAGTTACTATTTACAGGAAAAAAATGATAAAAAAGTAACTTGCAACACAATAAACATTACTGTCAGCTTTAAAAAATTTTCAGCAAAAATAAAATGCAGTGAGTAAATCACACTGAAATGTTATCAGCTGTCGTCCTGAATTTTTTTTTTTTTTTCTGTTTTAGGTCCTGTGGATATAGAATGTTTCATTTGTGCAAGACAGAATATCATGTATTAGGGGAGTTACTTTTATTTTCTGTAAACATAATATTAAATATAAAAAATAAGAAAAAATAGGAAAAACATTTACTTTTCTCCAGACCTAAAGAGATAAGGTAATTATTATTCTTTACCACCCATTCAATTTTACTAATGTGAAGTCATTTCAGTTGTTTGTATTCATATGCAAATTAAACTGACCACAAAAACAGATTTTAAAAATATACACGTACTCAAACTATACCAGTTTTTACAGGTTAACTTTTCCTTAACAACAATTCTGTATTATTTGACAAAGAGCAATCTGGTTACTTATTGAGGATTTTTATGTTCTACTATAAAATAGGTACTTTGGGTTACCTAATGATTAGTGCTACTTGTTCAAACATTTTCTAGTACATTCCATGCATAATTAAATGCCAAAAATGTAATTTGGAAGATAAAATTTAAAAATATTTACACATGAAATTAAACATTTGGTTCTATAAATTTCAAAAAAAGTCACAAAAATTAATTCATGTTCACATATTTTGTTTCTGTATTACATCACAAATGGAAATTGGTGATGCTAGTAAAATAACTAAAAAGAGCTAACTAGTTTTTAATCCCTTGGTTATTTCACATATCTTCTCAAATAAGTATACATCATTGATTGATTTTGACCTTCTATGAAATTGATTCTTAATATATTTATTTGTGTTCTCTGTAGTTTCTCCTTGTAGTGAATATCTTTTAAAGTCTGTATTAGAACTTTATAGCTTCTCACAATATTTTAGTGTTCAGTAGTTTATATTTGATTAAAAGATTGAGAGCAATGAAGATTGCCAAAATACATATCATAGCAAATCTTGAATCAAGGATTTACACATCATTCCACTCTAACCATCTCTGTGTTCCTTTAAAATGTTTTCATGTGGTGCTCACAATGTCCCTGTAACTACAGTTCCATGCACATTTGTTTTCCTTACTAGAACCCGAGCCATGTGTGGGAAAGTTCTCTATAAACCATGACACTTAGAGCTTAACTCAATATGACCAAGGGAGTACAGAACCAATTTAAAGCACATCTCAAAAAAGCAGTTTGAATTAATCTGATCATTTATTGTCTCAATGACCGTTTTTTCACAGAAAAATGATGCCTTACTGAATTTAGTCTTCCATAATTTCATTCATAGGTTTGCTTATTGGATGAGATAAAAGTTGTAGTGGCATATTGGTATATTATTACAAAGATGAAGTTCCAAATAATAGCATGCCAATCACCTCTACTCAAAGACCAGCTTGAACACTCCTATAGGTTAACAAGTTAGATTTATTATTTGTTGCAACGAAGTAGACACTCCTTGGGGAACCATGGGAAGTCTCAGCAAGAGCATGTTAGAGATGATTTGAGGCAGGGCTTAAGAACTGGGCACTTGTTCCAGATTGTTTTGCTGTCAAGAATTGGGGTTAATCTATGATAGAGTAAACAAGGTTACTCTGACTATGATGGATCAAAACAAAAACAAGAAGACCACTAAGTAATCATGTCTGAACACAGCTGTCCACCACAAAATAGCAAACATCTCCCACTGCTGGTTGTTAATAATTTATACCTTTACCCTCTGTCTAGTCTTCCCTCCCAATATGAAAAATCATTATAAGCTTGTAATTGTCAATTTAAATATTATTAGTTGTGTTAATTATAAGTAAATGTTTGACAAACCAAGTTCAGACACAGACTCCCATGTGGAAGCTTGCTAGTCTCTGTATGAGTATTCTATCACTGCAGTCCTATTTTGGAAAACAGATTAAAGTTTCATGAATGTGAAATTTAAAACCATATTCCTAGAGCTCTCAGTGAAGGATCTTTTAACTAATTTAATAAAAATGCTCCTTCATATGGGCCTGAGGAGTAAAGTCCCAGAAATTGATAAGAGACTGCCTACAGGCAGAAGAAAAGGCTGAGCCTTAGTGAGATTATCATTTCCACAAGTTTAGACTCACAACTGCATATGAGAACCAATAGTAATTTTATTTGCTTTGTAAATCTAGAAAGAAGACTGAGCCAATATGCAGACATATTAGACATAGATAGAAGACACTATGCAGACATAGATAGAAGACAACTATTATCAGGCAGCCCAGGTGCCTTGAAGTACCTGGTTCCATCTCAGCAAAGAATTCAGGGTTCTCCGTTATTTTTGTCATCCTTTCTGGCCAACCTCCCACACCTCAATATTGCTGAATAGGACTGAAACAAAAGTGTTCAGATAGAAGAGAGGATTTACGGCTAATATCAAATGGAAAAAGTTAATTGGATATTTTCTATGTAAAGGCACTGCTGCATTTGCTAACCGTATTCTGGTCACAGAAGAAGCCTTGTGTCTAGGAACATGATGATATAGCCCCTATTACTGGTCAATTAAGAGATAACAACAGTGTGGCAGTAATTTGCCTCTCCATCTGCAGCAATCTGTCACTAACTTTAAAAGCCACTTATCTTAGGAAGACAACCCTAAAAAAAAAACCCAGAATTAAGAATAATATATAACCAGCAAAGGAAGATTTTAGGTGAGTTGTCGAGGAGCAAAATCAATCTGACATTATTACACATTATTTTGTATGTTCTAAATATTCTTTCTATTTATATAGAGGTTGAAGATGAATCTTGACTTCAATTTGAGGAAAATAAAGGACAATTATCTTTTTACAATGGTAGAATATTTGGAATAATTTGTAGTTTACTATTCCTAAGAAAAATTTCAGATTTGTAGGTAATAAACATTTTGATTTCCCAGGTTGACTTTATGTTAACACAGAGGTACTAATTTTCAATGAGATTTAACCAGTGTCGCAATTATATCACCCTGAAAATTTCTAGAGGACATTATTAGGTGTCAAATTTTCTCATATTAATTAATTTATAAAGTGAATTTCTTACTAGTTTAATGACAAAGGAACTAACTAATGTATATACATTGATCTACTTAAGCTTTGTGGGAAGGTACTATGTTTATTTCCATTTTATAAATAAGGAAACTCATCTATAGGAATGGTTAAATTACTTGCCAAAGATCACATACTTGGTATTTAAACATACCACAATCTTTGTACACTACAATCCAGTAAGAATAGTATAAAAAATGTAGTCACCCAGTTAACACATGATAACTATGTAGCTAATCTCTTTAACAGAATCATAAATTCCCAGTTGACACAGGATAAATATGCATTAATCTCCCTAACAAATGTGAATAATAAATGTTGAAAAGGTATTCAAAGTGAACTATTAAGGACATCACAATTTTGTCTATGGTGATTTTTCATTTATTTTCATGAGGGTGTAAGGAATAGTGTTACTAACTAATAGGTTAGCGGGAGGCCGACATGATAGTAGTGTTTAGTGACTATAAGACAAAAAAATGACAGTAGGATCATAGTAGTATCCTATTTCTTTAGACTATGATACAGAAATGTCGGATGAAGGAATTACATTAGAAACTTATTTGAATTCAATGTAGTTTTTTTTTTTTTGGTCGCAGATATACAGAAGGCTTATCTTCTTTTCCCTTGATCATCTCAAAAACCAAACAGTCTCCCCTTAAAATAAAATAAAGTTGACTTTATGTACTAGAACTAAGATCCTGTATTTCATAAGACATGCTGTTTGGTCATGTTTTCTTGCTTCTCACAATATAAATTTCCAAGTGTGCCATAAATATAAGAATCATTTTCAGAGTTGGGGTTCCTGGGTTGCTCAGTGGGTTAAGTGACTGACTCTTGATTTTGGCTCAGGTCATGATCTCAGGATTGTGAGATTGAGCCCCATGTTGAGCTCTGCACAGAGTATGGAGCCTGCTTGGGATCTCTCTCCCTCTCTCTCTGCCTCTCCCCCATGTGCATGCCCTCTCTCTCTCAAAATAAAATAAAACAAATATAAAAATTGTTTTCAGAGTAGAAGTAACTACTCATGATCTTCCTTCTCTAAATGTCTTAAGGATTCTAAAAGTAGAATCTTAAGAATTCTTTTTACGGTTTATCAAAGCTGCCATATTCAATTTCAAACAGAATACGAAATGCTATTGAAGCTTGAAACACAAACATTTCTTTGCTAAAACAATTTGTTTGAAAACTATCAACTATTAAAAGGTAAGAGGAAAAGAACATTTAATAACAAGATCATATAATCCTATCAAAATCTTCAAGAAAGTAACATACTCTTCTCTTTTGCTATTTTCTACCAGATTTGTACATTTTACATTGCTTTAATGGTTGACAAATGCTCAGTAAATTTCTGTGTAGGAAATTTATTTTCAATCTTCAAATTTACATTTGACATTTAAAACTATCATTACAATTCTCACTATTGATGCGTATCATAAGTTACTCTATTTTATTTACTGTAGCTTTATGTATATGAGAACACACTGTTAAATTTAAAATATCGAGTTTACACTTTTTCCATCTCATCAGGTGAACTATTTGAAGCAAAAATTCCTGTCAACAATATGGGATACACAAATTTGAAGAAAATATTTTTCAGTTAAATTACTGTGGGGTTACATGTTTCAATTCAACATTTCAAAATATTTCTAATCTTTTCTAAAATTCTGGTTTCATTTGAGACATCGTTTTGGTTTTCATTTGAGATGAGAAACTTAGCGATTATTTTCATTTGGAGGTAAATTTTTTTGGAAGGAAATAATGGGTTTGCTAATGCTAAAATTTGCTTTTGCAGATGGATACAAAAACAACTTGAATACCAACAAAAAGAATAGCGTGCTTGATATTAATCGCCAGTGACAGTCATTTTTAAGGAAACTGCTTATATATAAAAAAGGAAAAATAATCACTATACAATCAATGATAATAGTTTGATAGGTGTTCTTTTGGTCAAAACATAGTAAATTGTATGTACTAAATATTCTATCAACATTTGCAAAAATAAATTGATATCGTTATTTAATCTGTACTACCCCACCCTTCCAACTACTTTGATTAAGGTTCCAAAGTATATAAAGGACATCTTTGATTGGATCAGGCATATTTTAAACAGACATGTTCCAGGTCTTGACATATGCTTGCATCTGAGGATACTTTGTGATCATGCAGGCTGTTGTCCTTCACTCAGAAGAGTTTGATCTGTACTGAAGCTCATTGCTGTGCCTATCACTTGAGGAATAATCTGTCTGATCTACCATGTTAGGAAGTGATTAAATCTTAACCAAAAGAATGACAGGTCTGCTAAAAATCTAAAACAATATTCAAATATCTTAATAAAATAATGTGGTAATATTAACAGATTTTTATCCAACTAAATTAGTTGCTCAAAGCTGTGTATCATAGCAAAAAGAAAAGGTGTGTGTGTATGTGTGTGTGTGTGTGTGTTTGTGTGTGTAACTTATTTGTGATTCAGGTAAGCGATTTCTTTTTCTTTTTCTTTTTTTAGTTCAAAAGCAGTCTTTTATTTATTTTTGTTTTAAAATTTTTTTAATTTATTTTTTAATATGAAATTTATTGTCAAATTGGTTTCCAGACAACACCCAGTGCTCATCCCAACAGGTGCCCTCCTCAATACCCATCACCCACCCACCCCCTCCCTCCCACCCCCATCAACCCTCAGATAGTTCTCAGTTTTTAAGAGTCTTTTATGGTTTGGCTCCCTCCGTCTCTAACTTTTTTTTTCCTTTCCCCTCCCCCATTGTCTTCTGTTAAGTTTCTCAAGATCCACATAAGAGCGGAAACATGTGGTATCTATCTTTCTCTGTATGACTTATTTCACTTAGCATAACACTCTCCAGTTCCACCCATGTGGCTACAAAAGGCCATATTTCATTTTTTCTCATTGCCATGTAGTATTCCATTGTGTTTATAAACCACAATTTCTTTATCCATTCATTAATTGATGGACATTTAGGCCCTTTCCATAATTTGGCTATTGTTGAGAGTGCTGCTATAAACATTGGGGCACAAGTGACCCTATGCATCAGCACTCCTGTATCCCTTTGGTAAATTCCTAGCAGTGCTATTGCTGGGTCATAGTGTAGATCTATTTTTAATTTTTTGAGGAACCTCCACACTGTTTTCCAGAGCGGCTGCACTAGTTTGCATTCCCACAGGTAAGCAATTTCTAAGAATGCTCTTAAGGTCATTACAGTGTGTACTAAGATATGAACTTAAAGAGAAATATCACATAGAGTTAAATTTATGTTCTGATTTGAAGAGTAGATTACATTTAACTTGCTTAGAATTGAAGGTTAGGTCTGGCACAAATTATTTCATCTTTCAAATTGCATCCAAAAATTTAAATTTACTACATTAAAAAAATCGCTATAGATAAGTAGAAAGAATATATTCCTTTAAGGAATGTTTTGTGAAATAACACGAAGCACTGATTGCAGCAGCAAGAAAGCATGATTGTGTTCTCATGGGGACAAACACCAAGATCAATTTCACTGAAAAGTCAAAATCACTACCAAGGAAAGTAATGTTGTGCTATAAAACCTTCATCAAAATACCCACACATAAAATTCACACCAGATACATTTGAACAAATGTAGTTGAACAAATTTTGTCAGAAAGTATTAATTGTTTCCCACTGGAAGGAAAGACTTGACAAAGATACCAGGAGGTTCTTTTGAAATTCAGGATTAAAGGGAATGCTTTTTAAATTTTTTTCTTAGAAATTGGGGCTTTGGACACTAGCAATTACTTCATTTACTTGCTATATCAGTTAAATTTATATTATACTTTATTATATATGCAATATATTGAAACCTTATATATTCAAAGATACAGATAATTGTGCAAGGCTACATTTTAAAGTAAATATTACTCTTTGCATGTATGTGTATCTAACATATGTATACGTAGTTATGTGTGCATGTATATGTGTTTGTGTAGGTAAGTGTATATATTCCAGTTTCATTGTAGAACTCAAAGTGAGAAAAAATTGTTTCTCCTGATAGTGACATACTTGTAACTAGTAGGTAATAGACTAAATATACTGAGTTTCAGTTTTGCCCTGAATCTGGATGTTTGCACAAAGGATGGCCAAAAGCTACTATTTTCTTCAACTATTTCAACTTCTCTAAAGGTCCTCAGAAAGGATTAAAAAAAATCCTTTCCTTTCTGTTTTACTTCATGTTTTTACTTAAAACATGTTTAACTAAATGTTTATTATTTTTGAGAGAGAGACAGAGAGAGACAGCGTGAGTGGGGTGGGGGAGAGAGAGAGGAAACACAGAACCTGAAGCAGGCTCCAGGCTCTGAGCTGTCAGCACACAGCCTGACACAGGGCTTGAACCCACAAGCTGTGAGATCATCCTTCATATTTTTAGAGTGTTTCTTTGCCTTTTGAGTTAATAACTTTCTGCTTATTTTTTATGCTTGTACTGCCTTGATGTTTGTTTGGTAGTTTGTTACATTGGATACAAGTAGCAATCAATAAAAATTATTTCTTAATTAAAATAAGATTCAGAAATGTGATTTAAAGAAAATGAGACTTGGGCTCAGACAAACGTTATTAAGTGTTTCAGATACACAATTAATTTGCAAATAGAATAAGAAATATAATATTTGAAATAATGGTAATAAAAACAAAATACTAGAACTACATTTTATTAGTGCACCAAATGCAATGCACATATTAACAACAAAAAAAGACAAAATATTTGGAATGAAAAAGGAAACATCTCAGGAGCATATGATGAATTTTCTATTAGGTTTTCTGTCATTTCTACACTTGAGTATTACATTCTTAACTTAAACTTTAAACATTTACTCCATAAAGGAGAGTTTCTAGACCTCAAAATATCTTGAATGTTTAGAATTGGCATGTGAATAGGTTTAATATATAGGCATTATAACTATTTTTTAGGTATTCTATTTGTTTCTGAGCATTTTCTGTGTCTAATCTTCTATCACCCCAATTTGTAGCTTCATAGATTTTCCTTTCAGCATGCCATGGTTTTAAAGGAAGACTATAGTAAATGACTTCAGAATATTTAGTGCACCATTCTTTTTTTTTTTTTTTAATGTTTATTTATTCTTGAGAGAAAGAGAGACAGAACATGAGCGGGGGAGGGGCAGAGAGAGGGACACAGAATCTGAAGCAGGTCCCAGGCTGTGAGCTGTCAGCACAGAGCCCCAAGTGGGGCTCGAACTCACAAGCCCTTAGATCATGACCTGAGCAGAAGTCAGAGGCCCAACCGACTGAGCCGCACAGGCACCCCTTAGTGTAACCATTCTTAACCTGTGATCATATATGAAGTTTTAATGCTTTTGTACACATAAAATTCAAGTACAGAAATTAAACTGAAACACTAGAGAAAGCAATGATAATTTAATATGCTGTGACTTAAAGAAAAAACAATGAAAAATAATCAAGGTCTTTTCATAAATTTTTAGCGATTCATAACATAACATTTCTCTTTGCAGAAAACAGGCCATGTTACCCAAGGTTGCCTTGCAAAACACTAGGATTTAACACTTCAAATGTATTATAGGGCTATAATCTAGATTTCCTTTATGATAAAATGAGTTCTTGAAAATGAAGCAAATTATAATCGTAGGTTATGAGACCAGATGTTTAATATGATTTGGAATAGGAAAATAATTTAGTCATATTATCATAATTAAATTAAATTTGTCAACGAGATAGTACATTTTACTTGTTTTGTATGTCACTGGACTGCCATGAGATTGTTTTAAAAAGTTGTGCAAAAATGAGACAAAGTGTGATGTTTTTAAAGTATGACGAAATTAAACATCACAAAGCAAGTATCTCTATCTTACAAACATCAATGTATATATATATTTTTAATGTTTAATTCATTTTTGAGAGAGAGAGAGAGTGAGCGAGCAGGGGAGAGCCAGAGAAAGAGAGGGGGACACATAGAATGTGAGACAGGCTTCAGGCTCTGAGCGGTCAGCACAGAGCCTAAGAGGGGGCTGGAATTCACCAGTGGTAAGATTGTGACCTGAGCCAAAGCTGGACACTTACTTGACTGAGCTATCCCAGGCGCCCCAAACATCAATATATTTTATTTTTATTTTATTATTTTAAAAAAAATTTAAGCTTATTTATTTATTGTAAGAGAGAGAGACAGAGAGAGCTGGGGAGGGGCAGAGAGAGGGTGAGATAGACCCCAAGAAGGCTCTGCACTGTCAGCACACAGCTGGATGTGGGGCTCAAACTCACAAACCATGAGATCATGACCTGAGCCTAAACCAAGAGTCGGACACTTAACTGATTGAGCCACCCAGATGCCCCAACATCAATATATTTTAAAAGATTTCAGTTTTTGGAACTTTTAACTCCAAAATTATCATAACTTTGTTATCCTTAATCTAGACTGGATTAACTTCTTAATGCTTTTATTTATAAAAAATTGGGGGGACATTTGAGTTTCCCTCTTGAATAATTGAAAAAAAAAGTGTTGGGTGTCCCAACCCCTCCCCCCTTCCCGCCCGTCAAATAAGTCTCAGCTGCAGGGCATCTCCATTGTTTCCGAAACCTCAAAATCAATATCAAAAGAAAGGGCCTCAAGTGTTAATGTTGTGCAATGACACCGGCGGGCGGGACTACAAAAGCTGTCAAGCTCATCCTTACTGCAACCCACAGTAGGCTCTGGGAGGAGAACGAGGAGAGGGAGAGGAGAGGGTGGAGGACAGCGAGAACGCTAGGGCTTGCTGCAAGGGCAGATCCTCGGGTGCGCGGGCGCGGGGGCTGCCGGGAAGACCGCCTACAATTTCCCCGGAAGTTTGCGGGGCTGCTTTGGGTCCCTTCAGTTTGCACGCCTCTGACGCCGCCCCGACCTGGCCAGGGGTCTCAGAGCAGTATTTAGTGGTCAAACAGGCACAAGGGGTCTCAGGGCAGTATTTGGCAGCGGTCAAACATGTTCGGAAGAAAGCTTCTCTGCCCGCGTGGGACCTGAGGTGAGTGGTGAAGCAAAGCACTCCTTAGCAGGCAAAGTAGGCCTTTACGGCAAGTATGGGGGGTGCCTCCCACCAGGGACTCCTTGCAGATATGGCCCCGCATCCTTCAGGACACCTTATAAGCCAGTAGCCACTTGACCCTGACGCTGGATCTCCACCAGGTAGGTGGGCTCCATGAGCCAGGGCTGGGTGACAGGTGTTAGAGGCAGCAGCCTCGCATTGGGGATAATATGGATGGTATCTGCAGGCGAGGTCTTATTGTGGAAGAGTGCTCCGGATTGTTCTCCTTGTCTGGTGCTCCTCTTTCTGTGATGTTCCTGCAAGGCATGCACTTGATGGGCTCCCATAACTGCCCATCCAAAGGATTGTTCACTGGGTCAGTTTCTAGTACAGGTCCTCCTTCCACCTGACCACATAGTTGGGGGCCTGTATTGTGGTGATCATTTTGCAATATATACAAGTATGTAATTGTTATGAACTTCTGTCCCAGTCTTGGGCAGCCATCTCTCAGGGACGTGACAGTGATTTCATATTTGTGTGGGTGAGATAGCAGTTGTGGTCAATCTGATCCCAAAAGTGACTGGGAAAATAAGTTGTGATTGTCCCAAGGATGGAGGTGATTAGTCCTGTTTTACAGCTTAGTTCTAATTAAAATGCCAAAATCGAGAAGTTCCAGTGTGTTCCTGAGAACATGACTCAGGGAAGGGGCCACTTTCCCGTTCTCATTTAACATGGATTTTGGCCATTCTAGTAAGTGAATAGTAGTGATGCATTGTTTAATTTCCATTGTATTTTTATATGCTTTTTTGCCGTCCATATGGCATCTTTGGTGAGGTGTTTATTAAGGACTTTGGCCCATTTGTAAAAATCAGGTTGTTTTCTTACTTTTGAGTTTTAAGAGTTCTTTGTATATTTTGGATAATAGTGCTTTATCAGATGTGTCTTTTGAAAATGATTTCTCCCAGTCTGTGGCTTTTTGTCTCATTATCTTGACATTATCTTTTACAGAACAGAAGTTTTTAATTTTAATAAAGCCAAGATTATCAATTATTTCTTTCATGGTTTCTGCCTTTTTTTGTGTCTAAAAAGGCCCCACCATTCCCAAGGTCATCTAACTTTTTCCTATGTATTTTTCTAGAAGGTTTCTAATTTTGCATTTTACATTTAGGTTGATGGTCCATTTTGAGTTAACTTTTATGAAGGTTGTAAGGCCTGTGTTGATTCGTTTTTTGGTGTGTGAATGTCCAGTTGCTCCAGCACCATTTGTCCAAAAATAAATTCACTATATTTCTGGGGGTCTATTTCTGGACTCCCTATTATGTTCTATTCATCTATTTCTCTATTCTTTCACCAGTACCACACTGTCTTGATTGTTGTAGCTTTATAATAAGCCTTGGAGTAGAGTCCATCCTCCAACATGATTTTTCTCTTCAAATATTGTATTGATTATTTTGGGTCTTTTGCCCCTCCCTGCCTCCCATGTAAACTTCAGAATCACTTTGAAGGTATCTGTAAAATAACTTTCTGGGACTTAGGGAACTGCATTGAATCCATAGATCAAGTTGGGAAAAACTGACTTTACAATATTGGGTTTTTCTTTCCATGAACATGGAATATCTCCCCATTTATTTAGGTTTTTAATGTATTCATTTAATAGATTTTGTCTTTTTCCTTAGATAGACCTTGTGCATAGTTTGTGAGATTTACTCTGAAGTACTTCATTTTAGTGTGTGCTGATCTAAATGGCATTGTGTTTTTTATTTCAAATTTCAGTTTCTAGGTGTTAGTGTATAGGAAAGCAGTTGACTTTTCTATATTAACCTTGTATCCTGCTACCTTACTATAATCACTTAGTAGTAGCAGACTTTTTTCTGTTCTCTCAGATATTGTACACAACAGTCATATCTTCTGTGAACAAAGACAGTTTATTTCTTACTTCCCAATCTGTATACTTATTATAACAAATAAAAAAATTAGTTGAGTTACAGATATAAGATCAACATACTAAAATCAATTGCATTTTAGTACACTAGCAAAGAACAATTTGAAAATCAAATTAATAAAACAATTCAGATTACAAAGGATAAAAACAGTAAGCTAATTTGAAATAAATTTAACCAAGTATAAGATTTATACTCTAGAATCAAAACATTATTGACAGAAATTAAAAATGACCTAAGTATATAGAAATTCCAACCAGGTTTATGTATTCAAAAATGTAATATTGTTAAGACAGTATGTCCCAATGCATTTCAATGCAATCCTTATCAAACGTCTAACTGCATTTTTTGAAGAAATGGATAAACGGATCCTAAAATTCATGTGGTATTGCAAGAGACCCAGAATAGTTGAAACAATCTTGAAAAAAGAACAAAGTTGGAGAGAGAACTGACTCTTCCAAGTTTCAAAACTATTATGGATCTTCAGTGTCCAAAGTAATGTGATCCTGGGATAAGGGTAGTCATATAGAATTATATAATAAACTTGAAAGTCCAGCAATACACCTATATGCTTTGGTATGTTGATTTTTGAGGCCAAGACCATTCACAGGATTGTAGGAAAACTACAAATGAATTTGTTACCCATACAAAAGAATGAAATTGGGATATGGTAAATTTTCATGACTTTAGATATGGCAGTGGGATTTTAGATATGATACCAAAAACAAGCCAGAGCAACAGCAAAAAAAAAAAAAAAAAAAAAAAAAAAAGAAAAGAGAGAGAGAATAGACTTCATTAAAAAATTACATCAATGTATGATATCAAAAAAGTTAAAAATCAACCCATAGGATAGGACAAAATATTTGCAAATCATATATCTGTTAAGGGTCTAATAATGAGAATATATAAAAAATACTTTCACCTGAATGATAAAAAGACAACCCAATTTTAAAAACGGACAAGAGACTTGAATAGACATTTCTCCATAGAGAATATACAAATGGCCAGTAAGCACAAGAAAGTTATGGTCAGCATCATTATTCATTAAGGAAATGCAAATCAAAGTAACAGTGAGATTCTACACCAAATAAAAATAGAAAACAAAAGAAAACATGTTGGCAAAAATGTGGGGAAATTTGGATCTTCATACATTAGTGGTGGTTATAGAAGATGATTCAGCGACTATGAAAAACAGTTTAGCCATTCTTCAAAAAGTTAAACATAGAGTTACCATGTGACTTAGCAGTTTCACTCCCATCCTTAAGCCCAAGAAAATTGAAAATTAATGTCCAGGGGCACTGGGTGGCTCAGTTGGTTAAACGTCCAACTCCTGATTTCAGCTCAGGTCATGATCTCAAGGTTTGTGAGTTCGAGCCCCGCATCAGGTTCTGCACTGACAGTGTGGAGCCTACTTGGGGTTCTATTTCTCTACCCCTCCCCTGTTCATGTTCTCTCTCTGTCTCAAAGATAATTAAACAAAATACCTTAAATTGAAAATCAATCTCCAGACAAAAACTTGTATGTTAATATTCTTATCAGCATTTTTTGTGGTAACTAAAAGGTAGAACAACCCAAATGCCCATCAGATAAGGAGCGGGTAAACAATATATGGCATTTCATAAAGTGGACTATTATTCTGCCATAGAAGGGACTGAAATAACTGATATATGCCACAACATGGATGAACCCTGAAAATATAAGTAAAAAGTCAGACACAAAAGGCTGCGTATTATATGATTCCATTTATATAGAATGCCTATAATATACAAGTATGTGTAGACAGAAACGAGATGAATGGTTCTCGGGTCTGGAAGGAGAAGGGAATGTAGAGTGACTGATTAATGGATATTGGGTCTGTTGGGCCTGTTTAGGGGATCATGAAAATATTCTGGAATTAGATAATGTTGGTGGTTGTACATTATTATGAATATCCGAAAAGCCAATTAAATGTACATTTAAAAATAGTTAAACTGGTGAATTTTATGTTATGTTGATTGTATCTCAATAAGATAAATAGGTTTTAGGATATAAAGAAAATGAAATCTTATTAATTTGAAATTAACTAGTATTTAATTCACAGACATATGGACTTGAAGATAATTTGGATTTTTGAAAGTTAATGGGCAACTTAACATGCTGCCAAGTAAAATAATCAGGCAAGCAGGAAAGACTTTATTTTAAAATATTATTACAATAGGGAGAATATTCCAACTACAAGATTGGAACAGTAAATAAAGCTAGAAATAACTGGCGGTGGTTTGAGTTGGGTAGGCAGGTGATGTTACTGAATTACTAAAAAGGGAATATTTTTCTTTGATCTTTATAAAAGGGTCTCTTAAAGTTGATCTGTGTTCCAGTGCTTGCTTTAGCTCAAGGGTGGGCCAAAACCTGGGGCCTTTGGGAAGGAGAGAAGCTTGGTTTTGGTCAAGTTCATGGATTTTTCATCCAGATTGGTCAAAACTAATTAGCATTATGAAATATTGCAGAGGAAATATATCTAATCAACAACAAAAAAGGATAATCTTTTACTTAATCTATTTGTAAGTGTCTAAAACAAATACAGAATGAGAATATGCTTTTTTAAAATCTTCTGCATCTCTATGGTATAATATGCCCAAATAAGAGCTCTATGCTTATTTGTTAAGCTTTTTCTGCTACTGCAGCTACTTGAAGCACTAAATGTATACTTCTTTGGAAAAGACTCCATAGTTCATATAACTTACTGATTCAAGGAGTACTTTCTTTCCAGTTATTTCAAATTAATGAAGCTAGCTAAAAGCACTTGAAAAGATCATAAAATAATCAAAAGGTAGACAGCAGTTGAGTTTAGTGGAGTTCACACATGTGCTAATATGAATAAGATTGCAATACATTCACACAGGTAGAAAATGATGAGGACTTCAAACCATTTAAGAGTGTTTGTTTTTTTGTTACTTAAGCTGATTTGTTATTACTAACAAATTTACTAACTGATTTGTAAGTGGTATGCAGAAAGAAGTTCTTACAAGGTAATGGAGGCAGAATTCCTATAAAGCCAAGTAGCTTTAGCTGCATGGCTTTTCATTTCATGGCCCTGCCTTAGGCCCTGGAGTGGGGAGCCTTGGCAATGGGTCACAAAGCCATATGTTTTTGTAAATTTTGTTGAAGTAAGATATTTTAACGATAACTATTTAAAACCACTGTTTCTTTCCACTCTGACTTCCCCTCATTTTCACTTACCCTGTGTCATGGCTCACTGATGGCACCATGGCATCATGAGTCTTTTTTTTTTTTTTTTTTTTGGATCCAGCTAAGGGAAAGTTGGAATATATTCAGTTTGAATTTAAAAGGGTATAATTATATGGTTCACATTTCTTTTATGTCTGGCTAAATTATTGTTACGTGCCCAATGTAGGGATGAGTTCTAGAAATACTTCTGCAGCTCATAGTGTTGACTACACAGTATAGTATGGAGTCACAAAAGGCTAGGTGGCATTATGGTATGGATGAGTCCTGTGGTGCCTGGTGTGGGAAGAGTGGGAGGAGAACCAAATGGAGCAAAAAACTTCCCAGCATCAGTTGTATGAAGTTTGGTTTACAGCAAATTCATCAGCATCTAGTCAAAAGATAACTTCCTTCTTGCAGGGTATTTAAGTATATGTTCCATGTGATTTTTGATAGAATATCAAAAATTCATAAGGTACAAACCTGGATCATGCATATAGATATGTATGGTATCAGATATTTCAGGCATCCCAAGTGTTGATAATAAGAATAATAAAAACATGTTTTGATTAACTGTGCTAGAGGAAAGAACCAGTCATATTTCTGTTGTCTAAATAGAAAAAAATATAAAATGTTGTCATATGAAGAATCAGTCAAAGAACATACTGACAAAAAAAGGCAGTGGAATATATTATAGTAATGTGAAAGGGAGTTAATTCATGTAAATATTATGGTATTTATCAATATTTTGTGATTATTGTAATTTATGTCCTAGTGGCTTGCTGAATAATGGCCCTCAAAGATACCTGGGTCCAAATACCTGGAACCCATGAATTTTCATTATATAGCAAAAGAGATTTTGCAGATGTAAATAGTTAAGGGTCTTCAGATGGGAACACTAGCCTAGATTATCCAGGTGGGACCTAATGCAGTCAAGAATGTCCTGGAAGACAGAGTAAGAATGACACAGAAACAGAAGGCAATGTGATGATTCAAACACGTTACAATGCTGTTGGCTTTGAGGATGAGGGAAAGCGCCACAAGTCAAGGAATACAAGGAATGTAGTTCAAGATGTTGCAAAAGGTAAGAAAACAGATCTTTCCTTCAAACCTTTAGAGGGTTCATGGCTCCCTATCTTGGGATGAAACTAATTCTGGACTTCTAGACTTCAGAACTGTAAGAGAATGTATTTGCATTGTTTTAAGCCACTAAATTTGTGGTAATTAGTTGCAGCACCAATAGAAATGATTTCACAAATTGTTTCACAAATTGATCTCACAAAAGCTGGTTCTAATCATGGGTAGAGATGCACAGGGACTTTGAGCACATCCATCCAGATTCTTCAATGCTGCCAATAAGGTCACTAATGTAAATATATGTCAATATCTTGTTCCTGTCAGGCACAGTGCTGGTAACAATGGGGAGCAACACAGCCATAACTGAGACTGATACCTAATGTTAAGTCCTGCGGAGGATAGTAGGACCACAAATTGATCTGATTAGCACATGATTCTGGCATTAGGTGGCCCCATACTACATTGGGCAAGCTTTAATATTAATCCTCATCATGAATATACAGAAATTATATTGAAAGTAATTACCATTCTGCCTTCTATGATCCCATTAAATATTTCGTTGTTATTTTTAAACTTCTGAAGTACAGGAATGTAAAAGAGATAATGTAATGTTAATAATTGTTTAGCGAAGTTTTTGTTATAACATACCATTTTACTCCTTACAGGATATCAGAGAAGCTAAAAGATAGACTATTGTAAAGCAATCTGAATTCTTTGGAATGTGGAATTCAAAATTAGCAAGGAATTTTATAGATGGAAGAAGATATAAAACATGTACTTATTTCTGAGAAGAGAGTAATACCTTTTTTTCTTATTCTGTCCTATGCATTTAATTCTTAGTCAAAATAAGGTATTCCTTATTTTGCGGACTCATCTTCTTGAACAGATATAGTCTGTCTCTCTCTCTCTCTCTCTCTCTCTCTTTCTCTCTTTCTCTCTCTCTCTCTCTCTCATCATATCTCTATTTCTCTCTTATTGTACAGGGAAATGTAGGAACAAGACCCCTGATAAAAGTTATGCGTAGAGAAATAGCACAATATCTAGTGGTCAGTGTTTAGGATTTCTCTTGTATCATATAATTAGGACCACTTGACATTTTCTTGATGGAAAAAGAAAGGAAATAAATTAAAGGTAATGACACTAAAGGAGAATGATGTTTCACAAATTAGTTCTTAATTTCTCTTTTATCAGAAGTACACTAATCAAGCTTGAATAAGTTCTGTTATGATTGCTTTATCTCATGTCTCTCTTCCCAGGGGTAGTAATAGCAAAAGTGTGATTTAGTGAATTAAAAAAATTGTAGAATGTTTATTGCCATATATATTCACACATATAAATAAAAAAAAATAAGGGGTGCCTGGCTGGCTCAGTTAGTAGAGCATGTGACTCTTCATCTCACGGTCCTGAGTTCGAGACCCACGTTGGGCATAGAGAATACTTAAGAAACATAAATAAAAAAAATGTTCTTGATAAATATATTTGTGTGTGTGCTTGTTTGTATATGTGTGTACACATACCTGTACCTGTAGACATATACATATAGGAATATAATGAATGCAGAAAATATCTCTCTCAGAGGAAGAGCAGTTGCTATACTAACCCAAATTTACTCCATTCTTTGTTTTTAAACTTTGTAAGTATCCTGATATTTGAATTGATGGTACATATTAAGTTATTTAACAAGTTTTATTAAGGTATTGAAGGCAGCATCAACATGCTTTTGCTTTGCTGATTTAAAGAATTGCAAACGTTGCCTTTTGTTAAGTATTGTTTGAATATTTCTACATGTCAAAGGGTATGAGCTTAGTTGAAATGAATAGTTTTAAATAATTTTAAATTAAATTAATAGAAAACTGTAAGAGATTGTGGCAATGTTGTGTTTCATGTTATGTGCAATTTAATAGTAACTCTTAGTGAGTTGACTATTTCATTGATTTTTCTTAAAATAGACACGAGATAGAGTATGCTTATTTACTTATACTGGATTTGTGCAAATTGCACAACTACCAAAAACGCACATATGCCAAAGGAAGAGGTGTATTTTACTAAAAAACAAATTAAATGGAGATTCACTGTAACAGCTTTTGTGAAGAAAATGAATGTGCATGTATAGTATATGAGTGTGTGTGTATGTTGTGTGTATGTGTATGTTTGTATAAACTTGAGACACTAAATAGAAGGGGAATTTATCATTTTAAAAAATGCATTTCAGTGAAATTTCAGATATGAATATGAAAATTAGAACCTTAAAAAAATTAGTGGAAATCAGCTTCTTAGTCCTGGAGTAGGCAAATATTTCTTAAATTGGTCACAAAACTCTAGTCAGAAAAAGTATATGAATTGGACTCTAATAGACAACAGAACTTCGTTCTTTAATGTACTCCATCATGGAAATGAAATGGCAAAAGACCGTAAATTCAGTTTATGAAAAAACGTCATACAAATCATTAAGAAAAAGACAGTTGAATAGAAACTAGACAAAAGTCTTGACTGGACAATTCACAAAAGAAAACTCAAAGCGGTTAATTAACTTATGAAAAGGTGTTCAACTTCATTACTTATCATGGAGGTGCACATTAAAAATGCAGTTGGTACCACTGCACCATTAGCAGAATAGACTTAAACAGATAGCATCCAGCATTGGTGAGGATGTGATACAACTTACACTATGGAAGTGCAACTCAGCAAAATCACTCAGAACTTTTGGGAAGTTTCTTGTAAATTTAAACATGCATCTACCTTGTTACACAACAGTTCAACTTCTAGGTAGATTTCTAACAGAAGTGTGCCCAAATATTCACCAAAAGACATTGATCAGAATCTTCTTAACAACATTGATTCCAGTAGAAAAAAAAAAAAATTTGGAAACCACCATGTAACTAATCTGGAGAATGGAATAAATAATACCCAGCAATGAGACTAAATGATCTAAAACAACAAACAACAATATGAATGAATTTCACACAAGATGTCAGACACAAAAGAGGACTGTTCCATTGAAACAAAGTACAAAAGCAAGCAAAATCAATTGATAGCATTGAAATCAGGCTAGTGGTACTGGTTGGGTGGTGGGTAAGGGGAATCTGAGGTGGGTTCTTAATCTGTGTGCTGGGTACAACTGGTAAATTTGATCTGCAAAAAATTCATCAGGGTTTATACTTATGTGCATTTGATTACACATACTTTTTGCCTCAGCAAAAAGTTTAAAAGTGTATCCCAAAATCGTTTCCTATTTTCGATAAAGTGTAAGACTTCTGAAAACCGCTAAAGGAATAAAAGCTATTTTTTCATTGCTCATTCCTGTAATTTTCTCTTTACTCCATGTATTTAGCTATAATTTCTATATACCCAAATCTTCCAGATATAATAATGATAATTATTGAACAATGTAAAAAGTTCAATCCAGATAGGGAATTTCAGATTTGAAGGAAAATAACTCCTGGTAATCAAATACCTCTTCCCATACGATTCCATCCTATGTTGAAGTTAAGTGTTGACTGTTTTGTTGGAACTCAACAAATGATGAGCGCCCAGGACATGTGAAGTAAATTAAAAAATACTGGTTGTGAATGTCAGACTTGAAGTTACTAGAATGTATTTTCTGGGTTAGATGATCAGTTTTATATGACTTCTGTTTTTTTTCTTCATGTTGGGAAATGTGTATTGTTGTGAAACAAATGCTGAGCTCAGGAACTCCTGCAAGAACACTGTCTAACTTCTAGCAAATGATTTTTGACACTGTTTTCTGGTCCAGTTATTCCAAAAATGTCTCAGTATGCTTTGAATTGCTTATTATTTTAATTTTCCAAGAAGAGTGTAATTATTCAGGTGGGGCATAGCAAAGGTCACCAGCAACTCTATTATATCAACTTACAAATTTTCTGTTTTCATGTTCTGCAGAGTTCCAATTTTTTACATGAGGGAAAATTCTCACCTATATTAATGCACAGTAGCAACATACATTGGTTACTGGAGAGAAATAATTTGTATCCATACACAGTCACTCAGAATTCAGATTTGGCTGGACCTGACCCTTCTTTACCCAACCAGGCAAATATGACAGCTATCTCCATATCCCAGTCTGGCCCAGTTGGATTTTGGGGAATTGCTTTTTTTCTAGATAAAACAGGAACCAGTTAGCTCTGCCTTTGGACCTAAACACTCATACCCTCTTTGACCTCTGATTAATTCCTGATGACAGCTAGGTGACCTGAAAGGTTCATATAGTGATATAAATTCCTAAGTGACACAGAATGCTAAAATCCTACTGTCAACATCCATAGCACTCACCTGAGTGTTGATCCTTTCTACTGGAGATTCAACAAGCAATTGTTGAAGAAGGTCTTCCTATTAGTGAATTAAACTCTACTTTGAAAGTAGTTGGACTTTGTGAACATTTGGCTTCATTTTGTCGTTCTAAGTGCTCATGGAATGTCCTGGAAAGTGCACATTATTTTTCTACCTAAGTTATTTTTATTTTATTTTGCAAATTTCATCCTGTTATATGTAAGTGGAAAGAAGTTAACATTTATTGGCCCCTCCACTAGCTGTGTTTTGTCCCTTGCCCTGCATCCCTAAAACTCCTATGACAGCTCGACCAGAGTCAGTCTATAGTAGACTGAAAATGAGGGGTACTAATTTGGTTTCTGTTTACTCTCTCTACCTGGAGGCAGTTCTCACCATCCAGTCAAAACAAGGGTCATTGTGGAGCTGGGACATTTAATCCAATAACCCAGTATTGTCACCTAAGGAAACACAACTGGTCTTGCCTAAAGCTAACAGAAGTGGAATTTTCTGTATCTATTTGAGAACAGTTAGATCTAGAAAAAAGAAATTCTTCAGGAATTCCTATCACTTTTAATGCATTCCCCCCCCCCCCCGAAACATGAGCCTCTTTTATGAAGTATGTTTTTTGCAGTGTTCTTCAGGTCTTTCTTTGCTTCTCAATCCCAGATTTTTAGTCAGAAGCATTATACTTACTAGTTTGACTGTCCTTCCGTTTAGCCTTTACAGTATGGAAACAGAGGTAGAAGTTCATGCTAGGTGAACCATATTCATCCTTTTATCTTAAAAGTTAAATAGTCCATACTCTTTTATTTATTATTTTTTAAATGTTTATTTATTTTTGAGAGAGAGACAGAGGAAGCAGAGGGAGAGGGGCAGAGGGAGGGAGACACAGAATCCAAAGCAGGCCCCAGGCTCTGAGCTGTCAGCACAGAGCCTGACATGGGGCTGGAACTCATGAGTCATGAGATCATGACCTGAGCTGAAGTCAAATGCTTAATCGACTGAACCACCCAGGTGCCCCTAAATAATCCTTACTCTTAAATAAGAGTCATTAATATCCTCATACATGGACAGTGCTTTTTAGTTAACACTGGACTTTTATACACAATTACATTCTCATTCTTACTCCCATAATAATTCTGGGAATTTTTCCAGGGAACTGTGATTTTTTCTATTTTCAATGAGAGAAAATGACCATCACATAACTGAAGTGCTCTCTGACCCATCCTTGATTCCAGTGGGTGTTATTTTTTTAACCATAAGATTATAGTTAGTTGGTGTAGCTAACTTGCCCATCTTGCGAGTTGCTTAAGGGCTTTGACTGGGCCTTGCTGGGGATAACATTGAATATGGCACATGATATGTGTTTGTGAATGAATTCTAAATATAATAAGCAGAGTTGGTTAAAGGTACTGACCTAGTCAGTGGTAGGAGTATTATTTAAATTTGGTCATCCAACTGTAAGTTTTGAGCTTTTTTCACTAAAATATTTCACTTACCCTATAATTAGGCAACACGCCTGTGAGTTAAGACCCATGTTTTAAATGACAAATACTTTATATAACCTACCTTGGCCAATTGTCGGCCGCAATGAGATAAAGAGCAGGAGGATCCTTATAAAAACCAGCTTTCTCTTGAGTTCTGCTTTCCAATTGAGCAGATCAACCATCCACTTCACCATTTTCATTTCTTTTAGTGGAAAACACTTGAAACTCTTCCTGTTGTTATTGCCTTTTTAGATTTAAGCTGCATTGCATTTTAACATTTCAGAAAATGTCAAGAAAAAGTACTATTTCTTATCATTAAAAATGAAAAATGCGTAACAAATGACAAGAATTTGGGTGTGAAAATTTACATGGATTGAAGGAAAGGCTCAAAGTGAATCCAGAAGCAAGTGCCTTATTTTTGCCTGCTTGTAAAGATAATTCAATGGGTAGACTGATTTTCTTCCCCAGTAAAGTAAAAAAGAAAGAAAATGAGGTAAAACAATTGTTGGTTAGCTTGAAAGAATAAAATGTTGGTTGAATGAGAGTAATGCTGAGTTCCTAAGAATTACAATTTTTTTCTTTATTCAAAGCAAGAGTATCATCAAAAAGACAGTTTTACTGCTAAGTTCATAAACTTTTGGAATAATATGTTTTAAAATTGAGTGTAGTTTGGAACTATAGCATTATATATGTGTATTTTATCCAGGAAATCTTTCAATAATTGAGTCAAGACACAGCTCCTCATGTTTTAAAAGCATTGAAATAAAAAGTTATACCACAAAAAGTACAAATATGTGAACTGTAAAACATTATGTATCAAACATAAATTTAGTATTTTTGAGAGAGAGAGAGAGACAGTCTGGGCTGGGGGAGAAAAATTATTTGATTAAGGCTATTCAATCAAGGCTATTTTCTGTATTTTTACAACCAGAGGGCCGAGATGAACCTTGCGCAGTCATCTGGTTCAGCCCTCTGCCTTGAGGCAGAGTACATCATTGAAACATGAGAATCAATACTGTTTGTTGAGACCCTCTCCCCAGAGAAGATCATCCCCAGACTCCTTTATAACTTTTGAATCTTTCTCTTGTGGCTATTTAAAATCCATATGGTTTTCTGAAGCCCTGAGGTTCCTTTAAGAGAAATGAAAAATAAGCTTCTGAAACAAATCAGTTCCCTTTTATGGAGATCTTTGATCACATGTCTAGAGATTACTTTAAAATATTCAACCAGAAGAGAACCACACAATTTAAATAAAAAAAGAAAAAGCCAAACGAAAAATCATTAGCATACTTAAGTAAAAACCGCTTAAATGTTACTACTTAAATGGTTTGTTCATTTAGTAAGACAGACCCACTATTTAATGCTTGGTAGAAAAAAATGTAACGGTTATAAATGTGTTGGTATTTTAGGTTGAGGAGGTCTTTGACAGAAAAGTCTGATTTATTTCAGTAAAGCCCTATTCCATGTGGGGTAGGTCAGAGAAGAAAACTAACCAAACCAGGTAAAATGTTAAAAAAAAATGACTGAAATTACAAATAATATGTAACTACTACTTATAAAAGCTTATTGGTAAAGAGCGTTTTAAAGAGCTCATATTTACATTGAGTTCTAATTAATAATGAATTATTCTGAGACCCTGAGCTAAGATTATCTTCATGCTCAATGTGTCATATATTTCCTAACTTCAAAACCAATAAATCTTAACTTCTTATTTTGCTAAGTTGTGACACTATCATTCTTACATTAATTTCATACCTGTTCCTACTTCCTATCTCTTCCCTTTCCCAGAACACATGCAGATACAATAATATTTGATGCCATACATAGTTGCCAAATGAATGATGTAATAAATGGATTGTATAATTTAAATGTGTTAATTTTTGCAGCAGCTTTTAGTATAACAGTCTTTATGATGCTTGAAACCATCTTTGACAAGCATACTTCAGATACTTATAATCCACAGATTTAGTATGGAGGATCCTGTAGCAGTGTATTCAGAGTTTACAAATATTTTCATTGCTCTTGAGGTTTTTTGTATTTGTGGTGTTTATTTTTTATAAACTCCCTTTCATTTCGATAACTTGCTTTGTTCTTTTTTAATGATGACAGTATTCAAACATATAAAAGAGAAAAGAGTATAAAGAACCTTACTGTCCCATCATCCACCATTAACATCAAGTTATCAACATGTATTTATATTCTTTCACTTCCTCTCCCCATATAGTATTATGTTAAAGATTATACAAGGGATTATATTATTTCCCCTGTAATAGATTTTAAATGACAATAAGGTTAATCACTTAAGTTTCAGAATGATCTTTCTATGAAAATTGATAGTACCCTAAATAACTCAGTTTTATCTAGAAATATATACTGTTCCTGAAACTGACTATGTGATCATAAGAAATAAAAATTAAGACACCTGGATAATTTTGAGAGAAAGATGGGTCATGATTATAAAATGTGTAATTAGATTAGAAATATAGATGGGATTTGTGTACTGTGGATATCTACTAAACAACTAGGAATACAGTTTAGGATTGTTTTTGGAATTTATTGGGTGCATATGACATTAATGTCTTTTAGATAAAAATTAATAAGGAATTAATAATTTGGTAAGCCCTAGTGTTCACTTACATTAATTTGGGGAAATCTTTAGCAATTCATCAATGGGGAATTGAGAAAGAAAATTAAAATTTTGTGACATAGAGAAGTTAAAGCAAAACAACTTTCAAAAACTATCCTAGAGGAAAAACAAAGAATTTAAAAGATAATCGTTTGTTTATATAATTACCTTAGACGAAGACAACTAGTTAAACTAGAAAAAGTTAAACCTGTAAAATACCTGTAAAATAGTTAAACCTGTTAATGTAAAATGTTAAACCTGTAAAATAGTTTGAATATAAGAGCCAACATAAAAATATTCTAAAAAGTAGCAAATTCATAAAATCTCTAGGAAAGCATTGAAAAATAATCATTCTCAATCTTTTCGGAGCATATACTCTAGTGTTCCATTTGTTCCTTTTATTTTTGCTTTGACACAGCACTGCCTGGTCAACTTTGGCATCTTTCACTACAGCCAGTGATGCTCAAATATAATGCTCAAATGGGAATTGGGTCCATAAGTCTTGGGCTCCGTATGGCAGAATTTCCTTCAAGGGATGTATGTAATGGATATTCAAAACTCAGTATCATGGTATAAAGGTGATGTTATAATACAGACTTTGAAGAAAGTAAAAACAAGACCTAATCAAGAGAAATGTCTCAGTGTGTAAGAACATAGGTAACAATATATCTAATGATTGTAGTATATAGTTTTACATACTTACATATTACCACATGATAGAAATCTGGATTTTCAGTGCAGTGATAAGCAGAGAGGTATTTGTAAATGCTGCAGCTGGTATCATGAACTACCTACCATACTAGATATTCTCATTTCCAGTGTTTAAAGTGTCTAAAAGATATTCTCAATAAAATGATCTATGAATATATGCTGGTTTTCATGAAAATTAGTCATACTGTTACCAACCTTTCTTTCCAAAAGGAATTCTGGAAAATGCTCTGCAATTTTCAAACAACCAGTGTCCTAAAGTTCATTGATTACTGTAAAACTTTTAATAGCTAACCCTCCCCCCTTTAATAGGTTTATTCAGGGAAGGTATAATCTCTTCCAATGAAGTCTTATTTTGAGGATTTTAAGGGAAATCCATGGAGGAAATTAAATGCTGATTTAATGATAGGCCTCTTTCAAGACAGTGACATCTTCTTCTTTCCTCAACTATCATGTTATTTCAGACATTGCTGGTAGAGCTTTGTGGAAATTAGTGTGCAACTGGGTACAATAGTAAACATCTTATGAAGAAGTTAACCCTACCTTCATCCTGCCATCTTTTGGCCCATGCTAAAATTTAAGGGACTTATCTAACCTGTAATCCTAATTAAGGGAAGGTGAGGTTTTTAATAAAAACAATAGTAGTTATCATTTAATTAGTCAAAATTCTAATCTATATATAATAGAGTATATATATGTTATATATACTGTATATACAATGTGTATAGAATGCAATGTATGTGTGCATACACATACATACATTATACAATATATTCAGTGCCTACCCTTGGGTGTAGAATGGATTAGAATTGGCACTAAATAAATGATACACACACCCCCATACCGATATATTTACAATAATACTTCAAAACTCTTATTATACTTATTTTCCAGATGCAAAGACTAAGCTTAGGAAATCCTGTAACTGTCTCAACATCTTGTCTCATTTCAGTGGTAGATAGATACTAATAAAATTCTACTTTGGTTGCTCATTGCCTAAACTTCCCTCCCTCAGTGGTATAATCAAGATTGGGCTAATCCTTAGGACAGAGGAAATTTAAAGCTTTAAAAGTTGTCTATCATTTTTTCTATTTTTTTTAAAGAATGAGAAGAGCCTGCAATTGTAGCAAAACAATCTATCGTCTTGCTCTAATGGAATTTTTCTGTATTATTAATATCCCCAAAATATAACAATTTGCCTGGGCACAGGGAAAACCAACGGAAACCAGAAAACAAATACACACAAAATAGCAGTAACAACAATAATAGTATCTTTAGGGACTAATACTAGGATAAACTGAATTTCTCCTTCATTAATTAGAACCAAAAGAAAAATGGATATTTGACCAGATTATTTGATGTGAAGAATCTTTTGCTGTATGGAAAGTACAGATCCAGTTAGAACTTCGCCTCTCATCCAGTGTTGATTGTCTGCTGAAGAGCACCAGTATTATCATATGGTCAAAATAGCTAAATCTTTTCATGCAGGTGGTTTTATAGACTCTTCCTTAAGCCCTGTGAGGAGGATTCTGCCTCCAGACAGCCCTGAAGACCCTTTTCCTAACTAACAATGGATGGATGAGTGACCATATGGCAGGAGCAGCATTCTTCTGGAGCTTTTTCAACCTATTGTTCTTGTTTATTCTGATTGATCTATGTCCAGGCACAATGGTGGTTATGTGATTTTCAGTGCAGGTCACATTGGTTCAGAAGAAATTAGTAGTTAAAAAAAAATGAAAGGAAGTATTTAACTTACCATTAGATGAAAGAAGGTTATCTGAACACAAAAGCAATGGAAGAAATTTCAAAGATTAAGTTCAGTTGCTTTTACACAGGTTTACATATAAAATTAATGGCACATTGGAAAATATTAATAACAAATATAACAAAAAGTATTAATATGTAAATTTCATAGATTTAAATATAAAAGTAATTGAACCTCAAATAGGTAAAAGAAAACTAGAAAAATACATGACCATTTACTGAAAAACCCAAATTAACAAGATATACAATTTTCTATAGTATAACTTTGCAATTGATCAAGCAAATAAAAATTACTACAACAGGGGGATCCTAGGTGGTTCAGTTGGTTAAGCCTCCAACTCGATGTCAGCTCAGCTCAGGTCAACATCTCATGGTTCATGGGTTCAAGCGTCACACTGGGCTCAGTGCTGACAGCGGGAGCCTGCATGGGATTCTCTCTCTCCTCTCTCTCTGCCCCTTCCCTACTCCTGCTCTCTCTCTCTCTCAAAATAAGTAAACTTATAAAAATTACTACAACAATATATAATTTTCAACTAAGAATTTATCATAATTGATCTCTTAAGTATGAAATCCTTAATTTGAAACATCTCAACTATTTCTCTCACAACTGCTATAAAATACTCAACTGTCTCTTGACAGGAACACTGGGAAAACATTTATAGTTTTTACGGAAGTTTTGTCTATTTCTAATTGTTGAGGAATAATTTTTATACTGAGGTATAAATTTTATACCACATAAATCATTATTTAAAATGTTACTCTCTATAAGATTGATAGACTGTACAGGCAAACCCTAATTGAAAAACCTCAATTCCTGGACAACACATGGCTGTTAATATCCTTTTCAAAATCAAGGTGCATTCTCAAGACTAATTGATAATTATAATCGTATTAAGTATGGTTAGAACATTTTCTTTGTTTGCTTTTAATATCACACTGAAATTATGTTAGACCAGATTTATTATGTATGTATATTCTTTCATATCTTTTTTGGAAAGAAATATGTATACATTTAAACATATAAATTAAATTAGGATAAGTTTGACATACTCGGTCTTCAATTTTTTTAAGAACAGGCAGTCAAAACAGTTTTTGCTTTTAGGTTATTCTCAAATAGTTTTTAATGAAGTTGCCTCAAGAGGACCTTCTGCCATGTCTGCTCTACTGTTTTCCAGTGGAGTGTCACTGTACAAATGTGCTGTTTTAAAATTATAATTGCATTTCTTTTAGCAATAGAGGTGTGAATCATTCATATTTGAACCACAATGCATACACTTCTTAAAAGCCCGTTTAAAAAAATTATGCTTCTAAAAAGGTTGTTAATGGAAATATGCATCACTTTATAATTACCCAAACCTACAACAAATTAAAGTGCTGATTGTGAAGGCAAAATAACACTAATCTATAATTATAATCAAGAATAGCAGCAATTGAAAACCATAGCCAACTCAAGACAAAATTTTTATGAAATACAAGAGTCACAGGAGATTTCTCAGTAGAATCTAAAGTAAACTATAAAAAAATGCATTCATAATATATACTTTTAAAATTTATGTAGCTCTCAATCATTTATTTAATAGTGTACTGGTTATTGTACATAAAAACAAATCTACAGAGAGTTTTGTGCCATGTTTCCTACAAAAAACAAACAAACAAGCAAACAACACTACAAAGGACTTGAGTGTTTACCTCAGTATCCCCCCGCTAAGAGAACTTGTTACTCCAGGCTGGCATTATGCCATTAAAATCACTACTCAAAGACAAAACTAACAAACCAAGTAATGAAACAAAATAAGACAACATACTTCAATACTCCTGTTGTCAGCATATTCTGGCACTTTAAATTTAATTCCTATATATTAATATTATTGATGGAGCATTTTTCTTCCTAGAGAGAAAAATGTGACTACACTGATACCTGTGTCTATTAGATGACACTGACTTACAATTTTTAGTGGCAAAGCATAGGCATTTAGAGGATCCCCTATGAACTTCTGCTAATAAACATGCATTTCTGTAGATAGAAGTTAATTGATATAATGGATAAATGATCTGGATTGCTTATTAGATTCAAATATGATTTCTTCAGATTCCTAATTGTCACCTTATCTCTCTAAATTTCCATTTCCTCATCTTCGGGGAGTAACAATAGGATCCATGTCCTAGAATTGCTGTTAAGATGAAATGGGATAACAAATGTGCACTCTTTTTCATCATATATGGCATGTAGAGCAGAGTCCAGCATTTTTTCACTATTTTCATTGTATATAGCACTGTTACCATTTTCTCCCATTGCATGAAAAAAATCATAGAAAACTGTCTAAAGTTTCCCCTTTAAAATATTGAATGCATCTTCCTGCTCAGTCCAAAATCTTTTTGTTCAAACAGCATGACACATTAGAGAATTGATACATTTCAAACAATTGGCTTGACTCTACCCTTGTTTTGAAATAGAGTTCATAAAAGAGATGTTATCATGTTTCTTCAATGAGAAAGAGATGCTAATCATTCATAGAATTGTTGAATATTCCAAAAGCATTTCTAGTGGTTTTACATGGTTTGTGAACAAGATTTAGAGCACACACATGTCAGCCAGATATATACTCAGAGTATCACTTTTCCTTTTTCTCATTCACTTACATGCACATTACATGTACACATGTCCTTAATTTTCTTTGATAAAATTCTACATCAAGGCCAAGAAATAAAAGGAAGGAAATCTATGATAATAATTTCTTCCCAAATTAGATAATTTCTTGTGGAGTGAATGAATTGATGTTTCCATTGTAAATTAAATGCTTAGAAGTTTGTGGTTAGAATAGTGCCCTGTCCAGGCAATATATTTATTGGCACATATTTCCCTGTGGGTCCATAAATAGCATTTTTTCCCAAATTCATGGTTAACATTTAGTTTGAGGAAAACTTTGTATTCATGATGATCTTTTTATTCATTTTTATTTTATTTTATTTATTTTTACTCATTTTAATTTTCATTTTAGAGAGACAGTGAGCATGAGCAGGGGAGAGGGGCAGAGGGAAAGAAAGAGAGAATCTTAAACAGGCTTCCTGCTCAGCATGGAGCCTGATGCAGGCCTTGATCCCATGACCCTGGGATCATGACCTGAGCTGAAATCAAGAGTTGGATGCTCAACTGACAGAGCCACCCAGGTACACCCGTGATGGTTCTTTTTAAAAGGTGGGAACTATCATTGATAAAACCATTAGCACAATGCTTTATGTATAATAGATTTTCTGTAAACCAAAGAAGGATTGGCTGATTTGAATGGCTAAAAGAGTAGGTAGAAAAATTTATAAGATTATTATCCATGAGAAGATGCCACCTTTTCTTGGAAAGAGATGAATACATTTTCTGTATATATACAGACTGTGTATTATTAAATATATAATATAATATATAGTTATACTATATACTATATATTATATACTAATACTGTATACTATATACTATATATATTATATAGTATAATATAATTATATATTGTATATAATATATCAATATATTATATAGATACTGTATTATCAAAGTTTGTAATTAAAGGTTATTTGTACAAAATTTTACTTTGTTATTAGAATGGAAAGTAATGATTTAGTTTGGTTTATATACAACCTTATGGGCTATTTGGTTTACTCATTACAAATTTAGTTTTATACAGCATTATCAACAATAGCTAAATTATAGAAAGAGCTGAAATGTCCATCGACTGATGAATGGATGAAGAAGATGCAGGATATATGTATGTATGTACACATACCGAAATATATACATGTATACACAATGGACTATTACTCAGCCATCAAAAAGAATGAAACCTTGACATTTTCATTGAGGTGAATGGTGCTAGAGTATATTATGCTAAACAAAAGAAGTCAGTCAGAGAAAGACAAATACCATATGATTTCACGCATATGTGGAATTTAAGAAACAAAATATGTGAACATAGAGGAAGGGGGATAAAAGAGGCAGGTAAACCATAAGAGACTTTTAACTGTAGAGAAATAAGTGAGCATTGCTGGAGGGAAGGGGATAAATGGGTGATGAGCATTAAGGAGGGCACTTGCTGTGATGAGCACTGGGGGTAACATGTAAGTGATGAATCACTAAATTCTCCTGAAGCCAATATTATACTGTATGTTAACTAACTAGAATTTAGTAAAAATTTGAAACAAGAATATCCCTAATTTATAAAAAGAGGTTTTGTAAAACAATAAGAAATAGACAGACTATTTTTTAAAAGGGCAAGACACATGAATATGAGTAGTGATTGAAGAGAATGGAAATGGCTAATGAATATATAAAAAGGTATCTTGACTTATAAAAATTAAAACTTAAAAATGGAATAGAAAAAATTTAGCTATAAAATAACACAATCTTTAGAGAATAGTATAGAAAGTTAGAAACACAATTATAAAGCAGAGGGTGGATTTTATATAATTTATAACCGTTTTCAAATTCCAGGAGGTTGAATTTTTTACTAACTTAAGTATACATGATTTCAGTGGTCAGTTACTCCATATGTGTCCAGATGATGGTCAAATGGACGGTTACAGGATTGACTATATAGGTATCACCTAAAACAATTTTTTAGGGAGCCTCAATCATGGAAAATACTTAGTAACTCTGAAGTGGAATCTAGAAATCTGTGTAATTTATTCTTACTTGGTTCTTCTAAAAAAAAAAGTAAAACAGTCCAACAACTCTTTTTTTAACATGTAAGAAACCTGGAACTCCAAGACTTTAAGAAACTTGTTCAAGATCACAAAACTATTGAGAGGCAGAATCACAACTAGAAACAACTAATCTTCTGATTCATCATCTTACTCTACCACTCCAGTAATAGCATATTATCATTTCTCCCAAAGTTAATATTTATATTATGCTCCAATGCATGCATCTTTCTGTTTCTAAAACAAGTACATTGCAAACGAAAAAAGAAGTTCCTTCTTCAGCGTTTCTTTTTTTCCCTAGCTGTATTGAGATAGACTGTCATATAACACAGGTTAAGGTGTGCAACCTGATAGTTTGATGTATGTGTATATTTCAAAATAATTACCACAGTATGTTTACCTAACATATTAATCCCCTCACTGAGTTACCATTTTTTTGTGTGTGTGAATAGATTTAAGATCTACTCTTAGCAGCTTTTAATTAAACAATGCTGTATTGTTAACTATAATCACCATGCTGTGCATTAGATCCCTAGAACTTACCCATCTTATAACTAAAAGTTTGTACCCTTGACTTATATCTCCCTATTTCTTCCAATCCTCAGCTCCTGTAACTACTAATTTATTCTCCATTTCTATGAGTTTGGTGTTTTTAGGGTTTCTACATACGAGTGAAATCGCATAGTATAAGTCCTTCTCTGTGTCTCATTTCATTTAGCATAATTAAGTTTCATCCATCATATCACAAATCCAGATTTCCTTTTTTGTGACTGAATAATATTGCTCTGTGGGTGTGTGTGTTATCACATATGTATCTATCATTTTTCTTTTATTCATCTGTCTATGGACACTTACTTAGGTTGTTTCCATGTGGTAACTATTGTGAATAATGCCACAGTGAACATGGGGATGCAGGTATCTCTTTAAGATACTGATTTTATTTCCTTTTAATATATAACTAGAAGGGGGATTACTGATCATATGCTATTTTAATTTCTTATTTCTTGAGATACCTCCTCACTGTTTTCCACAGTGGCTGCTCCAATTTATATTCTCACCAGCAGTGCAGTTCCCTTTTCTCCATATCCTTGCCAGCATTTGTCATCTTGTGTCTTTTTCATAATAGCCTTTCTAACAAGTTTGGCCTGATGTCTCATTGTGGTTCTGAGTTGTATCTCCTTGATAATTAGTGATATTGAGCATCTTTTCATGTACCTGTTGGCCATTTGTATATTTTCATTGAAAAAAGTCTCTGTTCAGTTTCTCTGCCCATTTTTAAATCAGATTTTTGTGTGTTGTTTTTGTCTCTCTCTCTCTCTCTCTCTTGCTATTGAGTTCTATGAATATTTTTTTTTACTCTTCTCATATCCCTGGTGCTAAGGACAAATAATGTTAAATAAATAAATAATAGATCTTCATGCTGAATTAAATTGCTATTTCAAAGATATTATTACATAAAGAAAATGAGTCCAGTATTTCTACAACATACATTTTGGAGTTAGCATGTCAGAAATTGATGGTTTGTGGGTGCCTGGAGTGTGGGGAATCAGTTGTAAGCATGTTGTGTTTGAAAATCCCCAAGTGATTTTGACAAGTCCCCACTGAACACAACTTTTCTTTTCTCCTTGAAAATCATTGGTTTAAAAGCAGATGCTTTATTTTTAAATCATGTCAAAAGAGGGGATAGCAATAGAGTTTCCTAGACTCCTTTTCTTAATGTAATCAAGGCTAAAGTCTTGTTATTTTGCTACTTTTTTCCAGAAAGTTAGTGCACCTCCAGTTTATGGATTCTATCCTAAGATGGTCATATGCATTTTCATGAAATTTTCAAGTGTTTCTTTTCTGTATACTGGAAATATTTTACTTAGGTACTGTGTAGAAAATGTGTTCAAGTAGAAAGTTCCAGTGCTTTGAATGGTCTTTGTCCAACTTTTTGTCTTCTCAGATGCCTTTCTCTTTTCACTGTATATACTCTTCCTTGGTAATATCTTCTTAGCACATTTAAATTGATAAAATTTGTAGATGTAACTCTAGTTAAAATATCTCTTAAGGGTTAGATATATACTTTAGGCTGAATTTTATACAACTCAACTTGGATATTCCTGAGGTGATTCTAATTCAGCCTGTTTAAACTCATCATCTTCCTTCCCTGAATGGATTACTTTTGAATTTTCTATTCCAGTCATTGGAACTGTCATCCATTTTGTTGGTCAAAACAGAAATACAGTGTTCCCTATAAATGCTATATACCATTCCAGTTATTTCCAGTGAATAGCCATAAATCATGTCACTCCATCATTAAAGTTCTCCTTTGACCTAATGACAAATTCAAACTCCAAAAGAGGGCCAGTGAGAGTCTTTATGAATTTGATCTTGCTAATTCCTTTAATTTCTCTCTCGTCTGGATATCCGCACAAGTTTTTCTTTCTAACCAGAAATTTCCATCTTTTGTTACCTGCCAGATAATTTATATTTTTTTCCTAATCCCATGTAAACTTTAGCATTGGCATTAGCTATTACTTCCTCCAGGCAGATTCTTTTGGGTGCAAATCTCTGGATTAGGTCTTTATTCAATGCACTGAACATATTCTATTGTAAGTGGAAGTGTATTGGTCAGGATCCTCATCTGTGTTGAAATATGGGATATTTCATAAAATAGTCTTACTCTGATTGTAATCCATGGCCTGTTGCCAGACCACAAATTCTTACTAGTCTGAGATGAAATAAGTAAAGAAATTGAAAGTGTTTAGAAACTATTTTGGCAATATGACAGAGTAATCTTACATATGATGGATGTAATGATAAAGAATTTTGGCCATGTATTTCGATTTCATTTCACTGGTAATACACTTTCACTGTGTCATACAAAAATATCAGTCCCTGATAGTTAGGGAATCACTGCAATTGAGTGAGGGGACTCAATCACTGCAATTGAGGCAGGGACTTTGTGGCCTGTGTCTGTCAGTAGCACATTAATATCACCATAACCCAATGCAGAGCTTTACTCATAGTACTTACATTATGTTTATTGATTTACTGAACGAATAAAAGACCTCACTTAAATTTGGTAACCAATGCTTAAATGAAGCAGACTTGTCAAATCTTGGAAAGCAATAAATACTGTGAAACACAACACTCCCGAAAAAGCATCCTCTGTATTCCGAGCAGCCAGCAGCTTTTGTAGTTGCAAACATTACTTTCAGTGTACTCATTTTGAATAAAGTCAGATTTTAAATAACTCTTCCCCCTGAAAAGTTATTATTTACAATATTTTTGATTTTCCAGTGTTTTTTCAAAAATTACTACAAACTCTTAAGAATTTTTAACACTTTAACTGATAAAAATGTACACACTGCCTTCAAGATGGGCGAAGTAAGAGTTCAGATAGGCTTTATAACTTCTGTGAGTCTTTTTCTTCCAGGCTTATTTTCTCTAAAATCACTTTTATTTTCTAAGAACTTTCCCCTCTTTACATATTTACATTTTTTCCTTGTCTTACCCAGAACTTTAGAAAGGAACTTCTTGAAAAATACTTTCATAAATGAATAAGTGTGTTCAGTGAAGATGAATCAGCTTTTGCTGTTACTGCTGTAGTAATGTCATTATCCATTCAGACCCTGCTTTTAGGACCAAGGTGCTCATTTTTAGCTGCTATTAGGGTTTTTAGCATAATTCACAGCATATTCCCTCTCTAGGAATTGACTTTTGCTGCTAATGGCTGTCTTGCTTGAGGTTCTTCTCTTCCTGGGAGTTTCCCTAATCTAGTGGCTAGCGATGTGGGGGGACAAATGACCACTCCTGTTGCTTCCGTTTGAAACAACTGCAAGTCTCTCCTAGTTCCTTTGCATCTCATGGAATGGACTGAGGTCTTAATTTTACTATGTTTCAATTTCTCTTTCTACTCAAACCTGTTTTTTTCTTCCCATACAGGAATAGTTTCCGAGAGCACTCTCTAATAAACTACATAAATGAATATATACATCTCAGATTCCATTTTCTAAGGGAAATCAACTTAAAAGAATGAATAAAACATGTTAGAGTGGGATCATATCTTATCGAGGCAGTCAAAAGACATATAAACCGAAATAAGCTTAAAAATATGGTAGAAGTCACAGAGGAGAAGCTTACAAACCAGTGGTTCAAATCTATACCAAGCCTACTCACAAAGTATTAAAATGTAAATAGAATGTCTGTGAGTAAAAGTACAACAGTGACTATCCGGAGTAGCGGTTCTCAAACTTCATTAAACAAAAGCATTATGTTGAAAACTAACCACAGAAAATTCTGGGCAGAAAGTACACAGTAACAGACTTCAGAGAACTGCTCGTGTCAACTGTAGCTAAAGTCCATTTGTGTGTCCTTAGTGCTGAAACAAAAGAAGAAACAGGGTTTAAAAAACAAACAAAGAAACAAAAAGGGGCGCCTGGGTGGCTCAGTCGGTTGAGCGTCATGATCTCACAGGTCCTGAGTTTGAGCCTCACGTCAGTCTCTGTTCTGACAGCTCAGAGCCTGGAGCCTTCTTCGGATTCTGTGTCTCCTCTCTCTGCTCCTAACCCACTCGCATTCTATCTCTGTCTCTCTCAAAAATAAATAAACAGTAAAAAAAAAAAAAAAAAAAAAAAAAAAAAGAAACCAAGAACAAAATGAGGAAAATTTTTGTGTTAATTTTTTTTCAAATGAATCATAAAATTTTGCTTAGCAAAGTTTATTTTGGCCCACTATGAAAACAAAACAAACAAAAAACCTTTCCCTTGAATAGGAATTAGAGTGATTTGTAAAAGTTTATCTCATATTGCAGAGTTTTGAGTGCATACTCTTTGGACTATGTGAAAATCAGTTCTGGCATTTCATAGTGAGAACATTATTGTTTTTCTTTTTAAAGAGCAAATATGTTGGTAACGTGTGGCATTTTAACGTCAGTCTCTTCTTAATCTACAAATTTCCCTTTGGTAATCTTAATCACTTCCATGCATATGACGACTGCTTTATCCTAATGACTCCTAATTGCTTGCTTCCAAATCTAGATCTCCTCTAGGGCTATCAGATAGAAATATATTTGCTTGCTCTACTTTTATGATATCTTATAGTCTTTCCAAGTTCATCGTATCCAAAGCTTACTTTATTTCGTCACCAAAACATGAACACATCTTGTGTTTTACATTTGAGATGATGTAATCTCCATCTACCCAATTGATGAAACTCTTCACCAAACCCTTTTCTTCCTCATTAACTACACAATTCGGTGTTAAATCATTCCTGAAGACTTTGTCTCCTAAATATCCCTTGGATATAATCCTGCTTTCTTTCATTGCTGACACTGACTTGGTCTGGGTTTCAATGATCCCTCACTTCAATTTTTGCAAGTCATTTATTTTCTTGCTTCCAGTTTCTTCCTTTCAGTGTTCCAGGAGGCCAAGAGAATTACATTCCTGAAACTTCTGAATATGTCACTTTTTTATTTAAGAAATTAAATTTCTTAGTATATTGTAATGATCTCTTTGTAAACTTTATCCTACCAACTTTTCTACATACATCTTACATCAAGTCCTCATGACTCCAATGTGCTGGCTATGCAATTCTGTTTTGCCAATGGCCATAGGTAGATAAATATTTAATTTATATTAAAAAATAGCACTGAAAAAATTTAAAGATATTTTAATTGATTTCTTTAAATATAATAACAAACCATCACATGGTAACTTAAATGTGTTGCATATTTTGTGAAATGTAACCATAGTTTCAGAAACATATAAGACAGCCTGGACTTTACAGAGTTCTTCCATGTCTTGTTTTATAGAGAACAGCTAGATTCTTCTATTTGCTTTTACATTCAGCCTATTGAAATATTTTGTTTTGGCTGAAGTAGGTGATAAAAATTGTAGCCTTATGCTGATGTATAACTGGAAAAGAGAAGGGATGTTAATAACCTTTTTGGATAATCATGAAAATTTTTCTTTGATACAATATCCCAATTGTCTAAGTAGTCATCTTTCAAAGACTGGTTACAATATGGAATCTGAAGACATATAAATAGACTTTTACTCTTTTACATTAAAATTAATTGGTCTGTCTTACACTTTGAGCAGATTATTTAAATCTGTCCTTCAGAAAATATTAGCTTATTGACACACAACCTTGCCAAATTTTGATGCAATCTACTACAAATCTCTTTTCAGATAAAATTTTTTCCAAAATGCTATCTGTATGGAGGCTCAAATTGTGTCACTGGGAAACAATCATGTCGTTTTTTGTCTTCTTGATGTGACTCTCTCATTTCATTTATCTTCAACAAACTTTGTGCCAAATACCCAGCTCTGAATAATTCTAGTTTTTTGATTAGCCACCCATTTGAGTTAAAATAGAATTTAATGAGAAAAGTGGCTAGTTCAGCTTACAACTCAAACAATTGCAAAACTTTTTATCCCTTGAATACAGCAATGGTAGTGTGGTATGCAGCACTTTATGCATACTTCCAATTTAATATAGAGAATATTAAAAAACATTAAAAACATTCAAGAACCAAGGTTTACTCTGCCTTATTAAAGAAATTAATTTGTAATAAAAATTTTTCTCTTTGCTACAAGTACCTTATGGTGAAGAATGCAATGGCTGCTAATACAATTTTGTGCCACTGTCTTGATTCATGGTAAGACATACAGCAATTTTAGTTACCAGTGCCTTGACATGCTATATTGGAGCCTGACACAAAATGAATTATGTTTGTGTTCTTGTGTGTTTCATGTATATTTTATATATTTTAATTGTATATGCATATGTTTATATATGTTTTAATGTATTTTTAATTATTACTTTTTCCAGAATTTTAATGTAGTTTAAAAATACTGAAATATGAAATTTTTTTACTCAGACCCCAGTGTTGCTTAGCATGGCATTGTTCTTTATTTAAAATTTAATTTTTTGCATCATGTATTTTTGCATAAATTTTGATTTTTAAAATACTGCACTAAATCTTGTCGATGACTGATCTTTTTTGGTGTTCCCTTAAATTTTGCACGCAGGGTGAGTGTCTCACTTAACTTACCTTAATCTTTGCCCTATTAAACCACTGTTGCTTTGGTAATAGCAATAAAAAGTCAGCATAATAAAAAAGGCAAATGTCATCTTAGTAGTGTTATAAAAATAGTTTTGACCTCATAGACCTCCTGAAAGAATCTCAGTGACCATCTATAGGTCTTATTTTAAGATCACTGCTTCAGACTAAAATAATTAAAAAGTCACTTAAAAGTAATTTTAATTTTTAATAATTAACCTCCCTTACCTCAAGCCCAGAAAGATAAAGGAAAGCATATTGGCTTTCAAAATTGTGCCTATTCAGTATAAGGAAATGTATCCATTCTTTTTTTTTTTAATGTTTATTTATTTTTGAGAGAGAGGGAGAGAGAGAGAGTGAGCATGAGCAGGGGAGGGGCAGAGAGAGAGGGAGACACAGAATCCGAAGCAGGCTCCAGGCTCTGAGCTGTCAGCACAGAGCCTGACGCAGGGCTCGAACTCACAAACAGTAAGATCATGACCTGAGCTGAAGTCGGACGCTTAATTGACTGAACCACCCAGGCACCCCTAAATGTGTCAGGCCTTTAAAAGATCTCCATGTTAAGAAGACTTGTTATAAGGGACATTGAATGGGGATACTGAGCAAGATAAGTGGAAACATTCTCAACATAGGGTGAGAAAAATCTTCCTCTTTCCATTTCTTATAATGAAGTAAAATCTGTAAGCCTATATATTATTCATATGTAATTCATGAAGGCCCTTTTCAGAGTAACTTTCTGAATTTTGGACATGACATAGACAATTATGTATCAGGTGATTTTGTGGTTATTCAAATTAACAGTCTCTAACTGTTGCTCATTATGGTTATCATTAGAGTGAGACATTTCTAATTATTTCCAAGATTATAAATGCCTTAAAATTAGGATCATACATTTTACACATTGAGATTCTTTACATCATTAGTATCATGGTCTAAACATAAATGTTTATTAAGTTGAATTGACTACGTAAACTGAAGGTTTACTAGCCAGGTTATATGATTTTATTTCCACACCCTAAGAAAATATAATTTGTGAAACTAAAAAGACAGTCTATTTCTAATGTTATAGTAAACTCACATGAAACTCTAGAAACTTGAAAACTTATTTTCAAAAATGTATCATGACTAAGAAAAACTAGCTGTTAGCAAGAAAAACGTACATAGCTACTAAAGTTATCTCTTTTACCTTTGCTGATCAACTTTGTATGTGGATAAACTATATATTACCACATTTTTAAAAGTAAATAACTTAAAAAATAACTTGTGTGAATTAAATTTTAGGGAAGAACAATTAGAAATAGTCTTTAAAATCCTGAATTTTTTTTTATTACAAATATTTGGTTAATGGTTAACCCTTTATTCATATCAGTAATGGAAGGAAAGAGTTAATATGTTATGCTAATTCTCTTGCTATGTACAATAGCCTTAATATATCAAATTAAGAAGTTGAATTAGGCCATACTACCAGAGTAGATAGAAAAACAATTTTGCCTAATTAGAGTTAAAATACAAGTTATTATTAGAGTGATTTTTTTAGGCCATTTGTTAAGTGAGAAATATCAGTGAACGTGCCAGAATCTTAAGAGTCCTGACTATAAGGTATAGTATCAACAAGAACTTGCGTTCATTGTAGGTATCCTAGATGTTGAGTGTTGACAGTAAAAACAAGACAGTATTCTAGTAACTGTGATAAAGAGTAGGGACGGACAGTTTTAATCACTCTGTGATTACAGACTATGACAACACTAAAACCATGGTTTTATTCTAGGAAATGTTTTCGAGTAATTTATTCCATTCAACTTACCTCAGGAGGTAACAATCTTACTGTTGGATGGAAACAGAAAGACTAAGAGCTTCACATAAACTAGAAAGCCAGAGGATTTATAAACTGACATTTTATTCCATAGAGGTTTTTATATAGACTCACTACATTGCTTAGTAAGGAAAATTCTTTTAGCTCACAAAAGGATTTAGACTAAAGTTCAAAACCTGGGCATTTTTTAAGTGTTTCTACTTCCTAAAGTGCTCAGCTTTATGAAACTAAATCAGGGTTAGGGTGGAATGAAAGTTCCTCTTTAACAAGATAAATGCAATCATTTTAATGACTCTTTTTGGAGACAAGGATGACATGGAAGAAGCTATTTGTTCATTATGCTAATTAAAAAAGGGGTTCTAAAGTCTATGAAAACAAAACTGATTAAAGCATATCCAGTTTGTCTGCTTAGAGTTGGGAAGCACAAAATCCACAGATAGTGTGCAAGCCATGGATATCGATTTGAGTCTGCACATAATTTTTTTCTTTGCATGTAGTGAATATAGTTTTCTGTTCTTACCTATGATTGTTTGACATATTAAACACATATGGAAAATAGAAATTCAAGAAGAGGGAAATCATTGAGCAAGCCAGAAGGAAACTCTTACTATTCCATTACAATTAAGCAGCACATAAACTAAGGCATATAGAAAAAAAAATCCTAATGGCTTTCTTTTATGAAACTGCTAAGAAGTCCAGTTGAAACAGTGTTCATAATATATAATGCTGGCTTGACAACAGAGAGAAATGTTTTTCACCAGCTTTTTCCCATTAGCCAGTCAGAGGGAGCTTACAGGGATGTAAGAGTTTAATCATCATTTAACAGCTCTTTTTGATCCACCCCAGATCCTTGGTGAGGGCTGGAAAGTGTTCCTCTTGCACTCATAGTTTCAATTGTTAACAAAAGTTCTAGTATATGAATGAATATGCATGACATTGAACTCTGAGCTGCTGAAAAGAAAATAGAAGGTTTATTTCTGAGTAGGGTTAAATGTAGATCAACCTTTTTTCTTAAGAGTCAAGAGATCAAATGGACTAAAATTTGGAATTAATTCCATGTGAAACTTAATATGTCATATCAGAATAACATGACAGTATTTTCCAAACATTTTATATGATGAAATAAATATATTTCAAATCATAAATACAGAACTGGTGAAAACTCTGGAAATCTTGCAAGCCCCTCCCCCCTTCGTAGTTTGATAGAAGTGGTATGTATTTATTAAGTAAATTTAGTACTTCCCACTGGCATTTTATCAGATATATTTCATATAACTTAAAACTTTTTCTAAGCAGAGCAGATAGAAAACAGTTCAAGTTTCATGCTATTTTAGTAAGTTCTTTTAGTGTTAAGACTTTGCTTAAGCATGTGTTTCCTCATGCTGTTTTATTCAGCATTGTATAGACAGAATCAATTACATTCTGTATGAACTTAAAACGCTCTTTCCTTCTTGGATTGCAAACCTATTGGGAAGACCATTGGTGTCTGGGATTCCAAAATAGTAAATTATATCGACAAAGTAGCAACAAATAAATAATGCTACTGTATCAATATTAGTTAAATTTCTTTATACCCTTGAACTTTAATGAATACTAGTTTCATCCATATTTTTAAGATAATGTGATATGGTAATGAGAAAAGATAAAAAAGATGGTATGAGATTAGGATTTCTGAATAGAGTAGAACTTAAATTGGATAAAAGAACATTAAAACAAGATTTTTGAAAATGAAGTTACAGTCATACAATGCCTTAGCACTTTGCAATTCTAAATCTCAGGGGACTGCACATTACCTGTTTAAGCCCCCAAAAATGAAAATAAAAAATCCATTACAAAAAATCCCAAAACATAATGCAATATGGTGAGTAGAAGCATGAAGCTCAAAGTCAAAAGACTTCAGTTTGAGTTCTGAAACTAACACTTACCAACCTAGGGACATTGAATAATGCATTATTTCTCTGACTGTATTTCCGCATTAGTAAAACAGAAGAATAACCAAAACAGAAGAATAATCAGACTCTTTCTAACTCACAGTGTCATCTAGAAGCAATATATCCCAGAATGTAGTCTGCTAGCTCCCTACACAGGAGTCACATGATTGCCTATTAAACAAATAGATTCTGAGGCCCAGTTATGACTCACATAATTAACATTTGGGGATACACACCAAGAATCTGATTTTTAGCAAGTTCTCTGCTTGAAGTTTGAATTGTGATTTGCAATATAATTTATAAGGAATAATATATTATGCAAATGAATAATTCTGTATATCGTTTGTATTTTTGTATTAGTAGAGATGTTAAACTTATGCTTTTAGAGCTCTTCAAAAAAGGTGTGCCTATTAAAATAATAGGCCATTACCAACCTTAGTGTAAAAGCAACAGACTTCAGTCTTCATCTGTAGTTACGTAAAGAGTTTCCTTACTCTGTTATCCTTGTTATTATTGTTTTTATAATTATTATTTGGCTTTGAATGAATCTTGAAAGACAAATCTTTTAGTATTTGAACCACTCAATAGCATCTTGGTTTAATTATAATTATTCTCAAAGTGTGGATCCAGCACCAAGCGTCATCATTTTCACTTGGGAATTTGTTAGAATCAGAAAACATGGAGTGGCACCCAGCAAGCTCTGTTTTTATCAGTCTTTGTAGTGACTGGGATGCATGCTGTATTATGGGAGGCACTGTTCTAGGTTAATTGGACTAAAAACTAGTGGTTAATTTCACTTACCCCTCAGGACATAGCCTACATTAAGCCTGGCTAATCTTCAGTGGGAAAATGGAGCAATGCTATTTAACACACGTTCACACATTGCATTTATCTTTTTTTTTAATTCAGGGTAATTGTGGCAGGACCAATACTGTTTCACAACTTATCCTATTGTCAGGCCACTCCAGTTATGTCTCCTCAAAAGCATCCCAGAGAGTCCTCTAATTCTTATATTTGGGGAAAGACTTTAGACAACTCCTGATAACCCTTGAAGATAAAATTTCTGGCAGGAGGTATCTGGTTCTTTTAGAAAAACCCTTGATCTTTTCTCTATACCTAATTGTACTGAAAGATTAGCTATCTTTTCTCTTCTATTGGGAACAGAGATAAGGAAACTGACTGGAGTTTATTTTCAGCTGGAAGCCCACAGGGAAATGAAAGTTATGCTAATGGTATGCTGAGAATTCTATTCTAACACCAGTTGAGATCTACATCGAAAACATATCAAGCAAATTCTATGTGGCCAATTTTTAACCAGTCTCTTGTATTCACAATTTGGGAGAGGTAATCTATGAGAAATTAATTTTCTTCCACCTAATTTTTTACCAGGCTTATGATGAGAAAAGATCTATGCTATTATGAAAATTTGTAAAAGAAAATCATTTGATTTTTTTTTTATAATAAGGATGCCATATTCTAGGCCAGTATTCACTTTGATAGACTCATGAAGAGCAGAGCTTATAACACTGGTTTTCTTTACTACACTGAAAAAAGGTTTGGCTGAAATGCACAAGTGAGAGGCTGATGTTCTGTAATCATTCTTCCTCTCCTTTTTCCTTTTTCCTCTTTCCTTTCCTACCTTTCTTTCCTTTTCCTTTCCTTTCTCCCTCTGCCACTGGTTCTGCTGTTCTGAATTCTCCTTTTCCTGACTGGGCCACTGCTGCAAAATATCTGTGTTTCTCTGCATCACCAGTGCCTACTTGTACTTTTTCTGGTTGGCTTGGCTGGGTATTCAGGAAACTTCCCAGTTCTAATCCCTCTTACAAGCATCACCAGTAGCTCTGGAATCTCCAAGCACAAAAATAAGGTAGGAGAATATAGACTAGTCCAGGATAGACCCATCATCCAGGATCAATACAGTTCTCTATTTTGGAAATTAGAAGAACAAAGATATTCAAAACATAGTCTAATGTATCAATGGAATGGAAAAGAAGTAAACTTGGAAGCTGGGGTCAGTTGTGCCTAGCTATGTAGAACATAAAAGTGTTCTTCAGAGACAGGACAGTTAAAGTGCCCAGAGATTTACTGGGAACAGAGATGGGGGAGAAAGAATCTTGATGTTCTTTTAGTTCTGGTTCTAATTAATTCCTGATGTTAGGATTTACCCTGCGCGAGGGTCTTAGAAGTAATATTTAAATGAACTTTCTTTTTGTGATAAGCTAACTCAGTAGGATTCTATTTCAAACAAAAACCCTAAATCAATATAGTATTATCATCGAATTCGTTATTGCAAATGCAGCTAAATTGGTTTTTATCAACTAGGGTGAGAAACCTGAAAAACATGTCTCACAGTTCTGTGCTCAAATGAGTTCTGAGTTCAAAACATTAATAAAAATTAAAGTCCTTTTCAGTGTCCTTTTTAAGGTAGTTTATATTCTTTATTAATATTTTGAAATATTATGGTGAGTATAATACTCTTGTTCATGATAATTTAAAATTATGTTCCTTTTAAACATAGGTTTTATAGTTTATAAAATTATATTTTTAGATATTTGTCATATATCTAAGAGTAGATATACAAGAGATGCATGATATAATATACTCCTCTCATAAATATATACGTTACTGGATACATTTATTCTGATCCACAATTATATGAGAATTAATTCATTTTCTAAATAGTTTCAGTTAGCATCTTCTCATTTAGTATACTTCTAGATGTTCAAAATCATCTGAAAAAAGAACACTATCAAAGTTAGAAGGAAAAAAATATGTTTTATATTTTAGTGTAAACTGAATGACTCATAAATTTAACATCCAAAATTGAAAAAATAATAATGTTAAAAGTTTAAAAACAGGCAAAGACACATTTTGAATTTTACTGTAATTTCCAGAATAAAATATTTTTTGTAAGTCTTGTATTGTTGTAGATAGTAATGTATTCAGTAAATTTGTATATAATTTTTTGTTCTTAAGATAGTTATAGATCTGAGATTAAATATGTGAATATATAACAGAAGAAATTATAATAAAGGAAAGACAGAGTTTTGTTAGGCACTGATTTTAAGACACTTTTCTGAGATCACATTTCCCTTCTCAAGTAGCATTTTTTTATGGTTCTTCCTCTAAATGACAGTTATGTTTTTTTTTAAACTAGGCACAGAAAATCTTGTTTATCTGCATCTCATTTCCCTGATTTTTTTGCCATCAAATTTAGTTTTGGATTTCTAGATTTTCCATGTGTTTCTGGATAGCGGTATTACTTTTGATAGACTTCTTACAGTTTCTACTTAGGAATTTCTGATTAGTGAAGTAGGGGACTAGGCATTTATTGATTCCTTATTGAGTTCCAATCAACTTGTATGGATTATTCAGATATGCTAGTTACATAACACATACTCATAAGTTTAAATCTTGAGATTGAGATTCTCCTCTAAGTAAATGAGACTCTGAGACACTGAAAAACTTGCTGAAGAATTCAGAACTTTGAGAATTAAAGCCAGGATTTCAGTCACAAGCCTGTGCTCTTCCTAATACATCTGTCATCTGTTTCTTTAAAAATTTTTTTTTCAACGTTTATTTATTTTTGGGACAGAGAGAGACAGAGCATGAACGGGGGAGGGGCAGAGAGAGAGGGAGACACAGAATCGGAAACTGGCTCCAGGCTCTGAGCCATCAGCCCAGAGCCCGACGCGGGGCTTGAACTCACGGACCGTGAGATCATGACCTGGCTGAAGTCGGACGCTTAACCGACTGCGCCACCCAGGCGCCCCTGTCACCTGTTCAAGTAAACACTCAGGTGTCGAATACATGGAACTGAATTTCATATCACTGAATGAATGGTTTGATACAAACATTTCTTTGGTAGTGTAGGACAGACTTTTATACTTCCAAACCCTTTTATTTTGGCCAAGTCAAAGTTTGTACATTTGTTGAAGTCAAAGGGGGGTTTGTGAAAGAAGAGATGGTTCTGCCTCATTAATTCTATGAAAGTAAGTTCTAGAGCTTTTGACTCCATGACCAATTGGTTTGGTATATTTTTTAGGATATATATTTAATTTTCTTTTACAAACACAAGGAATAGGTATAAGGCATAAAATTAGCTTTATTAACTCATTTATTTTGCCTTTAGCAGGCATCATACTCTACTACTTTAAAGTGTTCAATATATGTAATCTGCATCTAGAAAAGGTAGACTTTGGCATTAATATATATTTGACATTTCACTTCCAATTCAATTATCTGAGAGAAAAAATAGTCACAATTATTATAAGGAGATCACTAAAATGAGGTAAGATGTGAATTACATGTATGTGTTGTATATTAGCAAATAGAAAGTAATGAATTCTACACTCTTGAATAAACATGCTTTTACTCAGAACAAGGTAACCAATAGCCAGAGTTTGCTGACATCTAGTTTCTCAACAATGTCACAACAAAAAAGATAGGCAAAAAAGGCAGTTTTAAGTTTGGAATTTCCTAAGACAAAGTAATAGCTCTCTTCTGAGACTTTATTTGGGTGCCCCAGAAGACCTATTTTTGTGTTGGATGCTTGCCAGCTGTGTGGGAAGTTTCTTCCTGTATGCTGAATTCTTATAAGGGCATGGAGTCCAGGAACTCATCATACCATGAAAGCGCTGTAGTACACAAAAATTGAGGGTCAATTAGAGATTAATAACATCTTGGCAAATGTTTTGAAAGAATGTTTTTTGATTCTTTGACCTTCCTGATCTAAACAATTTTGCGGGGACCTGAGCACGTAGTATGGATGAAAATGCCTCTCTCCTAGTTAAACTCCAGATAAAGGAAAGGAAACGAAAGGGAAAAGGGAGGAAGATAGTAAGAAAGAGAGAATATGAGGTCATTTGATCAGTTTAGAATCACTAGAAAATTTTGGGTCCTAGCAGAAGTCCAACAAATCCTTTGTACCTTAACTTTCAACTATCGTGATACCTTTGGTTCCCTTTTACTTTCATTCTCAGTCTCTGCTGACTTCTTATATTAGAGGAAGGTATGATTTGGATACAATTTGTTTCCAATTCTTATTCTTTCTAAGTTTCAGTGCATTGACCCTGAACAACTAGAAGTTTTAAGGGACAAAAATGGCAGCCTTCTTTCCTTGCAGTGCTAGGCTTTTGGCTCCTCATACTCACATTCTTACACACATCATCTATCTAGGTGTCTGTGAATTTCAGTAAAAGCTGTACATCACATTGAACAGTTGAAACTTACTCTGTGGAAATTAGAATGATACACAATCATTTCCCATTCACAACATCTAAAAAATATAGTGTGTTTATCTCATGCATTCTTATAAAGCATTGCTTGCTGCTTCAATACAATGAATGATACTTATGTATCTACACAGAATAGAAAGTATTATTGATCATTTTGAGTTATTATAAGAGAAAAAGCAATTTCTTTTTGTATACGTGTTGTACCTTTTCTTTTTTTTTTCTGATGACTTACAGATGTGTTTTTCTAGTTTGGCTAACTTTTAATGACATTCCACATTCGTATGTAGTACAAACCTTTCAAAAATCGTATATTTTGACAATTTCTTTTGTCAAATATAACACAAGACTGTGTCTTTCACTCATATCTTTATGCTGAAGCCTCATGTCTTTCACTCATACCTTTCTCTTTGCATTGGTATCCAAAAGTTAACAAGGGGTAGACAAAATGTCTTTTTGGCTTTACGATCAATGATCTATATTGGTAAAATCTAAAATCTAACATGAGTCATTTAAACATCAGTTTCTCTTTGAAAAATGTGCATAGAGCTGCTTCTGTTTAGTCAGGAGAAGCAACAGCAACAAGAGCAATCAGGTTCTATTTCAGGAGTGAGCAGAAGGGCCACTTGACCTACACTAATAGAGGATGTATATAAATGCTGATGTTTAGATTGGAACCTAGATCTCTATCTATATCTGTTCTATAAACAACTATATTTTGATGCCTCCTGGTAGCTCACGTAAGCACTCTAGGCCATATTTTTTGCTTTGGATTTTGCATGACTAGTGGTCTTTGTGAATGTCCTTTTTCTGGTGTTTGAAAATCGATGCTAACTCCAGAAGTGATACACCTTGTATGTGAGGGAGAGGAAGTGATGCTGTACAAATATAATGCCACAGTAGTGCTATATAACAATGCCACCTCAAAATTCAGTGGCTTAACAATAAGCATATGTAATTTTACACACAAGCATATGAGCTTGATGGACCGTGTTTCTAGTTGGTTCTCACTCACACATGTGCCTATTAGCACTGAAGCTTTGCTCATCTTTGCAAAGCTCTTTCCTATTTCTGGGTTTTCAGCTGGGACAGCTAGGCTGAATTGTATCTGCTCCATATGTTTCCTCTGACAGTATAGATCAGGTAGGAATCCACAAGAAAAAAAGAAGACAGAAAGCAATGAAGGCCATTAGGCCCAATTTTGATACTGGGATATCATCACTTTCACCATACTCTATTAGCCAAAGCAGATAAAAAAAATCTATCTTTGAGTCATTGTGTAGAGAAATAGATTCCTCTTGTGAAATCATTTCATTGTGTATAGCAAGACACATGGAGAATTGGACTATTTTTTTCAATAAATATACCACAAGGAATTCTACATATACTTCAAAAGATAAAAAAAAGTTTTCTTATAAATATTCAGTCCTCATTTATAGTCTTCACAATTCACTAAGAAATTACTTGAAATTAATTTCATTTATCTAAATAAAAAATTTCAACTAGATTTTTCTATCATTCTTAAAAATAGAATGCTTGTATGCTAATGTCAGCAGGTGAACAACATTAAAGTTACATCTCTGTGTTTCAGATCTAACACTCATCTGTATAATTACTGATCTCCTAAAAGAGTGAACTCAGCAACTTGGTGTTATGCTCTAGGAATCCCTCTCTGGAACACACGTCAACGTAGCAAAACATTGTTTTTAATTAACAAAATGCCAGGTCCATATGTTGCCCATGTCCTCACTGAAACTCCTGTTGACATCAACAGGAATATTTTACACAGCATATGGTCTTAATAGGTAACAATTTTTATTTTGAATAATGATTTTAAATCCCAAGCAATAGAAGCTTTAAATTATAATTTTGCTTTTTCCTTCAATTACCATTCTTTTAAGGGGTCTTAGGTTTATTAGCAACAACATTGTAAGACATTTTAAAAGCCCATTAATTTGGACAGAAGACAGTTTTGCAATGCTGATATATGTTATAATAAAATATTATGCAAAAGTAATAGTTGATAAAAAATGTGTTAATTATAGAAGTAAAAACAATTCCCTGTAATTTTACTTACTCATTTCTAACTTTTCTGATTTATTTATTTTTAAAAATTTGTATATGTTTATATTTACTTTGAGAGTGATACAGTGTGAGCAGAGGAGGGCAGATAGAGAGGGAGACAGAATCTGAAGCAGGATCCAGGCTCTGAGCTGTCAGCACAGAACCTGATGCGGGGCTTGAACTCACGAACCATGAGATCATGACCTGAGCCGAAGTTGGACGCTTAACCAAGTAAACCACCCTGATTTTATTTTTATACATGCTTGCTATTTGAGGAAGAAAACTATAGATGAGTTCATAACTAAGTTCACAAGTTTTATCTGAAAGTAAAATGGACAGATATTTACATCATAACCAATTTATGATTTATTTTACTAAAGTGAGTTTTAGTGGACTAACACCATCCAAGAATGAACAGAGAAAAATAGAGTTCAAGAGCTCAAACAGTAGTGTCTGACAGAATAGGTATTAATTCAAACTCTGCAGTAAAATGAGCTGGTAAGTTTTCTTACCAAAGTCACAGTATTTTTACCTATGATATGGAAAAACAGTGATTCCGTAAGTAGATGATGACATGAGGATTAAATGACCGCATGCATAAAAAAGATTTTGCATAGTACTGGACAGAAAAAAATCACCCAATAACAAGAAAATGTATACTAAGTAAACTGAAGCTTTTGTGTTTTGTACCTATATTTGTCATTATTGTGATGACTTTCTCACATAGTTTTACTTTCTCCATCTTTCCCTTCTTCTACTTCCTTCTTGCTCCTCTTCTTCCTCTTCCTCCTCCTCCTACTTTTCATTATTAATATTAATATTAGAGGGGCGCCTGGGTGGCTCAGTCATTTAAGCACCCAACTTCGGCTCAGGTCATGATCTCAGGTTCCTGAGTTCGAGGCCTGCCTTGGGCTCTGTGCTAACAGCTCAGAGTCTGGAGCCTGCATTGGATTCTGTGTCTCCCTTTCTCTCTGCCCCTCCCCTGCTCGCACTGTCTCTCTTTCTCTCAAAAATAAGTAAACATTAAAAAAAATTGAAAGAGAAAAGAAAATGTTACCACTACAGATGTAATAAAACTAAGTTTATTCACTTTATTATTTTATAATTTTTCCCTTCAAGTAAGCAAACAGAGCAATATATAAGATCACATATCTAGTTAGCATTCCTTTTGGTAACTTGACATGGTTTATTCTTTCCTCATTCTGGTTGCAGATCTTTCACAAAAGGCTTTTCATATATCAGGCATCAACTCACTCCAGAGAATCACTAAGTGACCTAGCAAGAAATTCACTCTCACTTTTGCAAATTACAAGAGCCCTTTAGTGAGGTGGAAAATGAAGATGATATTTAAGGATGATTTCCTTTTGGGTTTTCTTCAGTAAAATATTGGACTGATGAAAACTGAGTAGTATGTAGTTCACGATAAGGGCTGCAAGTGAGTTAATTAAATATGTACAGTAATTTTTCCTTTTTCAAAAACAAACCTATACAAATGTAAAAAATTATTTTGTTAAATACATATTATTTACATAACCCTACATAAATTTGTTTAAAATGTATTTTTTAAACTATCACAGATGAAATGCTTCAGAATAATTTAGGAAAAAAGGACTTCCATTATCAGTGGTTGTCAGTTTTCTTAATCAGCATATGTAATAGAAAAAAAAGATAAATGCTACATCACACAGTTTGTGGAAACAAATATTTATAAATACCAAATCTCTGTATTGACCGAACCCAGGTAAGTAGATAAATGCTACTCATCTGGGACTTGCAAAAAAAAAAAAACAGTTTGACTCATATAAATAAATTTCTAGTTCTGTTACAATATGATTATTAGGATATTTAGAGTTTGGTTGAAATTTTAGTTTAGTTAATTGGCTTTTTAAGTCTGCTGTGGAAATAGATTTCATAGCAGTTTACCATTCTCGTTTTATACAAATATGCCACTTGGTAATTCATTAGTTACCAGTTGGTGAGTTTGAAGTTCACATTGATATTTGGAAGCAATCATGGTGTGGTATCTCTTTGTGGGCATATTTATACAAGAGAATGGGGAGTGATGGAGGAGGAGAAGTGTATAAAGGATGTGTCAGTTTCCAATTCAATTAAAATGAGTGAAGAAGAGAGATTTTAGACAAACACCCTATCAGTACTCTCTCTGCACACCTAATGAATTGGGAATGTAGGTCTCAAAGCACAAAACTACCTTGGGAACCAAAAGTTCTACCTATTTTTCCAAAAGATAACCACTATGTTTAATAGTGAATAATAATTTTATACTACACTGTAATTTTTAACCTCTGGAAAAGTGTGATCAAGACCTTTTGTGGTTCTTTTAATCATATTTTTTTTTAGGTTATGACCAGAAGAATTTTAAAATAAATACCAATACTTTGTTGTGTTTATTATGAAGGTTTAAAGTATATAGATGTATATTTATACATCACATAATTACAGATCCCCTCCTACAGTTAATCATGCATGCATATCCATTACACTCAATGCTTCCATTCCTTAATCAAGCATTCTGTGATTATGCAAATTTGAAAGATAATGAGGTACACCCTATAAGAGATAGCAAATCAGCGGTGTTAAATAAGTCCTGAAAAATGAGAAAATTGACTCTTTTGGTCCTGAAAATCTTAGGGAACTTTCATAATTAGTGGATTATTCACATAGAGGAAAGTGGCACATTGTTTTATCTTGGTTTTCTCTTTGCATTTATTTGGATCTTTTCTTATGCTGTGTGACTAAATATTCCCAAAATTTCTGGTCACATAAGTTATCAGAAAAATTAGGAAGTACATAAAAGAGTACTTCAATCCAGATACATACTTGGCATGTCTATAGCCTATTTTTAGTTAAGGATTGCTTTTAGAGTTCATTGTCCATGGATTATTTGCCTAATGAAAGTGTGATACTTTGAAGTCGATGCTAGAATTTTAGGTTTTAGTATTTTCTCAGCCAGCGTATATTTGACAGCAGACTGTTTTGCAGACATCAAGCAAATAACTGCCTTTCCCCCCCATAATTTGCAGTTTCTTGTGCCACTGTTGATCTGTTGCATGTAATTTAGCTTTAATCATTACAATGGACTATGAAATGGTTATTTGAGAGTTGAAGGGCATTTTTTAAAATATTTATTTATTTTTGAGACAGAGAGAGACACAGCATGAGCAGGGAATGGGCAGAGAGAGAGGGAGACACAGAATGTGAAGCAGGCCCCAGGCTCTGAGCTGTCAGCACAGAGCCCGACGCGGGGCTCGAACTCACGAACTGTGAGATCATGACCTGAGCCGAAGTCAGACGCTCAACCAACTGAGCCACCCAGGCGCCCCTGAAGGGCATTTTTGTTGAAAGTTTTCATTTCTTTCCCTTTTCAGAAAGGAATTTATAGCTTGGGAGGAGTTGAAACAAAATGTTAATGTGTTATTTTATTGAGCTGTTTGTGTTAATAGGTCTTTGTTAAGGAATGGGTTTGTAAATACTTCATCCTCAAAAAATGGGAAACATCACAATATAAACATTTTCTGTAAGAGATAGGAAGAGTGTTACAGATTGTTTGAAGAGCGCAGTAAGTATTCAGCAACGTAATGTGGCTTGGAATTACTAAGAGGCCTTTCCCATCCTAGGACATTTTCTCTTGCTGTATGTGATGGAGCCTAAAATGTTGGTTACTCTTTCAGTTAACATGTTAGTAGAGACAGACCCAGTGAGCAAACCATGCTCAGATTCCTAATAGTTAAAAATAAAATTGTAAGATATTTGATTTCATTATATATATATATATATTTAAATAAATAAATGACAACAGTCATTCTTCTTCAGAATAATATTAAATGAGATATAGGTCTTGCTCTTAAGAAGAGGGAAAAAAAAAACAACAACCTGCAGAAGTCCATGAAGAAAACAGTATTTCAGAAGATAAAATCAGATTCCCTCAAAAGTCTGTTTCATTGGCTTCAAGATGATAACTGGAAAACCTATTAGAATATTATATTATTCTAATATAGAATATATTTTATATTATTAGAATTTAGAATATTATAAAAGAATAAATTATTTTTTTGTGGAAGACGCATATTCATTTAAGGTGGAATAGAAAGTTGAAAGTGTAAGAATAATATCCAGTTGTCAGTAGTTTTGGTCTTTATTTGTTAAGTTGAATTCTCTCAAATACATTACACTTTGTTGATTATTTGCATCAGATAGTTACGTTTGAAGAGGCCCAGAGTGTTTGTTTTACTTTTCTAAAATTCCCATTTTCTCTTTCTTCAATAGTCTCTTATCTCTTTGTCATTAGAAGGTTTAATTTATATTTCAAAGTCTTTTTGATCCCTACTACAATGTTCCATTAAATTTTATCATGGGATAATATTTGAAGATTTTTAAACAAGGTATTTTTTATTTTTCCAGATGTTTCTTGCCATTCAACAAATGATATTTTCCTCCACTTCAGGAGGTAGTAGGTAGGATCTAGAGTAAAAAAGTCAAAGTAATGAAGAGATGCTTTAGCTTATAGTTGGTACTTTGATTTGAGATCAAACACTTTTGAGATGATCAGTGCATATAGACATGTATATGTTGAATTCCAGAGGCTCAATTTGGAATATTCAGACAGGCTCTATTCTGCTAGAATCTAGGTTATTGGAAAATAGATTTAATGAGAATAAACTATAGAATAGGGATGGTGCAAATTAAGCCCGAGGCCTGTGGAAAACGTAAGTCTAGATATGTTGAGGGTCAATCCAGTATCAGATGGCTGTTCCTTGCTTGCCATTTAAAGGACTGGCAAGAGACCATCTTACTTCAAAATGGGAAATCCATGGGTTAAGTCTTACATTTTAATGAATATATACTCAAAACAGTCAAAGTTTAAAACAGAAGTGAGCCCATATCTATTAGTAAAGACTATTATAAAATGGGAAATTTTAATGCTTTATTATACAGTTATTTATTGAGCATCTGGTATAACATGTAGAAATAAAATAATGTCCCTAGTCTTATGGAAGTCACTTATAGGAAGAATGGTGGGCTGAAGTTAAGAGTTTTTAGATATCAACAGAATTAGGTGCTTCTCAGCCAAGTTGAATTTGTTATGGGAAATTAATGTTACATTTCTGTGCATCTGAGCCATGAATGTATATTTAGAATATAAATTTAGAACTTATCCATGTTATCTAAGGTTTCTGACACAGAGTTCAACTATTTTACTCCTTTACAAAACTTTTAAACTTTAGAGAAGTAAACAAAGGCTCAAAAGCAGAAGCAATCACATTTTTTAAAACTACTTTTTTAATGTTTATTTATTTTTGAAAGAGCGGAGTGGAGGAAGGACAGAGAGAGAGAGACATAGTATCTGAAGCAGGCTGTAGGATCTGAGCTGTCAGCACAGAGTCCGATGCAGGGCTCAGACTCATGAACTGCGAGATCGTGACCTGAGCCAAAGTCAGATGCTTAACCCACTGAGCCACCCAGGCACCCCACAGAAACAATTACATTTTTAAAAGCATCACTACTGCATGCTATTTGTCAGAATTGACAGTTTTTCATTAATAGCAGTTGTTTTCCTGTTTTTTCTGCATTTCTTGTGTGGAGATTATCAAGAAAAAATCTTATCTATTGAAACCTAAGGAAACATTCCTACAAAACATAGATAAAAAAAGAGTGTACTTTTGAGATAGACAGACATAGTTTTGTTATCTTAATAGCGCCTCCTCAGGAACAGATTCACTAGTTATTTAATTGTTAATAACTCTTAAAGTTACTAACACCTTGTAGATGCTCATGCTATGCTTTAAATGTACTTGCTAATCTCAGCAGTTATGAGATGTGTTGCACTATGGCTAGGTTTATAATATTTACTAATTTAGTGAATCCTGTGTATGTGTTTTCATCTTAGTTGCATATTCCCTGAAGAACTATAACTAAAGTTAGGAAAATTACCATTGTTCTATAGAATAGACGGAGGGCCTTGTTAGTCAGTAGCACTATACTCAAGGGGAGCTAGAGTTGACCCTGATCTAGTAAAAGGAAAAAATGAGAACGTTAGATTTTACACAGAAACCCAGAAACAGAAGAGAGACACGTTGAGAAAGTTGGGGGAGTACCAAAGACACGCTTTCCTCTGTTATGCAATTTTGCCCAGGGCTTGCTTTGTTTTCCATTTATGATTTATGACTGTGGGAGATCCCCAAGCACTTACATGATTTCACATTATCATCTTTCTGCTTTCTGGAAAGATTTAAGTACATTGGAACAGCTGACATTGACACAAAGTTTTGTTTAGCATGGAAGTGCTCCAGGAATTTTAGTTCATATGTGGGAGACTCCTTGTCACCTAATGGTATTTTACATGAAACTTATGTGAAGAAATTTACAATACTTAAACATCTGCAAATATACATGAAACAATAGGGTGAGTGAAGACACACGACAGTGTTTTAATTGCCCTTTTCTTCCTTAAAGTGGAAGAAGTATACCTTCCCTGTCTCTACCACACAGGAGGTCACTGCTGCTAAATGCCAACACTGTCACCAATACAGTGTTCATCAAAGATTTGGCCTTTATTATAAATGGAGCCAAGGCAGGAAGTTCTTGTTCCAGCTAGCAGTGATTTCTGGTCTGCCCTCCTCCAAGAAGAATACTTGTAGTAAATGAGGGCTCTCATTTTATCAACAAAAGACCTCACCATAAAAATAGAGTGCCTTGAACAACTTAGACATAATTGGTAGAAATGGTTCAGAGAAAAGGTGCCAAAGGAATTTTTTTTCTTCTTCATGAATAAGTGATTGTACAGGAAAAGGAAACAGAACTGATAACTAGTGAAAGAGCTAGAAAACCATTGTTCACTCAACTTTTGGTTAGTTGAGTATATATAACTAGAAAATAAAACCTATTTTATGGGTTTAATATACCACAAAAGATAATCACTGAAAGCACATCAACTTTACTTGCAAATCTGTGAATAGTTTTGCATGGCCCATTTTTAGGTTTGGGAAAACATCACTATCATCATTATTATTAACAATACAAATTTTATTAGGAGACTAAGTACAAAAAGTCCTAGGCTGCACTGTGCTATATCCAAGTAAAAAGGGAAATATTGTTAGATAAAAACAAAAGCTTACGAAGTAATAAGAATAAACATTTGGTTTGCCCTGTCAGTTGCAGTAGGAAATCCCAGTGATTTTGAGACAAGCTGATTGGGAATTAAATTATTTTTAATAAGTTTAAATCTTAAATATTTGATTTTTGACATTTATAGTGGCATTTAGTAGTGGCATGGCAAGGAAGAAAAATCATAGGATGATACCAGTTGACATAGAAACAACATTTGACAGAACATCCACTGAACTCATTAAAATGGCTAACTAACATCATACTTAGTGATGAAAAAGTGAATATGCCCCCCCCCAGGATTGGGAGCAGCACTAGAAGTTCTAGGTACTATAAGTCAAGACAAATAAAAGTATAAAGAATGGAAAGGAAAAAATAAGCTGGTCTCTGCAGATGACATGATTGCATATGTAGAATAGCTTAAGGATCTAAAAAACACCTGTGCAACTAATAAGTTTGCATGTCAGAGTTGCATGATACAAGAATGTAATGAGGGGTCTGACTTCATTATTGATACTGATTGTGAGAGCTTCTATGTGTCGCTCATCCTTTGTTCTCTTGTGACCCACATTTGGACTAGCTGATGAAAAGCCTGGGCAGTCCATCCTTTGATACATGCGAGGAGTTCAAACCATGCAAGGAATTCACTGTATAGGAGCACTTTCCCTAGCTCCACCCCCTAACTATGATATAAAACTAAGCGAGCCTTCTTTCCTTGTTCTCTCAAGCCATTTTGGACCTACTTGAGAGGTCTTTTTTCTTCCCTCAGAGACTTCAGTAATATAATAAACCTTTCATACCTTCTTGGTGTATGCGTTATATTGTCCTATCAAAATTTGAGCTAAACATTTTGTAGTGTCCATCTGCCTCTGCAGGTAACTATTAAAAAGACCAATGTGTTAACAATTGCATTTCCATATATTAATAATGAACACACAAAAATGAAAATTGAAACCACAAAACCATTTATAGCTATGTCAAAGAAAATGAAATACTTTAGTAAACACTTAATAAATATGTATAGGAACTATATGCTAATTTAAAGAAAGCCTAAATACATAAATATACCATGTTTATGGAGTAGAAGACTCAAGATAGCAAATATGTTATGTTTTCCCAAATAGATATTCATGTTTAATGCAATTAATATAGAAATTCCTGCAAAGTTTTTGTAAACACAGGCAAAATTATTCAAAAATTTATATAGAAAGGTAAAGAAAATGTAATAGGTAATGCAATCTTGACTAAGAGTGAAGTGGGACTAGTCACTCTACTGAGTATTGAGTTTTGCTATATAGCTACAGTAAACAAGAGAGTTGCTATTGGTGATGTTATAGACACATAGATAAATGAAACTGTTGTATAATCACACAAATATGCCCACCTGATTTTTGACAAGGTGCAACAAAAGCATATCAATAGAAGAAAGATAGTCTGTTTGATAAATGGTGCTGGAACAATTGGTCATCTTTAGGTGAAAAAATGAACCTCAACCTGAACTTCACGTAGGATAAAAGAATTAATTCAAAATGGATCACAAACATAAGTGTAAAACATGAAACAATGCAGCATTTAGGAGGGAAAAAAGAACATGTCTGGGGCCTATCACTAGTCAGAGTTCATTATCTAAGGATGAAAATACCGTCCATAAAAAGAAACATATATGTTGGATCTCATCAATATTAGCAACATTTGGTCTACACAGGCCAGTGTGAAAGTCCTGCAACGTAATAGCAAAAACAAACAAACAAACAAGCAAAAAACCCCCAAAACCAAAACCAAACCAAAACAAACAAACAAAAAAACACCAAACAAAACCAGATTAAAAAATGAACAAAGAATTTGAACAGGCATTTCTCCAAAGAGAACATACAAATGGCAAACAGGTATAGAAGATGCTCCTACATCATGAATTTTCAGGAAATGCAAACCAAAAGTACAATGAAATGTCACTCCACACTTTTAGGATGGCTATTATCAAACAAAATAAAAGGTAAAAAGTGTTGTCAAGGATGCAGAGAAAGGGGAACCCTTGAATATTGTTGGTGGGAATGTAAATTGGTATAGCAGCTATAAAAACAGTATGGATATTCCTTTAAAAATTAAAAGTAGAACTGTCTTATGATCTAGCAATCCCATTCTGGGCATGTATATCCAAAAGAATTGAAATGAGGATCTCAAAACTGTATCATCATTGCAGCATTATTCACCGTCACCAAGATATGGAAACTATCCATGTGTCCATTGGCAGAAGAATGGATAAAGAAAATGTGATGTGTACATCATTCCATCATTCCATGTGGAAGAATATTATTCAGCCTTGAAAAAGAAGGAAGTCCTGACATTTACAACAAAATGGATGAAGGACGTTATGCTAAGTGAAATGACCTAGTCACAGAAAGACAAATATTGCGTGATTCTACTTATATGAGATATCTAAAATAAATTCATAGAAGCAGAGAATAAATAGTGATTTACAGGAATTGGAGGATGGGGGAAACAGGAAGACGTTCCATGGATATAAAATTTCACTGATCCTAAAGAAGTAAGAGTGAGAGATATGTTACACATCATAGTGCCTATAGTAAACAATGCGGTATTGTTGTACCATAATATTTATTGAGGGGTTCCTGGGTGGCTCAATCAGTTAAGTGTCCAACTTCAGCTCAGGTCATGATCTCACGGTTCATGGGTTCTGTGCTGACAGCTCAGAGCCTGGAGCCTGCTTCGGATTCTGTGACTCCCTTTCTCTCTGCCCCTCCCCTGCTCATGCTCTGTCTCTCTCTCTCAAAAAAATGAATAAACATTAAATTAAAATTTATTGAGGGTAGATGTCACATTAAGTGCTCTTGCCACAGAAAAACAAAACAAACAAGAAACAAGAAAAAAAGCAAAGGCAAATAAGGAAAATTGGGTAGGTGTTGGATATGTATGTTACATTGCTTGTGGTGATAGTATCACAGGTGTTTGCATATGTCCAAATGCATCAAATTATGCACAGTAAATATATTTAGTTCTTTGTATATAAGTTAGACTTCAGTAAAGTGGACTTAAAAAGGCCTATGTGAAGAACATGAAAGACAAGTTACATTCTGGAGGAAAATATTTGCAAATATCTACAATAGGATCAATATCTATAATACACAAAGAACTCTCAAAATTCAACAGTGGAAATTAATTAGGAAAAAAAGTGTAATTTGGAAATAGACAAAAGACATGAACAGACATTTCACTGAAGATATTCAGCATCATTAGCCAGCAAGGAGAGGAAAATTAAAATCACAATGAGATGTCACTACATACTTCCCAGAATAACTTTTTAAAAAATGATGATAACAAATGCTGGTGAGAACAGGGAGAAATTGGATCACTCATAATTTGCTCATGGGAATGTAAATGGTACAGTCAATCTGTAAAACAGTTTGCCACTCTCTTAGAAAACTAAACACACAACTACCATGCAACTCAATAGCTATACTCTTGGTTATTTATTCCAGAGAAATAAAATTTGTGTTCACACAAAAACTAATGCATAAATGTTTGTTGCAACTTTTATTTATAATAGACAAAAACAAGCAAATAAACTGCCGTGTTCCCAGATGTTCTTCAATAGGTAAATAAATGGTCAAACAAACTGTGTGTATGTACACGTGAACCATGTAGCACAACTCAGCAATAAAAAGGAACAAACTGGATGTATTAACAATTTGGATGAATCTCTGTGAAATTCTGTTGAGTGAGAAATACCAGTCTCAAAGGGGAAGTATAACACATGATTCCACTTAATCTAACATTTTGTAAATGAAAAACTTTCAGAAGTGGAGGACAGTTTAGTGGTTGCCAGTGTGTAGGAACAGGCAGGAGGGGCATGGGAGAAGAGCAATAGGAGGGAGTCTTTGCGATACTGGAACTGTTCAATATTTTGTCTGTGTAACCTGAGTTTAGAAATAAGTACACATACACAAATGAATACAAGTAAAACAGGAGAAATCTGAATCAGATCGGAAGATTGTAGCGGTGTAAATATCCTGGTTTTAATATTAAACTATAGTTGTGTAAAATATTACCATTGGTGGACATTGGATAAAGTGTATGTAGGTTCTGTATTTCTTATAACTTGCATATGAATCTAAAAATCATCTCAGTACAAATTTCAATTACAATGAAATGAAATGAAGACCAAAAAGCTAAAAATGCTTTTAATTATATTAAAATGTATTGAATCACAGTGTATAACAAATGTTTCACTATCTTTCCTGTACAGTCAAAATATCATTTGTTAAACTGCATGTTCTTCAACCATAAATCAAGTTATTCCCTAAGGAGTTCCAGTCATTGTGTCTTTAGTACAGTTAGTGCCTTTCTTTGTACTTGCTCTTACACACATTGGACTTAGGGAAGGTATATGCGACTAAGATCCATTAAATCTGGAGATATAAGCATTAATTTATGATCTACAAGGGGAAAATATAAAATACTTTTAGTCATTTTTCAGGTTTTCCAATATTTGGATATTTTTCTTTTATCTTTTTGGCTATTACATTTTTGAAAAATGTAGGGCGATTATTTTGTAGAATATCTGAATTTGTTTTTCTTACATCTTCTCATGATCTGATAACGATTATGCAGTTTTTGCAGGAGCATCACAGTTGTGATTTTGCCTTCTCAGTGTCTTATATTCAGGAGGCCTTTGAAATTGGTTTGATGCAATATTGATAATGTCTTTGATCACTTTGTTAAATATACACTAGATTCTCCATGTATAGTTGTAATGCATACTCTTATAAATTGTAAGTGATTTGTGGAAAGATTCTTTTAGACAATATAGATCTTGTTCTTCATCAACTTTTCACCATACCTGCTCTTCACTGATGAGTGTTTAATGTCATTTTTAGAAGAAATTTTCCTTCTTTTATTTATTTATATTTTATTTATTTATATCAGAAATAAATTGTTCCTATCATTGTAGAACTTAAAAGATATATATGCTTATATATAAATTTATAAATACATTTAAATATTAAATGCACATTTATATATAGTTAAAATTCCAAGTAGATCTTTAAAATTTTTATTGTGTAATTTTTATTCTAATTGCACATTTATTTGCTATTTGTTTTGTTTTTTATCATTAGTCTATAAAGTTTAACATATATCCATATGATCTACCTAATATTTTGCACAACCAAAACTAATGTATGTGTTTATGGTCAGATTAGTGGTTACCTTTGGATAGGATGATTTAGTAGCTTTACATGTTTTATTTGGACATTTTCAACATTTTCTAAAACTTTATAAAAATAACAAGAAATTCTTCACAGAGGTTATTGATATGAGCTCTGGAAAAAGAAAAAAAAAAGACTTTCCTCTAGAATGCGCATGGCAGATTTCTATTGCATAAATAAGGTCATGCAATTTCATTAGTGTTTGAGTGAAATGTCTGGAAATATATGTAAGTAACAGGGTTAAAATTAATTAGAAATTAATGAAATATTCATTAGGCAACTTTCTTTGCTAAGCTTTAAGGCACTTGGGGCATTTTACAAAGGGATACAAGAATAAGTACGACATTACTTCAAAGTTAAATAGTTGAGTGGGAGAGATAGGAAAGAGAAAAAATACCCCACAACTCTCATATTTCATATGAGGTTATTGCTCAAGTTGTGATATCAACCAGCAAAGGATGCTGACAAGAAATTCTCAGAAGAGTTGGGAGGAGTGACCTTGGGGATGAGAATGACAAACAAAAGTGATGAATTAAAATAATACAAGAGGTCATTGGATACTTTGAGGAAGAGCATTTTTAGTGGCTGTTGGGGAAGAGGAAGTATTAGGTGAAGATGAAACATACTCTTTTGTTGAGTTTGGATAGAAGAAGAAAGAAACTATTTTTAAACTTGATAATTATAAGAAATTTTGAGGTAGATGGTGGCTTGAGGGTAGAGATACCACCAGAAAAGAATAAAGAAATTTAAGGAAAAATAAAGCTTGAATACTTGGACTGTATTTCTGGGGAGACTGTAGAGTAGAGTGATTATCATAAAAAGAACACCTTTTGTCAGCATATCAAATACAGTGGCAAGTAGATGCAATTAAAGAGACTTGAAATAAAAATTATTTCCTGGTGTTTCTAATTTTGTTTTTACCTATGAATCCCTGACCACAATTCGCTGTTTTTTATTCCTCCCACACGCTTACTTTTTCTACCTCTGTTCTCCATTTCTTTAGTACCTCCAATCCCTGACCCTCACTTTTTTACACTCTCTTCTAATCTGACTGACTCTGCCACTGGATATGTACCTGATTAGTTACTGTCACTTCTTCTTTCAAATTCCATATTATCCTATCAGTCTTAACAAATCCTTTCTTTCATCCTCTCTTCTGTAGTTTGACTTCTGTCTTCCTGCAATAGAAAGCTGTAACTTCCATGTCTCCTGGACTAGGAAAGGTCCAGGTTGAAATCACGAAAGGTGACTGGAGTAGACTGGAGAATGGAACGTTACTGTGAAATCCGGCTCCCACACAACAGTGGAGAAATTATCTCAGATGGTGCCAAAAGTTGGATTCAGAGGGAAGGGAAATTGTAAACCAGGTGTTTGTTAATATATCATCTAGAGGTTATAGTCATAAGTGGGGGTTTGAATAGTGCTCTAAAATCATACGCGATTCAGTCGGGGAAGATTTATTTGTTGGTAGGAGATGGTGGATTGTCAGCGGGGACATGGAACTGCAGCCTGACTGATGCATGAGGGAAGGAATGAACTCCTTTTCAGAGAGCTCTAAGGGATAGTGTTTTGAGGGGAGGGAGTATGTAGAATTCCTGTTAGTGCAAAGAGGGCATGGGAAATAGGGGTACCCTCTAAGTTCCCAATATTGCCCACCAAAAAATGTCTTTGCAAAGTTGGCAGAGATTCCCATGAGCTGGCCAAGTCTTGTCTTCAGCTTCCAAACCAGTTGGAAGCTATCAAAGATCTCAGAAAGAGCCAGCATGGGGAATCTATGGTAGAAAGTTTTCCTCTTTGTGTTTTTCTCTTTTTCTTTTCCTACCATTCAGCTACAGAGGGCATCCTTCTATATCAGTGTATATTCATGGCCTGTAAACTGTGGGAATGGAGAGAAAATTTGTTCTTATTAAGGATCAGGGACTATTACAGAAAGACTAGACCAGGACTCAGACCTACTCTTCTGTATACTTCTAAACAACCAGAGTTACCAAAACTTAACAAGAAGTAGAAGGTAATAATGAAAAGTTTTAAAAGAGGAACTTCTGAAGAAGCAAAGAGAACCTGGATGATGAAATCCCAGCCTTCCTTTATATCTAATTCCTTCCGATAGGTCCTGGTCAAAGCTGGTTGCCTTCACAGGAGACGATTAGACTCCCTTGCCAAGCCCACTCACATACTTGTTTTAACATAGGATAATTTAGATGCTGTAGCTTGTTTCCCTAAATGTCTTTCTAAGACCATTTCCTGTTTTTATGGCCAGATTTAATGTGCTGCCATGTTTTTGGTAGTTGGCTGCCAGACACTATTTTAATACTGGCATATCTCTTGCAAGGAAGCAACCTGATTCATTGTTATTAAGTTATCTTTTTTGGCAGTAAGTTCTGTGTGGCTCAAAGATTATGTAGAAGAAGAAGAATGTCCTTTCACAATCATGGTTGCCTCCTTGACGTTTCTCTGATAAACTTGTTTTGTATTATCTTCTGTTTTCTTTGTACAGCTTTTCTTCTAAGATTTCATTACAGTCAGGGTGACAAGGATTTTGTTGTTGTTGTTGAAGTGAGGTGGCATGTGCTAAATTGCCTCTGATAGAAGAAGAACTCAATCAAAACTGACATTGTCTAGTGCTTCACTAAAAGTCCACTAGGTTGTGATATGTTTTAGTGTTTAGACTTCAGTTCTGCAATGAATATTAAATCAACAATTCTGGTTCGCATACCAATTCGGCGAATTAGCACAGAGCTCAGAAACTCTTGAAAATAAGGTGTGACCCTGCTGAAGATAATTCTGGCTTCCAGGCTTTCATGGAGGATATATTAATTCATTAAATTATTCAAGCATGCTGCATACAAATGCTGACAGGGACTCAAAGGTTTGTTGTCTCCTATTAATCACTTTATTATTCATATCATTCTTTCACTAGAGGCATTAGAATATGTTTGATTAATATCTCATTTCTCTTGTTTTTGTGAGCAATGTTCATTGGCTCTGCTCTAAAGAACTTTGTTTTCTTTGAAATAAATGTGAACAGAACAATAGGTAATTATCAAATCTTGGTGTTGTTTTCTGTGATTGCACAGTGTCTCCTAACAACCATGGCTATCACAGCCTGTGTTTTGGTTGGATGATGGTGATAGGTGGTGTCTCATCTTAACCTGACAAGAAATGAAGAGTCCCTAGAAGATCACTTGACTTCAGGCAAATCTTAGCAACCACTTAGTGTTAACTGGCTACCTTATTGTTCTCTAATTTGTTGGCTTTTATACTGGGATCCTATCCACTTGGTTTGAATGTCAGATCGAGAGAGACTGTTTCTACTAAACATAAAGAGAGTTGAGGGAAATTCTAGAAGATTCTTGATGCTCCAAATGTTGAGCTCAGGTTTGCATGTATTACTTGCTCTAATCTTTTTTTTTTAATTTTTTTAACGTTTATTTATTTTTGAGACAGAGAGAGACAGAGCATGAATGGGGGAGGGGCAGAGAGAGAGGGAGACAGAATCGGAAGCAGGCTCCAGGCTCTGGGCCAACAGCCCAGAGCCTGACGCGGGGCTCGAACTCACGGACCGTGAGATCGTGACCTGAGCTGAAGTCGGACGCTTAACCGACTGAGCCACCCAGCCGCCCCTTACTTGCTCTAATCTTGAAGGCATAACCATTAGGTAAATCTTAATGGTTTATATGCCAGGTAATTTGCTTTGCTTTTTGAAGCATAAATTACTCTAGAGCATGTTTTGAATTGATATAGGAAGAACCCAGATTTGGTTGTGTTTCATGTACAAATGTTATAAATCAGTTTTTGAATATTATTCTTAATGTTTTAATAAGAAAAAAACAACATTTACTATAAAAAAGAAGGTGAGCAAACTAATCCTGGAGAATAATGGAAACACAATGCACACAGAAGCATGTTTCATAGCCCAAAATATCTATTCTCAGTTGCTAGTTTTTTTTTCTGTATCCCTAGATTTAGCATCTATTTTATTTAATATAGGTAGTTGCCCCTGACATTAGGGTTCTTCTCTCTCCAAATTGCTTTACCTTTTATTCCCTGGGCTGAGTGGCTTACCACAGGAAGCTCCACAGAACATGCTGCTCAGAGCTAACTCCTCAACATCCATATGGCTCGATCCAGGTCCTCTACAAGCTTGATTGCATGTACATTGTACCTGGTATTTATTGACACTGCTGCTTTCCTTCTGTTTACCACGTTGCCATTGTATGCTTGTTCTTTTTCAGCCTTCCTGAAGTTAATAAAATATCAACCAATTGGGAAGAAGATTGCCCCACAGAAGCTAATGCCATCTCACTTATCCTAATTTCAGTTTTCTGTCTTAATTCTATACAATTTAGGTATGAACAACCCCAGATGGGGAAGAAAAAGTCATTGAATAAGAGCTTAGATTTATAAGTGAGGGCAAGTCAGCATGGTACTGTAAGGGAAAGGAGACTACCAGAAGCATTGCTGCTTTGGGTAAATTATTTCATCACCTTGGTACCATTCTTTACAGTCTTTTGTGTGTTATTAGAAGGGAGGTAGGGAGAAATAGGAAGAGAAACGGCACTTAGGGAGAGGGCATAGGATAATGGAAAGTTCATAAGTTGTTTTTTTTTAACGTTTATTTCTGAGAGACAGAGAAAGAGCATGAGCAGGGGTGGTGCAGAGAGAGAGAGAGAGAGAGAGAGAGAGAGAGAGAGAGGGAGGGAGGGAGGGATGGAGGGAGAGAGGGAGAATCCGAAGCATACTCCAGGCTCTGAGCTGTCAGCACAGAGCCGATGGGGGACTCGAACTTACGGACCACGAGATCATGACCTGAGCCAAAGTCAGATGCTTAACCAACTGAGGCCCCAGGCGCCCTAGAAAGTTCATGGGTTTTAAGTTCAGAGAGACAAAGTTTCAAATGTTGGCTCTGTCATTTATGACACTGTCCAGTTATTTAAAGTTTTATTCCCTTCATCTGTTAAATAGAAAAATACTACTTTATGTTTATTTACAGGTTTTTGTGATTTCATCTGAAGTTTTTGACCCATAAATATATCCTTAATGATCGAAATTTTATATTTTCTTTCCTTTAATTTTATTAGTCCAGGTTCCCCTTTCTTGGGGACATTTCCGCATTGTATGATACAATGTCATTTTCCTCATTGTATCTTTCACATCTGGAAGGTGGGAAGAAGCCAATAAGCATGTGTTATGTGAATCTATGAGTGAATATGTAATGCACAATGTTCCTTTAAAGAAATATTGGACTTTCATAAGATATCTTTATAACTCCTAATCTTTTCTAATAAGGCTAGTTATCTCATTTTCCAAGATTCAGGAAAAATGGAAAAAGCAAATTAGACTCAAGCTTTCAGACTGTTAGTTAGGCAAGTAGATAATAGTAAAAGTTACAGCTGACAGGTTGAGGATACAGAAAAACGGAAAAACACTTGAGTGTGACCTATTCTATAGCTCCCCAAGACACACTGATCCCATCCACTGTCATATTACAGAATAGATTGGCATTCATGTAGATAGACACTTTGAGCTTTAATGGAAGGGTAAAATTATATTAAATTCATTATGCTTTAGAAAGCATAAATGTGTGTAATATGTTTTAGAAATATTTCTATTAAAATGGTTACTTTCAGTGCTTGAAAAGTTAGGCTTCTATTATCTGTAAAATTAACATGTGTACAGATCATTCTCCATCAATGTCACATTAATAGAGTGTTCTGCCTATTGCCATTACAAGTCATTCTGCCACCACCCTTTAGTATTTTTCCCCTTACCAAAGTGTGCTACAGTGATGAGTAGATTTTTTCTTTTTTTTAAGAAAGATTCCTTTTATGGAAGGTAAGAAGGTATGCTTTAAAATTAGCGAAAGCCATCCTAGACCTGGTTCATGTGATCATTCAAACTTATGTTTCACTGTGAGGTCAAGGAAATTCCCAGGCTCAGCCTGGCATCAGTGCCATTGTATGTGCTAGTAATCTGAGCCAGACATCTGTGAGTGAACTCAACAAGCCCCAGGGCAGGAAGGCTGGCATTTTTCCACCTGAATGACTATTTAAGTAAAAGCAGGACAGAGGAGAAAGACAGAGTAGTCTGTTCTCTTTGTAATTGGTGTTGGCTTTAATGTATGCAATTTATAAACTGGCTCAAAGGCTGTTCATTTTCAAGACTATAGTGCTTTCGCATAATGTAGCAATCATCAAAGAGCTGGAAGATACAGTAAAGTTTTAAATATATGAATAATTTAAACTTTTTCTTATAGCTTTTCATTCATACCTCTCCTTCCCAAACAGCTCTCTCCTTCCCAAACAGACCACTACATCATTCACCATATACATACACCCATGTACCTAAAGTATGTGGCAATTCCCTTGCTTTCTTGGCTTATTTGATATATATATACACACACATACACATACATATACGTATATATATATGTCTATATATGTCTATATATGTCTCTATATATGTCTCTATATATGTATATATGTATATATATATATACATATATGTATGTGTATGTGTGTGTATATATATGTATACCCACACACATATAATATGTAAAATATTTTACCATAAAAGCAAGTTCCAAGTTCTTTTTGGTGGCTTACTGAGTTAAAACAATTATAGATGGCCTGATGAATATTGAATATGAATGAAAAATTCATTAGAAAAAGCATTATACAAATATTTTGATAGTCCTATGTATGTTAGAATTTAGAAATTTGTATGAAAGCAAAAAGTGATTAATAGTGTCCAAAAGTAGAAGGTAAATGGGAGGCTAGTGTCAGCAATAATTTCTGAGGGCAACTTTTTTTTTTTAATTTTTTTTTCAACATTTATTTATTTTTGGGACAGAGAGAGACAGAGCATGAACGGGGGAGGGTCAGAGAGAGAGGGAGACACAGAATCGGAAACAGGCTCCAGGCTCTGAGCCATCAGCCCAGAGCCTGACGTGGGGCTCGAACTCACAGACCGCCAGATCGTGACCTGGCTGAAGTCGGACGCTTAACCGACTGCGCCACCCAGGCGCCCCATCTGAGGGCAACTTTAATATATTGCTGTGAATACTAGGACAGGTTATTTGGTATAGGGCCAGGCAGAAGGTTCGACTGGTGGCAAATTATGTATGGAGTGGCATTCACTGTTGACTGCAGAGATAAACATACTATGTGGGACTTTATATGGGACTGTATCCTAGCAATGGGACCCTCGTGTATTGCTCTCACTTTTTTATGGGTTTTGTCTTCAGAGAATACAAATTGAATGTGGGCAGATCCCTTCCCCTGAAAGGAGGAATGACAAGTTCCCAGTCCTGATTAGGTCACTGCCAGATAACCTTAATGAATGTCTATAATTCTCATCTTATTTTCCTAACTGCTTGTTTTCCTAAAGGGTTATAAAATTATTGAATATCAAATTTAAATCTGAGGTTTTAGTATTGCTATTTTAAAGAAAATAAGAATTTGATAAAATTTATTTAGAAAGCATAGAGTTAGGAGGATACTATAATTTTCCTCAAACCCTTCATTTTGCATGTGAAAAAAAAAAAGAGTTTAAGCCTTAAGTACTTGTTGGGAATTTTAACCTTTCTTGGTTTGTGCTTTTAGTCCTAAACCATCTTCTCAATATCTATCAATTTTCCTAAAGTAAAGTAGTTGCACATGTCTCAGGCTTTGCCAGCCACAGGTCACCTTTTTTTCCTTCTAATTTTTATACTTTCTTTTTATATTAATTCTGAGTGAAACAAGCCCCACCAGCTTCACTGACACAAATTAACTTCTGTTAACACATTCTCAGTTACTAGGAGTTTCAAGAAAGGTCTCCAGCTCACACACACACACACACACACACACACACACACACACACAAATTAGTCTGTCAGTTGAAGTTACTATGTGGCATGTGCCCTCTTTTTCTCTATGACTTTGACATTTTCTTTTTAATATCTGATTTTGTGAATCCTCATCTTTGGCTCTGCCGAAGTTTTGATCTACAGAAAAAAGCCACTGGCAGTTTCAGTTAGTGCAAATACTTCAGTCATAAGGGTGCAAAATCATTTCTGTGTTTTCTGAAAAGGCTAAGAGAATGACCTCTAACATACCCCAAGAGACCTATACAATAATGTTTACTTTAGCTCCAAAACAAACAAATAGAAATCAAACCAATTAAAAAATCCATCAAAGGAGCTGACTAAATAAACCATGGTAATGTATATCTATACTAAGGCAAGGCTCCTCAGATAAGGAAGGGCGTCTGTGGAAAAATCCCCAGATTATTACATTAAATAAATAGATGGTCTCAGCATAGTATTTGTACATTAAGAATAACAATGAAAGTCTGCCATAAAATACAATATTTATGATTTAGGTACTTAATGAACCAAATGCATAAAACAAAAAGGACAGAAAAAAAAAACAGAGCAAGTTAGAAAAATACTTTCCTCTGAGGAATAAGGAAGGCAATAGGGCTGGGGAAGCTGATCAAAAGGACTTTTATTTAATTTACTTATTAATATGCAATTACAAATTATCTTCTAAAACAGTACACAGACAAGTAGGTCTTCTTGCTCAGTATCTCTTTTTTCTGTAAACTTCCCTTGGGAATTGTAAGTTGCAATATCGACTCTAGGGAGTTTCAACTGTGCCAGTGTTCCAGGAAAGCTGAATCATTCAAGTGCGCCCTCTGTTGGGCAATATTCAGAGACTGATTTTACTTTGCACCTTTAGGGGTCATCTGAAGAAAATGGGAATAAAAGAATTTCTTGTCTAAGCAGACAATCCCTTGCTTGAGGACTACAAGTGCTGATGCCTGCATAAACATTATGTTATTCAGGCAAGCTGTCTTGAACATGTTTCTCCTTAGTCTCCACAGAACTGCATTTTGAATCAGGAACTCCAGTGCTCTTGGTGATACACCAAACTAACACTTGTTAAGTCCCCACCCCTCCCTGTCCTTTTGGTGAATTTTCCCTTGTTCTGCCTTCTGGTTCTGGATCTCCCCGTCTCCCCATAGTCTATAGGGGCAAGACCCCTGCTGAATAGGAAACTAATTTAAAGATCAACTCCTACGTGATGAAAATTTAGTAGTTTGTTTTTGTTTGTTTGGCTTTGCTCTTTTAGTAACCCAGAGTAAGTATTTCACACTCAGTGATGAAAGTCTCTGAAGTTACAGAGGTGAATTCTTTGCCAAAGTCCTAAACAAATAATTCAAATAAAGACTTAAGAACTTTCTTTACAAAATGTCAAATGAGTTTCTTCCCTTAGATAAAACCAGTTAAGTTCATGATTGTTCCTTTTCTTACCTCCTCTGGGGTTTTAATTCATTGAAAGTTTTCTCTTTATTTCTCTGTAGTTCTCTCTCTTGTCTCTCTACAGTGAGCTGCCCCTCAACTTCTAAACTTACTCAGTCTTTCATATAAAATTAATGGACTGCCTAACAAATGGAATGTTCCTCAGCTGTTGTTTACTCTCTTTTGCTTCTTGTGGTGCTCATTTCCTCATCTGTCATTCTTTTCATCCCTCAGTTAACTGTAATTTGTTTTGGCTTCTCTCAGTGAGGCAGGCAGGGAATTTTTAGGTATTAAGGTAACACATTGCTCTGAGAATCTGTTTAAAGATTTAGGGTCCCACTCCCAGGGGAAAAAAAATGAATATACCCATAGTATACTCACAAACAAAATTTGGCAGAGGCCTATCTCTCTGTCTGCACTGACATTGATTAATCCTCAATTAAATACATTGAAAATAAAATCCATGAGTCCAGGAGACAGATTTCTTTTTCTCTAGTACATCCGTAACAAGCATAGTTACCAGAAGCTAATAGGCATTTAATAAGCATTAAATGATTAAATCAGTGCCCTAGTTGCCGTGGATTATGAATATTTTTTGCCCTATTAATAACTAGAATTTATTGAATGGTAATAGTGGACCATGCAACGTACTAAGCCTTTAAAAAAATTTTTTTAATGTTTGTTTATTTTTGAGAGAGAGCGCGCACACATGCGCGAGCCGAGGAGGGGCAGAGAGGGAGGAAGACACAGAATCCAAAGGAAGCTCCAGGCTCTGAGCTGTCAGCACAGGCTGTACTAGGCTTTTTATATAGGTTTTATATATGTAACTCACATGCATTTTGGAATTAGTATCTATCCATTATTACCTGGTAGGCATTCAAACCATTCAATTCAAATAGCTACAAAGAAAAAGACAATCCAGTCCTTACTTAAAGCACATTAAAAACAGAATGCAATTCTTAACCTCCAGCATCATTTCTCAGTACCTTAATTTTCACAATTTGAACTTCTCTGAGACTTTTTATCCACTGATAACATCCTAATTTCTCTCCCTGGAACTGCCCTCTATTTATTCTATTTACTTTCATCTTTTTTTCTCCTCAGAATTTAGTAATTTAGATTGGCTTAATCTCTTCATCTAAGTAATTTTCTTTCTCTTCAAGTGTTAATGACTCTGCCTTTTTGTGCTTGTCATATTATACTCTACAAAATTCAGGATTTGTCTGAGGAAGATCAATTTTATACACAAGTTGGAAGAGAGAGGAGGGGGTGTGTGGAAAGAGACAGCATTCTGTTTCTGAACCCTAAGTAACTGTAGGCTTTATTAATACCCTTCTATAACTTACCAGAAACAAAAGCTAAAAGATATAAAGCTGCTTTCTCACAGACTCACCAGGGTGACACCAAGACTCATCCAGATCTATTTGATTAAAAAAAAATTAGCACCATACTTTGCTGTCCACTTGAAATGGTATTTATTCAATACATCTATTGTGTACCAGGGATACGGGATTTAACAGAAAACTATATAAAATTCCTGACCTTGTGCATCTAATTTTCAATTGGAGAATACAAAATAAAGAGTAAAAATAGCAATAAAAATGTATGACATTTACAAGTGCTACAAAATATAGAAGAATATAGAACAAAATGAGGGAGTGTCTGGGGCCTGGGAGAATAAAGTTTTAAATAAATCTTTTGAAGTCATCCATATGAGAAGGGGACATTTAAGCAGGGACTTGAAGGAAGTGAGAGAGCAAACCAGAAAGATAATGCCAGGAGGATCATTACTGGTAATGGAATTGTCAGTGCAAAGGCACTAAGTGGTTCTGGCTGTTCAGAAAACAGCAAAAAGACTACCATGGCTAGAGTGGAATAAGCCAAGAAAAGCATAAGATATAGAAATGTATGAAATATTTTGTGTGTTTGTGTATTTTCCTAGATTAATGGCACATTATTAAGTCCTCCAAAGAGTCTTTGAGTACAAAAAGCTAAATTTCACTGCCTTGGGGGAAAGAGTGTTGGTAGAGGGTTGGGGTACTCATCTTACACACATTAGCTGCTAAATTTGTGTGTTATGTACTCCCTGAAATTCTTTACCCTTGTTTCTAAGATCCACTGCTCCTGGATCTCCTCCAGCTCTTGGAATTTGCAATTTATTTCCATCATGAGCTCATATTTCTCAGCCTAAGTGGTTGGAAAATGTTCATTGAAAAACTAAAGGAAAGAGAAACTAATGAATCAAATATTTGGAACCTGTGTATTTAGCAACAAAATAGAATATTGTGTTATAGGAACCTAGCAGAGAATTGATCCATATAGTGACTTTGAACACTTGTCATAAGCTTTCTGAGACTGACACTTGAGAGGCAGGCTTTCTATATTCTCAAAGTTCTGTCCTTGTCAAGAGTTAACTCACCAAACTGGCATTCCTGAGTTAAGTTTTCAGTTGTCCTTGACTTTTAAAGTGAAATGTTTTGTAAAAGAGTATCTACCTGAAAAGTGTATTTTGTCTTGGGAAATTATAATTCAATATATTTTTCAGTAAGTTCTGTTCCCCCGTACATGAGTACCCATTTGACATAGTTCTTCTGGAACTCATTGAAAGGTAAGTATTTGTTTTACACATTAAGCTTCATGCTATTGTTTTGTTTTGTTTTAATGAGAACAATTAAGCCCAACCCTTTTCTTATGTGCCTGTCTTCTGTAGAGCTTAAAACTATATTGAATATTTATGGAAAATCTGTAAGAGGATAGAGATTGGTATAGAGATTGATTGGACAGTGATACTGTTTTCACAAAGCCTGCAGCACAGTGTTATACTTTTGTGTGAATAATCATGGCACAAGAATAAAGTGATAATGACTTTAGTGAGGTTAAGGAGACAGATTACGTTCAATAGTAGAGAACTATAGCAATTAACTCTTAAAAATGAGTATCATAGTTTAAAAATCTTTTTCCTTTTAGTCATTTTATTCTGTATGCCAAAGCTAACTTACATCCTTTCCACAGATAGGCAAGAGATATATCATTGTTAATAAACATTGCAGGCCCTATCATACTTGCAAACCTATATGATAATGACAATATAAGGACATCACACATCCCAATAATCTTCTATGTAATTTTATTTTATTTTAAATAGTTATTTCAGAGAGAGAGTGAGAGAGTGAGAGAGAGAGAGGGAGGGAGAGAAACAGAGAGTAAGCAGAGGGAGAGGGAAACACAGAATCCAACTCAGGCTCCAGGCTCTGAGCTGTCAGCACACTGGGCTCAAACTCACAAACCGCAAGATGACCTGAGCTCAAGTCAGATGCTTAACTGACTGAGCCACCCAGGTGCCCCTCTTCTATGTAATTTTAGGATTTGTTCTAAATTGGATGCAAACAAAGACAAATGTCACTCTGTAAGAATGATGAAATAAGAAAAAAATTAAAGAAACTTCTGAAGATTTTGTGGAAAAGACCGAGTAACAACCTGTTTTGTATTGTATAATTGCTTACCTTTCTTTTTAAAAAAATTTTTTTAATGTTTATTTATTTTTGAGAGAGAGACAGACAATGAGTGGGGGAGTTTCAGAGAGAGAGGGAGACACAGGATCCGAAGCAGGCTCCAGACTCTGAGCTGTCAGCACAGAGCCCAACATGGGGCTGGAACTCATGACACGTGAGATCATGAGATCATGACCTGAGCCAAAGTCAGACACTCAACTGACTGAGCCACCCAGATGCCCCAAATTGCTTAACTTTCTGAAGTTAAATGAACCAGATAAATTATGGGGTCAATTGTTTTCATAGGTCTCTTTGTTATGCTGTTGATTTTCCAGATTATAGTAAGAGAATCCTTGTCTATGCCTAAATATGTATGCAAATGACAAGGGGAGTGTGTGTTGTCCTGTGTCTCCATGTGTCTGTGTGTTTCTATGAGTCTGACCTCTACATCTATATAGGAATTTTGGCTTTGGCATCTGGAGTTTTATCCAAGATTTGGTTGGCTTTTGAGTAAGATTTGACTTAGTGTGAAATAAATAAAGTCAGCAACAGGATAAAAATAATAAAGCATGCTTTGGGAAATAAGAGAAAATAAAATACGTGTTTTAGAGAGGGTAGAAGTAATTACATGGTTTTTCACGAAGGTAGCTATCTTCAGATCCTATATGCAAAAGATGGAATTTTGGTGATTTCCATATTTAACATTCAGTTTTTTTTTTTTACGTTAAGAGGAAGTATGCATTTTTACAAGAGTATTATTCAATATCTCATTTAATTTCGGAAATTATAGTTTGCCGAGCACCACGGTATTTACATGAAACCCCTACAAAGATATATTCTCTTACTCCCTGTCATAGATAATAGCTAGATGTTGTTGAGGAATTCATAATAACTGGTCAAAGCCTGACTTAGTTGACCTTCAGCACTAGGGCATCATCTCAATCTCATGATAAATGAATCCAAACCACATGGAGTAAACTGCTTTTCTGATTAAACTGTGTGTGTGTGTGTGTGTGTGTGCACACGCGTGCATGTGTACACAAAAAGAATCATGGTTGCTAACAATTTTGGAGTCAGTCAGTGTATCTAGAGACTTTTCCTGGTCCACATTTGCCCGTTTTCCAATGCTGCAATCACGGCTTAGCTTCCCATTATGATTTAAAAAGCTTGTTATAATGGCATGATTCCATAAATGTGATAACCACTGCTAAAGAAGCCTTGGCTAGCTAATTTATCTCATTTCACAGTTGAGGTAGGGGCAGGGTAGCTATGTTTAGAAGTCCTTTAAAATAGGGGTTCCATGGTACTCTTTTTGTCTACACAATAAGCTCTCTGTGATGAAAGAGGATCTTACATAAAATACATTTATGATCTGAAGAGTACATTCTCATTACATTTTTAGATCTCCATTTCAAAGACGTCAGGCCTACTTTCCTCTCATGAAGTAAGACCTCTCTAAAGAGCATCACAAATGGGCTGTCATGAGCTGGGTCACAAACTGCATATTGGTTGATTAGAGAAAAATAAAAGGTAACGTTGGGATTTGCTCCCCTGGAAGTTGGTATTCTTACCAGTGACTTTTACCCTTACCTGTCTTTAGCACCTCTCCCAGCACCCCATCCCATTTCTTTGAGATCAAACTGGTATAAAACATCCCTGTAGGTGGCTTTATTCTCATGGTAAGGCTTGTGAATTTGAGTTCTTTGTTTCACAAAAGCCTGACAAATTCGGCTTTCACTCAGCCTCTGAACACAGTTGTAAACCAACTCTACAAGAATAGTAAAAAGCTGACAGCTGACAGCCTTTGCATAGATTTTATCTGGAAGTAGATATTTCAAAGAATTTGAGCCTGATGATTTTGATGAAAACTTAATTAATTTACACCATACATTGTTCTGTCAGCTGCACCGTAATACTTAAAGGTTGGGGAGCTTTAGGGCTAGGTCAGATGAACCTGAACAATAAAATGTCTTTGTGGTAAAAGAAAGTGATTTGAAAATGTCATATCTCAATCATTTGTTGATTTCCTCCAGAACTCAGTCATATCTCAGACATTCCTATCCCATCTATAGACGGCAGTGGTTTCTGTCTCCTAGGCTTCTAGCTATTCTTAAGGAAAAGGACAAAACAAAGTAAAAGTAAGTAACTGGCTGAGGATGGAGTACAAAAATGAGAGACTTGTGAGAGTGGTTCGTTAAAGAATACAGTGAGTGGACTTACTAACAACAAGTATATTTTTGGAAACGAATAACCAAAACTTGAATAAGGAAGCATAAAAGTTAAATACTCATGAAAACACAGCTAAGTAATAAACAAAATGTTGTGAAATATTATTAGCGTGACTGATGTGTAAAAATGTCATCAATTGTGGAAAATATCTAGAAGTTAAATGTTAAAAACTGGACAACAGGTTAGAAAAAACAGTTTACTAACACCAATATATAGATTAAAAGACAACACATAAATTTAAATTGTTCTTTCATGAAATTATATTTTTGATAAATTATGGCAAGTTTTATGTGTGTGTGTGTGTGTGTGTGTGTGTATGTGTGTGTGTGCCTGTGTGTGTATGCGCGCATGTTTTTCCAGATTACTTTTAAGTACTGGGGAGAGGAATGGGATGGGAGCAGGTGGTTGGCAATATTTTGGGAAAGAAGTTAATTTTGAAGCAGCTGCTGGCAATTTTCCTACAGTATTATTCATCATTTTAAAAAATTAAAATGATTATAATTACCCTGATATGTCACATCATATGTGACTGAAAAGAGGAAATGATGGAGATGGAGAAAATGTCCATATCCCTGAAGTAGATGTTCATTACCTTATAAACTCCTGAGTGACAGGCTTCCATGGGATGTTACCCCGATGAATGAAGCTCAGGTGAGTAATAAAATAGAGCAGAAGGCCTGCAAGTGCCAGTGGCCACCTAATCGGAGCTCATTTAGTGATTGTCATCACTTTGTAGCAACCATGCAGTTAATACCCAGTGTATTTGACACCTGCTATGTTAAATTAGTACTTGCAGAATTAACACCTGCTGTCAGCCACCCAGCAGGAATGTTGCTTTCTTCAGAATAAAAGGGAAATGAATTATTTCCCTAGAAATTTGTGTAAATTATTTTTGTGGATGGAGAATTACTTGGAAAGATCTTGGGACTGGCAGTCAAGATTCCTCTTTTTTTTTTTTTTTTTTTTATAGACTTGGCACTGTTAGTAACTCAGAGTCTTTTTATGGCTGTCAGAATAGAGGTCTCAAAGTGAGCTTCATATCACTAAAATGTATTTTCTAAAGTATGAAAACCTACACAGATGTGATATATTGTGATAACATAGTGATATATTAATTGTCCATTAATAGTAAATTTTTTATTTTAAATTTTCATTGACTGTTAATAGGAAAATCTTTATCTTCTGCTGTACATTTTATTAGAGCAGGGCATGGGATAGTTTTTATTGATGTTTCTATCTCTTTCTGTTTATAGTGTATGTAATACTCAATGTCTTTTCTTAAAATGCTTTATCTATAATAATTGATATTAATATTATTCAATTACATATTGTCTTATAAAATATATACACCTCTGCATAAACAGTGGGCAAATTATTTAACTTCTCTAACATGTCTCCCTATACATTAACAGTAATAATAATAGTATTATTGTAAAATAAATAAAAAGCACATTAGCACAATGTCTAATATTATAGGAGAGCATTTTCCTGAACAAACGATCAAGCAAAATAAACCAACATAAAACAAACCCAAAACACCATTATACTGCGAAAATGTCTATGGAACTATAGAAAATAATGAATGTCTAATACTTGAAAGTTACCTTTGATTTGCTTATTTATTTTGATTCCACAAAACGTATTAAATGCTGTGGGAAATAGTATTAAGGAAAAGATACAGTTTCTGATTTAATGCAGCTTAAGATACCATTGGAATAGTAGGAGGGCTTTTTTTATTGCAGTAGGAGTTTTATTATTTCTTATAATTCAAGGAAAATTAAGTATGTATTCAGAAGGAACACAATAATAAAGAAGTATAAGTTAGGAGATTTTATTTTGAAAAATAACAGGACATTTATTAAGAGCTTGGAATTAAAGCGAGAAAGTTGCATTACCTCTAAGCAAGTAATTTAACTTTTTGGGCTTGAGTCTCTTTATCAATAAAATGGGGATGTGACAGTATCTGTGACATGTTAGCAGGTGGATTAAGTGTGTGGACAATGAGTAACACATAGTAAACATTCCAAAGGTATTCGTTACATAATTGAAAAATGGGGAATTTGAAAAAGGCTTTATCAACAATTTTAATTTGGGATGGACCTTTGGGAAATTATACTTTAAATCAACAGAATCAATGGGAAACAGTGTGAACATAAGTAGAAGACTTGGAAATGCCTGGCCATCTGTATATTTGTGACAAACCATATGGGGATAAATCTGGAAGGCAGAATGGGGGTCTGCCCATGGAGTCCCTGAAAACCATAATGAGAGGGATACTTTATAATCCATAAGTGATAACAGCCATTGAAGATTCTAGAACAAAATACCTCTTGTTTTCAAGGGAAACAGTCAAGGAAATTTAGGAAATTTAGGGGGAAACAAAAGATGTTATCAGATAGAGTTAGAGAACTGGACCAACAATGATAATAGTTCCTGGTCTCCTGTCAGAATCTAAGTCTCTTTAGGATTATTACTGAGACAATTACATATAAATAAGCCAGTGCCTGGAATCCAAAATATAAACCCATTTGTCTTTTTTTTTTTTTTGGTCTGACACTCATGCCATGGTTATGACCTCTAAGCATCTCTTGAGTATTAGCTATGTGGAGAATTCTGTCAAGAACTCATTGGTATTGTGATGTGAGGGCTGCAAAGAATATATGAAACTCGAAGAAACAACAGTTTTAGATATTTAGTTGCCACAAACCTACCACTTCAAGTAGTTTCTAGAAATCTTCTTAGTTGGATCTGCAGGGATCTAGTTTAAGTACATTTTGCTTTGAAAGCTATTCACAGGAATGGAGAGATGCCAGCTTTTGGAATTCAATCAAATCCAATGACTTTAAGTCTAAGATCAATAACATTTTTATAAAAGAATCAAAAATCTAGAGTTAAAGACCATACTGGCAACTTCTCTTTGCTAAAGCCTGACTGAGAAAAAATGAATTAATTGAGCTAATTAATGAAAATTATCATCCCTTCAGAAAATGACAAAAATTCATGTCCAAGTTGGCTTCAAGAGCTCCATAGAGGGAATATATCTAGTAGAATGATCTTAATAAAGGAATAGGATTATAAGTACAGTGCAGTACAATCCCAGTTATTCAAATATAACCCTTCTTTTGCCTCGTGGCTATGGTTTAGTCCTGTGGAGAGATAGAACATATAGTTTTTAAAAATACAAAAGTGATTTTCTTAAACTCTGAAGTACATTGGGGCATAGTCAGTATTGTATTGGGAATCCTCAATTATAGATTATTACACAGCTTGAGATTTCTGAAATAGTATTTATGAATCACAATGACCAGAAAAAAATTAGAAGTATTAAAATGGACTCGTGAAATGCTACAGATTTCTACGAGCACAAAATATGGGGAATATACCTTGTTGACCCTCAAAATAATTGGGATATTTTGCAGAGGGCTGTATTGGTAAAGATTCAGAAAATGAAGACAACTGTCAATAAACATTGATGTAACTTGCCAATATGACCCCTCTGCCCATTAGACCTCCAGTGGAGTTCAGTCTCATTTTGGGTAAATTCAAAATCTTATGATGGCTTACAAGGTCCAACTGAACTGGCCTCTTCATTATCTTTCTGTTCTTATCTCCTTCAACCAGGGCAGCTTCCTGGGCATGTGACCATAGCCTGTGTTTGATACAACGTTCTGCTGCCTTCTTAAAATTCGTAATAATTGTATCCTTGAACATGTGAGTTATAAGTGAAATCCAATGGATAAGGAAGCAAGCGAGGACATTTGCACAATATGTACATTGTCTCTTGCGGTCCCATTCTCATATAGTCTTTGCAAAGGGCCAGGAACACAGAATTCCAGTGCTTGCATAGTGCGTGAATCTTTATAAGATCCAAAGTGACAATAAGGTCAGTATGTGTCTCTGTGACTGAGCAAGCAGTACGGTGCTGATAGCTGCAAGGGGCTGCTCTTCCATTTGATAACTTAGTTTGAAAGGAAAAAAAAGGCAGTGGGGTTGTATTCTAAGAAACACGTATGATTAAGGAACCCTAACGTTCCTTCGTCCTCATGTTCATATTCACGTCAGACATTTCTATATTAACTAACCTCTTACACTAAAAATGGTGGGAAAGAAGGAATGGGAAAGACAGGTCAACCAATACTTCTTTTCTTTTTACTCCATCTTTACTTGTCAGTAAGCTGAAGGTAGAGAGGGTTGGGAGAACATTTGTATATCAGGAAGTGAAATAAGAACAGTTGAATATATTACACTATTTTCACTGTTCTGATATATATGTGATACGAAATGCAAATTGTGTTACTTCAGTGATTCTTCATGAGTTCATTGTCTGTATGTTTGCATTTAAAACTGCTGTTTCATAGTATAATCTGTAAAATTGATGTTAATAATTTAGAAGTTTAATTTGTCTTTACTTAGGACAATATTAAAAAGTAAATAAAAAATAACATGACAAGTCAAAAAGAGACCATGGGAAGAAAGGAAAAATTTTAAATTGCAGTGTCCTTACCAGTACGTTTTTTTCAGGCTTTTAAAGAAGGAATCTCATATTTTCATTTTGCACTGGGCCATGCAATTGTTGTAAGCCAGGCCTACCTATTCCTTTACAACTACCTCACCCTTCTTCATGCAGCTACACTTGCTGTCTTGCTTTTCTTTATACATGTGGGTATTTCTACCATTACAAGGCCTTTATATTTACTCTTGCCTTTACCTGGCATGCTCTCTTTCCAAATGTCCGTGGCAGGCTTCCTCACTTTGGTCTCATTATTTCCTCCAATAAAACGTTCCTATTAAAGCCATCCCTGTCCACTCTGTTTAAAGTGTAATCTCTCTCAACAAAGGAACTCTCGATTTTTCTCAGAAATTTATGGTACTTATCTCCTAACTTGTTACGTGTTTTACTTAATTAGCTTATTATCTGTCTACCCCATAAATATGTATTGAGAGAAGGGATGGATTACCATCTAGAGACAATGGTCTAGGGAGACACAGGGTAAATTATTCATGATTTTCCCTATAGGAAACATCATTTTAGCCAAACAGCAAGTTTTAGGCCTCTCACCTTTTAAGTTAGCATTTGGTGGTCAAATGGCATCTTAGCCTTAATGTAAAATTTTATTTTTCTGGAAATAGGCTAGATTCATATGCTATGTGTGGAATAAAATTTAATTAAGACAAATACAAGTTAAGATTATAGTTTATTTACCTTTAAACCTTCAACCAATTTAAAGCCTCTAACTTTTTAGTTTCTCTTTGAAATTAGTGAGTAGTAAGCATTCTGAGTGGCAAATGGCAGGTGTTCATTGTAATTTAACAAAGCAGGTGTCAAATATTGTTTACTGGGGCTAGCTGCTACTCTTGCTGGAAAGCTCTTTACTTTGGGGTTTCTCCTAATTAAACAATATCTAGCCATCACCTGTCAACCCTGTCTCCATGGAACAGTGAAACCTTCAGGGAACATGACTTGAGCAATCTTTCAGATAAAGAAAGAAAGGGGGAAAATGCCATTAATTATTTAGAGATAATTCTTTCTCTACTTCTAGAATTATAGCTGCATAATATAATTCACTCCTTCTGGAAAAATATTTTTCAAACTCTGATTTCATACCATCTGATAAGTAAATTCAATCCCAAAGATGATGCATAAAAAAGAGCCAAAAATGCAATGTTGGATTATAAATTTCACATGTCTTGCATTATTCTGTTTTCTATAAAACTTCAAATACTACATACAGGTAGTATGTTCTGAGAATCACCCAGAGAGACACAAAGAGGTCAAGCGTATAATTTAATAATTAATTGTATTTTCTAATAATAGACATGTTCCTAGTTTTTTAACTATAAGATGATACTAATTTCCAGGTAATTAATATTTTGGGTCATAGCTTGTACTCACTTTACTGTGATTATAGTATTTTAAATTTTTTTTCAACGTTTATTTATTTTTGGGACAGAGAGAGACAGAGCATGAATGGGGGAGGGGCAGAGAGAGAGGGAGACACAAAATCGGAAACAGGCTCCAGGCTCCGAGCCATCAGCCCAGAGCCTGATGCGGGGCTCGAACTCACGGACCGCGAGATCGTGACCTGGCTGAAGTCGGACGCTTAACCGACTGCGCCACCCAGGCGCCCCTGATTATAGTATTTTAAATAATTTATATATACTATGATGTACGTTGCAAAGACAGAGCATGTAACTTCCTTTGTCTTTACAAAATAAAATTTGGTTAATGGGACATTTTCATAGAGAATGGTGTTGTGAAGTTAAGGAGTAGTTTTTAGTACCTGGGAAATGTTTATTAAAAAGTTTGCATCTACTCACTAGGTATAAGTCAAGTTTTTACTAATTTTCATCTCATCCTCTTTGAATTCTACCCAAAGACACAGCTGTATTGTGCTGTACTTTCTTAAATATGTAGAGCTCAATTGTTGAGTTCTATCAGTTTCATGAAGTGCATATTAGGTTTAACCATAAAAAAACCTGATGAGATAAACACTGCCTATTTAATATTAAACTAACACATCCTTGCTAGGATTAATTGAACATTGATTTTCAAGTAAGCTTGATTCTGTCTGTTCTTGGGAGAGGTACCTGTAATAACATACATAGGGAATAAGCTGAATGAAGTGTTCTAAAGCCAACTAAATAAAATTTATAAAACTTATTTTCTTTTAGATAAATAAATATTTGAACAACAAAATATGTTTAGTCATCACACCCTATATTTTCCATGGACTTGTAGATTTCATACTTATTTTTTCTCGGTATGAACTATGGTAGCAGCAATCACACATGCACACACATTCAAAAATTGCCATTACATTGAAGCTAACCTCTTGAATTATGTATCTTCAGCAACAGGTATAAGATCTGTACATAGTAAATCACTCAAGGTATTTGAAGTGACTGCTGAATTAATTCAAACCCTTTCTAGAAATTAGCAAAGACATTTTCCTCCAAATCCTACTCACCCAAAAAGAAATTTATGAATGAAATAGCATCCAAAAAAGTAAACAGTTTGGTTCTATAAACAAATTCAGCAGAATCTGTAAAGTTAAGTTCTAGAGTATACAGTAGAGCAGGGATGTTTAAATCCATATTGTCTTTTGTTATCTTGGACTTTTTCTTTATGTAGTTGGATAGAAACTTTGTCTTTTATGGATAATATTTTCATGTTTATAGGAGTTAGTTTTTACAATCCTCCTTCTGCTCTAGAAGCTGCAGTGGCCTTGATTTCAAACTGATAGTCAAACACCTCGGCTTCACCCAGTTCAAAGTTACTAAGAATTAAAAAATAAATACAGATCTGAGAAAAAAAGAGCATTACATTAATAGCATAAAAATATGCTGTGACTTCTAGGCACAGCTTCTGGTGTCCCTGTCATGCTGAACTGTGACATATCTGAGGCTGACTGGGTGTGCATTAGCTCCTGTCAGTGAAACCATCAGCTTGGGATTCTTTCAGCTGTCATCCCTAGTTGGTCATGCAGCCTCTAATGGGACGTACTAGCTCCCATTACCCAGTGCAGGTGTGCATTTTTCATATAGGTCACTCAGTACATAATACATAGTATCTGCAGTGAAGTGTAGATACTTGGGCCTATGCATAATCTTTAGTGGGCTTTTCATTCATCTTGAATCTGATGAATTTCTCACAATACCGGGAGTTAATGTTATAAGAGGAAATTACAGATTACATCCAAAGAAGCCCTGAGCCCACAGCAAAGACCCTAAACCAGTTGCTGACCCTTTTTTTCATATGTAAAAAGTGTAGTGTGTATGACTAGAGTGTCCACTAGGATTTGAAAGGATTAAAATAGATTAATTATTTCTTTACATTTCAAGATGAGTTTATAAAGATCCCAGAGTTTGAGGAAGTAAAGCTTTCTTTTTTTTTTCTCTAAAATTAAAGTGATAGAATTGAAATTCTAAACACTGTTACTCCCTTATTATTTTGTAACGGTATAATATGAATGATTGATTTTTTTATACTGAGTACTTTAATTTTTGAAGTCTATATAGTAATCGATGTCAAGTTGAATATCGTGTGCCTTCTGTATAAAAATGTACTTAGGCAGACACATAATGAAATTGTAAAAAAGAAAGAAAAGGAAATAATACCGTACACATTTTCTTCTCATATGTTTGCAAAAAACTTGGTCCATTGCATCACTTCCAAATGTCCTTTCATATAAAAGTGCTCATTTTAGTAACTGATGAATTTTCATTGGTTCATATTGACACTATACTTCAAGGTTGTCACTGTTATTGCCTCAGAGAGCAAACCTATTCTTTTTAACATAAAAAAGTCAATTTTGTATTCTAAATCGTATTTAATGTATTGTTTATTAAATACTTTGACAAAATTCATAATCTTTTATTTTCAAAATGAAACATCTTAATTTGAGTAATGTGAGTTTGATTGCAATTATCTTGTTTTTCTCTCACTTGAATGCAATTGTTAATGTATTAGTCAGAAAAATACATAACTTGTTTCAAATCGTTTTAGTAGATTTAAGAAGACTCTATGAGAGTTCTAGGTACATACTATACTGATAAAAGAGTATATTTTACAATTTTAGAAATCTGTTGATGATGGGGCACCTGTGTGGCTCGGTCGGTTAAGCATCCAACTTGGCTCCGGTCATGATCTCAGGATTCATGAGCTCAAGCCTGCGTCGGGTTCTGTGCTAACAGCTCAGAGCCTGGAGCCTGCTTCAGATTCTGTGTCTTCCTCTGTCTCTCTGCTCCTCCCCCACTTGTACTCTCTCTCCCCAAAATAAATAAACATTAAAAAATTAAAAAGAAATCTGTTGATCACCAAGTTACGGCCTTGGTATTCACGATGAAAGATTCAGGTCAGAGAAAGAATCTTATCTTTATATATTCAGGCAAGTGATGAACCAGTTTTCCTTATTGAAGGAAGAATATAAGGCACTTAACTCAGTTATCTTGCACATGAAAGTCTCCAGTGTTGCTAACTCTCTTGTTTTAATGTGAAACTGGAGGACTTTGGTAGCAGTGCAAACTATGGGTATCTGTTTTAGTTACTTTCATTCAGATTATATAAATCAGTGAGATTCCATTTAACTGCTCAACTGACAGGACCATGTTTATAGAGTATCATAGTAAAAGATGACCAAGCCATGAATAGAAATTCAAGAAGAAAATAACAGCTGGGTTTTGGTAGATCTGATTTGAGTCTAGTCCACTATAAATTAAAATGAGTTAGTGCTTCAGGTGTAAGTTAAGGGCTAACTTGTATTGTTATAATCACAGAGTGTGCTATAAATGTCAATAAAAGTTATCAGATTACCAAAACCATGAAATTGATCAGAATATACTAGCATCGGGTAAATAAACATTCCAGCCTTTTGGACAGATGAAGCAACAACTATATAATCATTTATAATTGGTTTTGGAAAAATCATATATCACAGAATTGGTACTTATGAAAAAACAGATTAGTGTCTGGGATTATTATCTTTTATCATAATATTTGTAAGGATTAACTAATAGTGAATGTTATAGACTATGAATTGGATGTTTTAGAGATAAATAAGAGTGTGAGTGAATGGTGCACCAATCCAAATGGAGTTATGATAGATGATTAAAAAAATCTTTATTACTAAAACTACAGTCTTAAAAAAATCATAATAGTAGCCTAAAGCTGCATTTATCTTACATAAAGTTACTTAATTTTAACAAATTCAGAATGAATTTAATAAATTATTCTAGGAAATTCTATATTATAAATCACTTTAAGATCCAATAACCTGTTGAATAGAATGATCAGTAACCATACGCTATTCTTTCTAGTAAAATCACAAAGCATTTCAATACGATGAAAGTAGTTCAATATTGGAGTTTATAAAGGTATAATTTTATCTGATTTTATCTTCTTACTGCCCACAATAATGGCATGGTTATTTTATTCACTTAAATATTAGAACTACTCACTTGAATCAGCTGATTATAGTAAGATTGAGTGCTTGGTATTTGACATTAAATAGCCAATCCATTTTATTATAAAGATCCTGCCTTAGGTTCCCCTTATAGCCATTAAAATTTAACTTGTCTTGTAATTTAGGCAATGAGGGATCTGTTTAATCAGTTGTAATAATTTTAAGTGACTGTGTTTGACAAGCAGTCCTTTCTGCTTTCAATTAGTCCCTAATGTAGACAGCCAGATCTGATAATTCAAAAGTGTTTTTTTTTTTTAACCTGAATTATCTGGTTTGGTTTACTACATTGGCTGAGTTAATTGAAAAGTTGCCAAATATCCACTTCATGCTGTGCTGTGCAGACAGAGCAATAACGTATTTGATATACCAAATGATTTCACGGATAAATATGATGAAAACAAGACACTTTATTGCCTTGTTTATCTTTAGACCTTCAAACAAAGCAAGGCTTTACAAATTTGGTCTCCCATTTTGGTTATCATTGTAATTATTGCCATTTGCAAAACCAAATTGATGAGTTGACAATTTACAATAATTATCCAAGCCAATAATTTATAATTTTTATAAAAGGAAAATTTGAGGAATTACTGCCTTAGAAATATATACCTAATTATTTAGAATCAATTCATTTAACTGAATATATCTTACTGTGGAAATTTGGTTATTAGACGATCCTTTCAGATTATTTATGTTTCTTTTTTTCCATGTTTTTTTATTTTTAAGAGAGAGACAGACCACAAGTGGGGGAAGGGTAGAGAGAGAGGGAGACCCAGAATCTGAAGCAGGCTCCAGGCTCTGAGATGTCAGCACAGAGCCCTATGTGGGGCTCAACCTCACAAACTATGAGATAATGACCTAAGCTGAAGTCAGATGCTTAACTGACTGAGCCATTCAGGCACCCCATGTTATTTAGTTTTCTATTGATATTTCCTTTGCAGTATTGTTTTATCACATTTGTTTCAACTGCCAATACAAATACTATTCACTGCTTAGAAATTTTTTTAAAGTGTGTATTACACAATTATATAGTTTTTTTGACAAAGCTTTGTAAATAAACTAGAGTTACCTTTGCTTTGCTTATTGATCTTTTATGAAGCTTCTTAGTGACCAATATATTGACATTTAGAAACTATACATATACTTAAAAAATGGTATGTCATGATAACAAATTGTTGAAAAGTACAGAAACAAACTGGAGAGGATGCTAGCTTTCATGATTTTTTAATATTGATTCTCATTTTTATAGAATGAATATTTGGTTTAACTCACTACACCTAAGTTTTGTCATTTCTTTATTTTCTTAAAACAAAACACAATTTGACACTCCTGTGAAGGAGGCAGGAAAATTGAATCTTATAAATGTTTTCCCGGTTGATGAGACCATGTGGGAATTCTGGGAGGTATGGAGTCCAGAAAAACATGGGCATTTAGTTCATACCAATCACTGTTCAAGTTATCCTTGACCTTGACTAGTACAATCCTGGCTGATTTCAAGTCAGCAACTATTTTCTTCCACTTTACCATGAAAGTGACTCACTAGCTCACTCTCAGCCATTAGGTTTTCCACACAGGAGTCAGACTACAGTTCAATTTTTCTAGCTTACTGCAGGGCATACTTATTAAATTCTCAGAAGAGTTCTCTTAAAGAGAACTTCCTTTCTTTCTTGTCTTTCTTTCTTTCTTTCTTTCTTTCTTTCTTTCTTTCTTTCTTTCTCTTTCTTTCTTTCTTTCTTTCTTTCTTTCATCCGTTCATTCGTTCTTTTGTTCTTTTGTTCTTTCTCGTCTCTAATTTTTTCAGTTTTAATATTGTAGAACAGAGAATATGAACATTTGGACTATTTTTTTTCTGATAAACTTTTAACTAATTATCCACCTATCTTATTATTTCAGATAAATAATAATATGCGATATAGCAGGCATTGCTAGTTGCCTACATGGTCTCATATAATTATTAAAAATTATTGTTGTTTTGGGTACCTGGTGGCTTAGTCAGTAAAGGATCTGACTTGATTTCAGCTCAGGTCATGATATCAAGGTTCATGATATCAAGCCCCACGTTGGGCTCTGTGCTGTACTGTGAAGAGCCTGCTTAGGATTCTTCCTCTTTCTCCACCCCCCACCCACTCCCAACCCTCTCCTGATCACACTTGTGCTCTCACTTTCAAATAAATAAACATTTAAGAAATAATAGCTGTTGTTTGCTTTTTAGGAAATTATACTTCCTTGTGCAAATGGTATCAAACCGACTTTAGCCAAAGAAATATGGCCAAAGTGTATGTCATACCCAAGTGTTATGACACTAAATTACTAATTTTTTAGTGTATTTGTTGGTTAAGTTTTTACACACAGACACTCATAGAATCACATAGATCACATAATAAATTATGTTTCTGAAAACAGACTAGTGACTTCTGGATTCAAATAGAGAAATGAAGGGGTGCCTGGGTCACTTAAGCATCTAAATTTGGCTCAGGTCATTATCTCCTGGTTCATGGGTTCGAGCCCTGCTTCAGGCTCTGTGATGACACCTCAGAGCCTGGAGCCTACTTCAGATTCTGTGTCTCCCCCCGCCCCCTCTGCCCTCCCCTGCTTGCACCGTCTCTCTTTTAAAAATAAATAAACATTAAAAAAAAACAAATAGAGAAATGAAGCCAGTTTATACAAACTACCTTCATATGAAATCTGATGAAATTAAAATATGAACATGGAAAATAAAAGTAGACCAAAGAAACTACCAGGAACTCTCAAGCTAAGGAAAAGAAAAATTACCACAAAATACACTTAGACATGATCTTTATTGAAAAAGGAGAGACAACTTCAGAAACCAAGACAATTCTTAAAGCAGTGCAGGGAAAGGAAAGGATTTTCATGGAACAGTTGAAAGATCTCATTGATAACTTTCCCTAGTCCTGTGGGGTAGCGTTGGAAGCCTCACAGGGAGGAATAGAATTCTCTCTGAAAACTACCGACAAGAAAAAAATTAAAGCAACCACAACATTTTTTTTTCTATTTTAATAGAACAACAGAGGAGATGGATCAGTAAATAATGATGATTACACTAATATATTTATTTAACAAGAAGGTAGATGAATTGTCAACTACTGAATAGCATGTAGAAAGTTAACAATAAGAAACCCTTGTCTTCAACCTAACACAAAAAACAAGACATATGCTAATAAAATCATAGCTATTAGGAAGCAGAAGATGGAAATAAAACCAAAGACCTGAGGAACTAAAATGCAGAGAGTGATTTTATAGGGTAGAGATGACCTGCAACTCTTTTCAGCCCAATTGGAATAATGGGACAAGGTGGACTCCTACATGGATCTCTGGAACACATGGGTATGATTAGATTGTTAAGTAACTTTCCTTCAGGGTCTGAAATTAACTATGGTGTTGTAATTAACCATTCAATAATCACATCCTAAAGAGAGCCAAATACAGATAGAAGTTAACAGAAAAATAGATATTAGGAAATTAGGAAAATAAGAGTAGCTAATCATAAGGGAACAATAGCCAAATCATTAATGTTTAGACTGGTTTGATAAAAAATAATTCTGAGTTACCCTAGTCACAGAGCAAGTCTGCAGCTCCTTGTTATTGTTTTTTATGGACGATTCCTGAATGAATATAGATATCAGATGGTATGCCAAGATAAAGGGCAGGGCAGGTGAGCGGAAAAACATAGCCCCTCAGATATGTGAGAGATGTTCTGTACCTACAGAGCAGTGGAAACTGAAGTTTGAAGACAGATCAGAAGAGCTAATCCAGGACAGGCAATGTAGATTTTTTGTTCAGAGGCAACTATATACGGGTCTTTGGCATTTCTGCATATCTTGTGATTTGAGATATTGACAGCCTTTTATCCTGGATTATCTTTTCAAGAATGTTTTATAGCAAAAAGCCTTGAAAAGAAAAGATAGCTCTTTGCCTCTAAACAAGAAGATGATATTTTGCTGTCCAGTATAACAAACACAAAATGTCTCTTTAGGACAAAGGTTCTACAGGTTTGCTTGCAGCTATTATAAAGATTTGGGTTTCCTAAGCTCAGTGTTACTCAGTTGTGATGCACGCCCACTATGTGTGTAGCATCCAGCTGGGTCTACTACCACCTTGTAACCATAGGACTTGGTGGAGAAAGGGAAGCAATGTGAATATGCAACAAATTTACCTACTATCTTGTGACCCAGGAACCTCCTGCCTTTTTCCAGCATACGTGAAATTGTAGCAGACTAATATTTTAGCTTGCAAATAGAGAAAATTTTCACACTAAGAATCTTGATAATTTTCACCAATTGTAAGGCATAAATTATTAAAGGCTGGGATCAAGAAAGCATAAATGAGAGAGATTTCACAATGTGTGGTAAGACCAAAGAGATTCTGGAGACCAAAGAGAACTTTCCAGTGACATCAAAATATGACAGACAATTGGAAATCTCTAAAAAAAGATCATGATTGCACAAACTTTAAGCCCTATAGAAGGGAAAGTTCTGATATCGCATTCAAAATCAAAGCACTCATGAACTGTATCAAGTAAGACTGCAACAAAGTCCAAATGCAACTGAATTAAATAAGAGAGTCAGCACTACAAACTACCAGTTTCCCACAATAAATGGTGTACTCTTTTATGAAAATATATGACATGAAAATATTGTTAATTTAATTAAATATCTTGGCCAAGAGAAGAAAGCATCAGTAAAGGAGAATCAGAAATTGCCTAAAGATTGGAATTATCAGAAAGATACTTTAATACTGATAAACACATTAATATATAAAGAACAAAATATGGATGCTCTGTATTGGTAAGGGTGCTTCAGAGGGAGGAAAGTACAAATTATGTAACCAATGAAAGAAAAAATATGAAATAGTACAAAATATGAAAAAAATTGATATATTTAGCAGTAATTCACACATAAAATGAATGAATCTGTGTGGATGAATATAGAGTCAATAGAAATGATAAAAGTGAAGTATCAAGAGAAGAAATGTGAAGAATATAAAAATGTATATTTGAGATATGTGGTCAATAATAATTGGTATAATATTTGTGCAGTGAAGTACTCAACAGGAGAGACAGAAGAAGATATTAAAAAAAATTATTAAAGGGATTTGCCAAAACTGTGGAAATACTATAAACAACAACAACCAAAAACAAGCAAGCAACAAACCTCAGCAAACATACACAGAATGAATACAAAGTAAGACACACTGATGCATACCAAATCAAGTCACAGAAAACCAATTAAAGAGAAAAAATTTTAAATATTCAGTAGAGGGGAAAAAAAAGACCCATGATGTATAAGGGAACAACAGTTCAAATGCAAATCAGAAAGAAAGAAACAAATGGCCTCTGTTTGCAGATGATATGATCTTATATATTGAAAACCCTATAGGCTCCCCCCCCCCAATAAATACTGTTAGAACTAATTGGAAAATTCCTAGGAGCGCCTGGGTGGCTCAATCGATTAAACATCTGACTTTGGCTCAAGTCATGATCTCATGAGTTGAGGCCCACATCAGGCTCTGTTGACAGCTTGGAGCCTGGAGCCTGCTTCAGATTATGTGTCTCCCTCTCTCTCTAACCCTCCCCTGGTTGTGCTCTCTCTCTCTCTCTCTCTCTCTCTCTCTCTCTCTCTCTCTCTCTCTCTCAAAAATAAACATTAAAAAAAACGAATTAGAAAATTCCTAAAGTTGTAGTATACAAAATTAATATACAAAAATACTTGTTTTTACCCAGTAATAATAGACTATCTCAAAGAAAGAGAAATTAACAAAAATTCATTAAATAAGATTTATGAAATTATGAAAATCCCATTAGTACCAGCATCAAAAACAATAAAATCCTTATGAATAATTAAAAAAAATTTTCTTAATGTTTATTTATTTTTGAGAGAGAGAGAGACAACACAAGTTGGGGAGGGGCAGAGAGAGGGAGACACAGAGTCCGAAGCAGGCTCCAGGTTCCGAGCTGTTGGCACAGAGCCTGACTTCGGGCTCAAACCCTCAAACTGGGAGATCGTGACCTGAGCCGAAGTCAGTCGCTTAACCAACTGAGCCACTCAGGTGCCCCCCTTATGAATAAATTTAACCAAAGGGGTGGTAGATCTGTATGCTGAAAACTATAGAACACTGGTGAAAGAAATTGAAGAAGACATAAATGGAAAGATATCTTGTGTTTTTAATTAAAAGAATATTATTAAAATGTCCTTTTTACCTAATCTCCCACAGTTGATGCAATACTCATCAAACTTTCAGTGACATTTTTTTTTCTTTACTATTGCAGTCATCTCCTAATTGGTGTCCTTTCATTTTGTCCACCTAAAACTCCTTCTCTGCAGAACAGCCATTTTGGTCTTTGTCCCTTGCTCAAATCCTCAAATGGCTTTCTATCACAATCAGAATATAATCCTCATTTTCAAATATGGCTCACAAAGCACTTCATAATTTTGCCCCGACTCTCTCATCTCATACTCCTTCACTCCATGGTCACTATGTTTCAGCTATATCAGCCTTTTTACTCTTCAGACATATTGGGCTTGCTCCCATCATAAGTGCTTTTACACCTGCTGGGTTTTGTTGTGACATTTTTTACACAAAGAGAAAAAACAATCCTGAAATTTGTGTGGAACCACAAAGCCTGCAAGTAGCCAAAGCTGTCTTGAACAAGAACACACCCGGAGCTTTCATACTTCTTGGTTTAGACTATATTACAGACTTACAGTTAGCAGAGATAATGGTACTGGTATTAAAAAAAAAACAAAAAAACAAACAAACAAAAAAACAAAACAAAAACATAGGCCAATGGACCAGAATAAAAAGCACATAAATAAACCAAGTATGTACAGTCAACTGATCCTTGATAAGGGTGCCAAGAACATACAATGGAGAGAGAGTAGTCTGTTTCATACATGGTGCTGAGAAAACTGCAGAATAAAATGTGCTTTTACACATGCAGAAAAAAACCAGATCCCTGTCTTACACTACTTCTAAAAATTTTTTCAAAATATGTTAAAGACATATACAGGTAAGACCTGAATCATAAAACCTTAAGACACCTAGAAGAAAACATAAATAAAACCTCCTTGACACTGGTCTTGGCAATGTTTTGTTTTGGATATCCCCACCCCCCCGCCCCCCCCCCCCCACACACACAACGGGCAGAAAAAACTGTGCAACTACATTAAATTGAAAAGCTTTAGCACAACAAAGAAATCAGCAACAAAATGAAAAGGCAAGCTACAAAATGGGAGAAAGTATTTGCAAACCACATCTCAGAAAAAGGGTTAATCTCCAAACTATGTAAGGAACTCATATAATTCAATAGCAAATAAATAAGTAAATACTGATTAAAAATGAACAAAGGGCTTGAATAGACGTTTTTCCAAAGATGTCATACAAATGACCAGCATGTACATGCAAAGGTGCTCAGCGTCACTAATTGCTAAGTAAATGCAAATTAGAACCATAATGAGATCTCACATCATGCCAGGTAGGATGGATATTATAAAAAAGATAAGAGGTTAAAAATTTCCATGAGAATGTGGAGAAAAGAGAACTCTTGGACACTATTGGTGGGAACATAAATTGGTATGGCCATTATGGAAAACATTGCAGAGGTTTCTCAAAAAATAAAATCAAAAATAGAACTAAGTATAATGGACTTTGTTGGGAGGGGTACTTTCAAAATAAGGGTTCAGTGTGGCGAGTAGTCTAAAATTTTCGAGGCAAAATTATCTTAATTGGCAGGCACCTTGTATGGCTTTTAAAAAGAAGTTTTTCTAATGTTTGCCTGGAATGAGGTGAGCTCTTTTAGAATTTATAAATATCTTTCAATTATGAATTTATTATTTTTTCTCTTCCAATCAGTTTTTTCTCACCCATGGTGAACTGATTAGTTTACATTGTCATTAGCAATGCATATGAATTCCATTTTCCCTACAAACTTACCTGAATTTGAGATTCTCACCTCTTTGTGAATTGTCATTGTTAATGCACTGATCTAAGATGCTAACATATTTATATAGCAATTCCTTATAACTGTCTGTTTCAGCTTCTGGGCTTTCTATTCTGTTAATCTATTTTCCTAATACTGCTGAGGTTATTGCACGTATTGTGTGTTGTTTTAACACCGTGTCTTCACAAAATAATTAAATATTTGTTAGACTTTGCTCCTGTATTAAAGAGACTCTTAGAATCCCCAAATAAATTTTTTATTCCTTTACCCAGATAAATAATTATGCTTACTAGAAATCATTTATTTTCATGGACATTCACATGCGTTGGCTAAGCTCTCAAAAACACTGTTGAATAGTTCTGATAATGGACACCTTGTGTTGTTACTAATTTTAGTTTTACGTAGAGTTACACCATCTAGTGCAGTGTATGCACTGTTTTGGTAGTTTTCTTTTGCCAAATTAAGGAAATTCACTCGTACTTTTTTATTAGGAGGTTGCTTGTTTTTGTTTCTTTGTTTCTTTGTTCATTTTATCATGTGGGTGTGGGTGTGGAATTTTATCAAAACACTCTAAATTTATTAAGGGTGTCTAAGCAAATGAGAGAAAAGATGATTCAGAAGGTAACTTACATCATCAGCTTCTCTACTACTGAGCCATTTTCCCTTTTTTTCTTTCATATTATTTAATGGTTTATGTCAGACCACATTTTACTTTTCAGTACCTTTTTTTCCTGTTATGTCATTAATTTCTTCAGTGCTTAGTGAATTGGTTGGGTTTTTCTCTTACACATTTCCTGAACCATTTCATGTATTATAGAGTCTAGTTCATGAATGTTTGACATATTGTACATATAGAACTGTTTAAGCATGTTGTCTTTTGAGGTACAGTATTTTTTACCTCTTCCATTCTTTAATCTTTACTGGCTGTGCCATCATCTTAAATATCTGCAAATACATTCTACCAAGTGTACTGTACTTTAATTGCAATTATTGCTGAAAAAGTTGTGGTTTATAATTTTAAATATTTATAAAAATGGCATTCTGAATATTCAACTAAATAAAATAATTGTTCTATATAGGATATTTAATTTAGGATAATTAATAATAGGTTAGATAGAATTAATAGATAATTCTAGGAATTAGATGGTGGTGCAAAGATTTTACACTATTTTAGGATTTTCAGTATATATTACCAAGTCACCCTGTATAATTTTGCATTATGAATCCCGTGTGTGTGTTTTGTTTTTTGTTTGTTTTTTGTTTTTTGTGTTTTTGCATACTCAATTTCTGAAGCAACTAAGCTGCTGAAATAAAAATGTTATTTCCTTTCTGATTCTGTGCTGGGAATGTAAGAGTTCATGAGGTTTGAGAAAGTTAGTAATCATACACATTTTTATACTAAATACAAAAATTTAAGATTGTTCAGTGGAGAACTGAGCTAAGTGAACAAGCAGAAAACAGAGGAGTTGTTCTATAGGTCTGAAAGCAGTGTCTCCTGAACCCTACCCTACTGAGTAACTCAGGAACTCTGTCTAAAACCCTGGAAAGGTCAGAGCATGGGGATATGAATGGGTCTATATTAAACAACCTTTACTACTGCAGTTGTAGTGAATAGAGAATAGTTACTTTAGCTTAACTTTGTCCTTCATCTTTTTTTTCAAAGTCAAATAAATTGTTATAAACTCTCAGTGTTCATTTATTTTTTTTAACTGGGTTCTACTTTTAAAAACTGAAACATTGATTTATTCTTTTTTTTTCTATTTTAATAATAAAAATTCGGATGCTCCTTCTCACCATAGCAAGATACATACAATTGTAGAATAACTTTGAAGTCTAGTTCTTAGCGCAGGAAAAAAGTAAATACATAAAATTGTTTGCTGAAATTCCTTTGTGTCCTCTCATGTTGGAATGTTGCTGACATATGAAATACTATCATGTTTGCATAGCGTGACATCTTTGCAAAGAGAGGGATTCTAGGAATACTTTTCATCTGATATTTTCATCTAAATTGAGTTACATGCATAGATTTTAGATTGCAGGAAGCTTGTGGATAATTATCCCCTTTATGTTGAATTTTATTTTATGAGAATTTAGTTATATTTGTTAAGTATATAAAATGTGTATTAAAAATGGATAATCTAAAACAAATTATTGCTAATTAGTCCATCTGCAATTTGTCAGGGGTTTTAGAGTAAAAAAATAGATCACATACAAAATCAACACAAACCTACAGGTTAGAACCACGAATGCTTATGTGCTGCTATCTTCCAGTCTGTGAGAAAAGGTTCTTGGTTAGTTTTGCTGCAAGCAGGCCGGAATCAAGGACCCAGAGTGGGTCCCACAGTACCAACCAAGAGGGTCCTTGACTTCCCATAGGATGGAAATCAAACACAAGCCAAGACGAAGTAAGAGCAAAGTAAGAGCAAAGTTTATTGAAAACACAGATAGAGTGTTTGGAAAACTCAGAAAGGAAGAGGCACAGGGGTTTCATCTTTGCTTGGGGTCTGGAGTTTTTACTGAGGACAGTGGTCTGGTGTGTGTGTCCTCTCAGGCATCCAGGAACTGATCGAACAAGGCCAAGTGCTCAAGTGTCCTCCATAAGTCATTTATACCCTGGAGCCAGGGGTCTTGGCTTCAAGGTATTTGGAGTTGATGGTCTTGAAAAATGTTCATGACAACATTTTATTGTCATGGAACATGTTATTTTTGTGCTGGAAGATTCCAAGGAAATCAGTAACTAAACTCCTTGACCTTTACATGGTGGGTATTCATTAAGCCATGTGTAAAGTGAGGGTACAGACACTAGCAAGAATAGAAGCATGAAAGAAGCAAAGGAAAAAATCAGCTTTTTCTTTCATGGGGTCCCTTTGGTTTCCCTTTCTCAGTTTCACACATTTCTCCTCATTCCTATAGATTTCTTTGCAGCATGACTTTATCTTTGATGTTAGTGAAACTAGTAACCTTGGATTAGCTCTGTGAGTATACTAGATCCAAAGAGAAATAGGCTTATTTGACTATACTTGGAATCAGTGTATGTAAAATCCTATCAAAGAGCTACTGCCTTGACAAAGTACCACACACTGGGTGGCTTCAAACAACAGAAATTGATTGTCTCATAGCTCTAGAGGTTAGAAGTGGAAAATCAGTGTGTTGGCAGGCCATACTCCCTCTGTTACCTGTTGGAAAGAATCCTTCTTGCCTCTTCTGGCTTCTGAGGGTGGCTTAATCCTTGGTGTTCCTTGGCTTGCAGCCACATCATTTCAGTCTCTGCCTACATTGTCACATGACATTCTCCCTGTATGTCTGTATTTTCACATCTACATGGACTCTGTTTCCAAATAAAGTTACAGTTCTGAGGTACTGGGAATTATTATGTCAATGCATGTTTCTGAGGGAAACAATTCAGTCTGAATGCCATTTTATATAGCATGTAGAGAGCCTTAAAAGACTATTATTGGCCTTGATGGTTGAGTTCTTTGTATATGAGACAGACAAGCATGCTTATATTTAGGGTAATACACAGAATCTGATGTCTCATACTCTAGAAATCACCTGTAGTTACACAAAACTAGTAAGAAAAATTATCTGAGACCATGTTTCACATTTTCATTTCTAATAAAAAATAATTATTTCTACAGAAAATTATGAAGGTTGTCTTTTATCTTCTGTATATTTACTATGTAGCTTTCTTGTTATTTGAAAATAAAACATTTTATTTCTGAAAATATTCTGATAAAAATTTTGATTTCTTAAAATGGCACATGTCAACTACCTGACCTCTTGTTCAACTCTGCCCTGATATCCACTGATAATATTAGATAACCATATTCAAGTTCTTTTAATATAAGGTTATGTAACAGATTTTTTGCACCTTATGTATAGATAATGAGTCTATTTTACTGTCAGTATAGTCATCATTTTCTTTTATCACGGCTAAGCTAGAGGAATGATCAAAAAAGCATATTGGAATGAAAGAATAAAATTGATTGTTAAGCCTTAAAGAACAGTATGCATGGTTAGTAGGGTAATATTTCCTAAATGAGTTTTCTTAAGTTCAGTGACCTAATAATCAGCTCTTAAAATTATTGTAAAGGTATAAAATTTCAATATTCTAATATAAGTGTCAAATATAAGCCACATTTTAAAAAATCTCACTTTTTTAAAAAATGTTTTTTAATGTTTATTTTTGAGAGAGAGAGAGAGAGACAGAGACAGAGCATGAGAGTGAGCAGGAGAGGTGCAGAGAGAGAGGGAGACACAGAATCTGAAGCAGGCTCTAGGCTCCAAGCTGTCAGCACAGAGCCTGACGTGGGGCTCGAACTCACAGACCGCGAGATCATGACCAGAGCTGAAGTCGGATGCTCAACTGACTGAGCCACCCAGGCGTCCCTAAAAATCTCACTTTTATCTAATGCATAATTATATTATGATTACATTAAATCACCCTTGTGGACATTATGTCTAAATCTTTTAATACCTTTCATCAGACTTCAGAGACCTCAGTGGAAAATTTGTATATTCAATAATTATATTGGGAAGACTCACACAGAGAATATTTTTCTTAGGCCAAATTAATAATTGCTTTGATATTGGAGTGGCATCATCATCATAGAATAAAAGAATCCCTGAAGGCAAAAAGTAGTGAATATCACTTTGCCACCCAGTTTAGTAGCTAATACATAAATCCCCTTTCCAAATTAATATGTATTGACAACAAACAGTATTCAATATGTTATTCTGAATGGGCAAATAAAGTATCCGAAGGTGTAGCTCAATGTTTTAATAAATATTAATGATTCTCTGATGCCCCTAATTTGCTTACTAATTTTTCCCCTTCAACTTCAAAATCATACTATTCATCTACACTTTATTTTTTACTATTGTTCTCTATATTAAAATAATGGAAGAGTAAAAGGAAGGAAATTCATGATCAGTAATCAGCCAAAGTAGACATGGGTGGGACCTTAGTCCTGTGACCGACAAAGAAACTAAATTAGAACTACCAAAAGGAAATAAGACTTTATGATAGATTATCTCGTAGCTTATATTAATTTTGAATAACAGAAAATCCACACTGAAGATGTAGAGAGACTCTATCACAATTTAAAACATTTGTAAAAATAAAATATGTGGCTTATGTACTGGAGCATAGGCATTCATATTGTCTATTAATAGTAGGCAACCGTGGCCTACTGAGGAGCTGTCAAAATTATTGACCACATTGAACGCCAAATTCACTTTAAGATTTGAAATTTATTTGTGGTACACCCACATCCAAATTCTGACTTGAGATCAAAATAAGGACATGGTAATTTTTAAGTCTTTTAAAGTAAGACAAAACACGTTATAAGGAAATCATATCTAAGTTGAGAAACACAGGAAGGGAAGGAATGTTTCTTTTTGACACCTTCATGGATTTAGGACTTAGTTTTAACAAAAGTTGTACTTTAAGCATTTTATAAAGTTGGCAAATAAGAAAACAACTTTAATGAATTATCTTATTGTCCTTTTCACAAACCAATCAATAACAACTCTTTCCCTCTAGAGATAATTAAAGTTGATCTAATTAGATTGTCTTCACTTACAAACATGCCATGTAAATAAAGTTAATTTATTATCACACCTAGTTCACCTCTTGGCATTATTATAGTGTAATAATGGAATTATTGTTGCAAATCTTATGACAAACTATATATAGACGCCTAACATTTTTGCTTGAGGCAGGATCCCTTCTTTATTATGTTATAATGAAAAAATATAGCTCATTTTCTGTCACACCATGTAAACTTGGGCAAGCACATCCAACTATGTGTCCTTAAAACATTCAAGTTTAAATGTTGAATACAGCTGATACCTTTTATACCAGGAAACTGTATGTATGAGTGTATTAATGCACGTTATTATTTAAGATATTGTAAATATACAATGTTTTATATTTATATAATGAAATAAGAATTACTATCAATATAATCGTTTGTAATCAAAAGGAAAGAAATATACTTAAAATGGAACTATTTTATATTGTTACTTAAAGCTTTCAATAATTCAGCAAACACTTCTTCAGATTTTATTCTGTATTACAATATGCCAGTTAATAGTTTATGGTGGTGAACTATAATTATGATGCCACAATATGTAAGATATTTATTTCAGAGCTTAATTGGCATGTGTGCAGATTGTAACCAACAGATTAAAGAAATTCTTTGATGTTGTTTCATGGAAGAGAGCAAAGAGTTCCCCAAATCAGGCATTATTGTACTGTCATCATGATAAGTGCCATGAACACATATAACTGAAGATATTATTTATTTATAAAACTTCCTTCAAATTGACTTTCATATAACATATTTTAAAAATTTTTTCAGTTTACCTACATATTTATTATTTTCTTTGTTCAACATCTCTGTTTGTACCTAAGAACTGCCTTCTGGAATAATTTTCTTTTTCTTGAAATAGTTTAAAAGTATTTTAATAATGGAATTTTAATTGAATTATCTCTTAAGATTTTTACTTTTATTTCACCCTCATTTGGAAACTATAGTCAACTATAGTTGTTATGTAATTGTGTGTTCCCTAATGAAGAATTTTCCCTGTTTCTAACTTTTTTTGTTGGTTTTGAGAAGTCTTACTCATCCTACTTTTCATTCCTTTATAAGAAATCTGTCCTTGATTTTTAAAGTTTTCTTTTTTAGAATATTGTTTTTAAATATTCTTTATTTTTAAGGTATTCTGTTAGTATTTATTGTTTATGTGACAGTACTTATTGTCTTTTGTTTATCTGTTTGCGATCTGTCTTTCTCAATGTAAGGATAGTTATGTTTAATTATTTATGAGAAAGTCATAGTCTTAATCTCATTGATTATTGTCTTATCTCATTTCTGTCTCTTCAGTCCTTCTGGACCTAGTGAGTCCTGAAATCTCCCCTTTGTGGGACCAAACCTTTTCTTCATTTTACCAAATATTTTTTTTGAGCCACAGTGATTCTTTCTGGGTAATTTCTTCACACTATATTCTCTTCAACTGTGTCTAATGTAATATTTTACTTAACCTGTCATTTGAGATGCGATTCTTAATTCTTTATTTCCAGAAGTATATGGCTTTCCTTCAAGTTTGCATATCATGTTTTATCATTTCTTATTCCTTAGTAATGCTCATTTCATACTTTATATATAAAATATTAGTATTTTCATTTTTAGTATTTTATTTTGCAGGTTTTTTACTTGATGGTCCTCTTTCCATTTCTCTTACTTCACAATTTTCTGATTTTGTCTTTATTCTTCTTTTTTTTCTCTTTCTCAGATTATAAAACTTTGACTTTTATTTGTGAGTAATCGTTAATCTTTAAACAACCAGTTTAAATTTATTTTCCAGTTAGAGTTTGTCTTTGCATGTATTGGGCTCCCAGGGACATTACAAACCAAGATCACTTTAAATGAAATTTTCAGCTCTCATTTTTGAGGCATCACAGGTAGAATAAATTCATGTCTGAGAGTCATGTCTTTAAGAGCGCTCAGAGGATGCTTTTTTTTAATTTTTGTTTAATTTAAAGTTATAGTGGAAACAGGCAAACTTTGCAATAGCTTCATCTGCAGGGTAGATGTCTTACTACTTTGCCACCAGAGTGTCATGTTTAGATGATTGAGGGATCTCCACACATAGCTCCCAACTTGCATGTATCTCAGGTTGGTCTTTACTCCCACATGAAAACCCAGGCTCTAGGCTACTAGAGATCAGTAGATGTCTATTGCACTGACTATTACCTTTCATTTATCTTTCTGTATTTATATTTACCATCCCTTCTGGGCTGCAGACATTTCCTTTACTCTTCAGTTAGTTCATTCAAATATTTAATATATATGTGTGTGTGTATGTATATATATATATATATATATATATATATATATATATATATATATATTTAAAACATGTTATAAAACAATTTTCAGTGTTTGATGGTGAGAGCTTTTCTGTGGATAACTAGGCATCCTACTCCTGAAAGGGGTGCCTCACATTTTACACTGAAATGAAGTTAGCCATGCCCTAGGCAATAATATCTGTGAATTCACCAGTTGGCTCCTCTAGTCAGTGTCTTATTTTAAGGTACACTTAAGAAAAATACATGCACTTACAAAGACATGTACCTGTGTGTTTCATAAAATCCTTTTAGTAGCTGAGATATATGTAACACATTTGTTGAAATGTTGGAATAATAAAGAAGTCTAGTCTGAATTCTATTTTCATCACTAAGTATCTGTATGAACTTTGGGAAAATACTAAAAAGTTTTTGTATTTACAGTTTATTCATATAAAACCAAGAAAAGTGTATTTACTTTAAATATTCATGTGATTTTCAAATAGGGTTATTTATATTAAATTCTTAGCACAACTCCTAAAACAAAGTAAGTGAATAATTATGCTCTTTAATTTATTCAAAACATGTTTATTTACTTCTGTCCATGTCTAGGTACTCTTTTAGATGTGGTGAATACACAGGTGCACAATACAGACACATTCCCTATCCTCATGAAAAGTCAGGCATTAAACCTGACTTTATATATATGGAGTATCACATGCTGTATTCTGAAGAAAAATAGAAAAATGATGCTGGATAGCAGAGAAAGTGACAAGGGAAGGAATGACACCTTACATAAAGTAGTTATGAGAACCCTTTCTAACAGAAAGAGGCCAGATCATCCAATGTCTTGTAGATGATGTAATGGAATTTCTATTTCATTCTATTTTGTCTTAGAGAAACTACAGGAAAATATTGAGCGTAAGGGTGACAGAATCTAATTTAAGTTTTATGCAGATCAATCTGGCTACTCCAGAGCAAATAAAATGTGGAAGAACCACAATAGTGATAGCTACTAGAGCAGTTAGAAGGCCGTTTTAATAATGAAGGTGAGAAATCATAGTGACTTGGATTAAGAGAGGTTGTGGAGGTAGTGAGAAGTATTTCGTTATCTTCAAATATATTATGATGTTAGAATTAATAGAACTTACTGATAGATTGGATGTAGGTTATGAAGGAAAGATGTCAAAGGTGAGTCATAGTTTTTAGCATGAGCACTAAGTGAATTATGTGGCATTTATTATTAAGATGGATTATGGAAGTCATAGATAGGAGTCATGGGAGAAATGGCCATATATGTCACCTCAATTTGCCTAGGAAAGTCCTATATCCCAGCCACTTGAACATCGTTCCTAGATTTTAATTTTTTTAAGGATGTATATTTATAGTGCTTTCATTCAAATAAGCTCCGTCAGTTTGATAGACCTTCATTTTGTACTTGCTACTTTTGCCATTGTCTTGTCTAACAGTGTCTTATTGTCTGTCTGAATGCACATGCCTTTTTCTTGTAGTTGTATGAATTTTTGATTCACATATTTTGAAGCCCTATGAACTGCACATACATTTGTGATTTGTCCATTTTCTTGACTGAGGCTTTTAAGAATATGAAATTACCTTATTTATCCCTGGTAATATACTTTGTTATGAAGTATACTCTGATACTAATGTAACCACTCCTACTTTCTTTTGATCAGTGCTCACATGGCATAACTTTTCTATTATTTACTTTTAACCTATTTATATTATTATAATTAGAGTGGGCTTCTTGTAGGCAGTGTATAGTTGGGTGTAATTTTTAAAAATCCAATTTCAGAATCTCTGTTTTTGAATTGATGTACCATTTGCATTTATTGTAATTATTGATACGGTAGGATGTAGGTATTCCATTTTGATATTTGTCTTCTATTTACCCTCTGCTCCCTGTTTACCTACCTTTTATATTTTCATTATATTTTACTATATGATTTTAATCTATTTACTGGCTTTTGGGCTACATTTTGTTATTTTAGTTTGCTAGCATTCATTTCAAGGAGAATATACACATAGTTTAGTCTAATGAGAGCTAATATTACAAAATCACAAGTAAAACATGGAACCCAGAATTCAACACACCTTGAAAATCACCTGCACAATTTTATTTTGTTGCCATCATCCATATATACTTAGAAAACTTAAACATTGAACTACACACTTTTATATTTACGCAGATATTTTCCATTTCTGTTGCTTTCTTATTCCAAAAGTTCTGTGTTTCTTTTGAGGATCATTTCTCTTCAAGCTATAGACCTTCTATTAGCATTTATTTTAGAGCAGTTTTGCTGGTGATGGATCCTCTTTTTTTTTTTCCTTCGTCTTTATTTATTTAGCTTTATCTAAAGAATATTTCCATTTGATGTAAACATCAAGGTTGACATTCCATCTAACACTTCATAGACATTGTTCTACCATGGTTTCTATTAAAAATTTACTGCCATTTGAGTCACCACACCTTTACAAACAGTATGACATTTTTCCTTTATTGTTTCAAGATTTTTTGCTTTGTATCTTATTTTCTGCAATTTGACTATTTTGTATGAGTGGGCTTTTATATTATTTTTTCTTTGTTTTTTTGGAGTTTATCTTCTGTGGGATGTGCTGCTTCTTGAATCATTCAGTTTATTATTTTTACCCAATTCACAAGTTGTAAAGAATGTATTTCTTCAAATACTTGTGATATGCCAGTCACCTTATCCTGTCTCTATGGGGCTTCAGTGATAAGAGTATCAGACCTTTTGATATTGTCCTACAGGTCTTTATACATCTATTCATTCTTTTATTTGTTTCACTCTGTTCTTCGTATATGTATTAGTTTCTTGGGGCTTCTGTAACACAGTACCACACTGTCTGGCTTAAAATAACAAAAACATATTTACTTGTGGTTTTGGAGGCTAGAAATCAAAAAGCAAGATGTCAACAGTGTTATGCTTCCTCTGAGACTCTGGGTAACATCCTTCCTTGCTTCTTCATAGCTTCTGATGGTGGGCATCAATCATTGGCATCCTTGATTTGCAGCTACATCACTCCCGTCTCTGCCTCTGTCATCACATAGTATTCTTCCTGTGCATCTGTCTCCTCTTCTTATAAGGACACCAGTTGTATTGGATTAAGGGCTCACTCTACCCTAGTAACACTCATCTTAACTAGTAGCATCTGCAAGGAACTCATTTCCAATAAAGTCACATTCTAAGGTTCTAGGAAGGACATGAATTTTGGGGGAGATGTTAACTAACCCAGGACAAAATTGTATAATTTCTACTGATATATGGAAAATTCCACTGGTCCCCTGACTATTGTCATCTCCATTCTGATATTGAGCCCATTACAGTGAATTTTTTATTTCATATATTATATTTTTTAGTTAAAAATTTCAATTCTTGGGGCACCTGGGTGGCTCAGTCTGTTAAACATCCGACTCTTGATTTAGATTTGCTCAGGTCATGATCTAACGGTTCATGGGTTGGAGCCCCACATCGGGCTCTGTGCTGCTGGTGCGGAGCCTGCATGGGATTCTCTCTCTTTCCTTCTCATGCTGCCCCTCTCCTGCTTGTGCGCTCTCTCTCTCTCTCTCTCTCTCTCTCTCTCTCTCTCTCTCAAAATAAATAAATAAATAAATAAATACTAAAAAAATTCATTTCTTCCTGTTCTCTTATTTTCTAATTTTCCTTCCAGGAGCGTTCCACACTCATTTATAAGTTAAAGAGAAATGAGATATGACACACATTCAGCAAAATCAAGTGGTTTAGTATGGCTGAAGGGATGTATGTCTGTGAGTGGTAATTTGATAACACTAGCAAGCTGTAGATTATCAGTGTTTGAAGGAACATACATGTTCAATAAGGTATGTTTACTTTACTCCAATAAAGGATGTTTAGCAGTGTTGTAATTCTATAAAGAAGCAAGAAAATTAATTATTTAAATCCATGAAGGAATTGATGTGAGTTTAAACAAATAACAGTAAATGGAGAGAGGGGAACATACTTTTGAGGATTAAGAGTTGATTGGATGTGTAGGGGTGAAAAAGATAAAGATTAGGGTGTTTCCTAAATATGTTTCTTGGAAAAATTTATGGACCTTGACGCAACTCACTCAGATGAGAGCTATAAGAAAAGGAACAGAATAGCCTAAACAGATTAATAATTATCCTTTCAACATGTAGAATTTGAGTAGCTGTGAAATATCCTAGGAACTATTTACAATAGGCAGATAGATATACACATTTTAAGCCCATGAGAGAGGTCTGTATTAGATATAATTTGCTAATTATTGTAGTTTTCTGAAGCTTAGAATATAAGCCTCATGAGAAGCCAAAACTGTCTGCTTTGTTTACTCCTATGTTCCAACACCTAGTAAAGTACCTTCCCCAATTAGACATTTGATAAACATTTGTTGAATCAATGAACCAGTTTGTATCTGATATTTAGTTTATAGGCGTTGATGATATCACTTGAGTAGATTATATACCATGAGAACAGAGGTCCAAGAGCACAGCCATCCAGGTAGTGCACACATATGTAATGTCAATTCCATTACATACAATTGAAACTTGAGGAGAAATAGCCACTGAGATAAATGGGAACCTAGAAAATGAAGTATGTAGAAGTGTAGACAGAGAAAGTTTCATAAAGTTTGTCAGAATGAAGTCAGTGACTACCGAAGTCATGTAAGGAAACAAAGAAAAAGGGTCTCCAGATCTGGTGTCACTACAAAGACTGGAGATGACCATATTGAGAATAGCTATTGGAATGATTAGGCAAAAGTGAGATCGAGGTATGTTGAGGAACAAATGAGAAAGGAGCAAGTGAAACATGTTAACTTACTTGCAATGAAAGGAAGGCAAATATGGGTTATAGCAAAAGCAAGGTACACAATTTGCTATTGTATGTGTACTAAATGGAATGAAAGAATAATATGGGAAAACTGGAGGACACGAGAAAAAGTAGGCATAAAAGAAGTGCAAATTTACAAACTTTAAGTTCAAATGCTATTACTCTTTTGATTTACTAGTGCATTTCTGAACACACGCACATTGTTGAATGGGCAGTTATACATAGGAGGATTAGACAAAGTTTTAATTAAGAGGCTTTTTGGTCAGTGTCTTGCAGTGAATGCTAATGAGGTATATTGCATACATTGAGACTGATTTTCATTTGTGCATCAACCCTGTTAATAAGAGTATCTAATTAAGACATTCATTAAAAGTCTATAATGTTAACTTAATGGGAAAAAATTCAATAGAACTCCATTAGGTTCTCCTTGTTACCTTAAAATTATACAAGTTTAACAAATGCCTCAATTAGTAAAGGAAAGGAATATTAAACAATTTAATTTAGAATTATTTAATGTAGAGAATAACATTTTCTAGTGCTGATGTTTTATTGATACATAATGTAGATATATTTTTAAATATCTAATAATTTATTTCATTATAGGTCAGTAATACATGTTTCTGTGGAGGTTGTAGAGCTGTGATGTATAAAATAAAATTCTAGAGAGACCATCGTAAAGCCTTTATGGTAGTTCTTGTGTAGGTGTAATTCTCATTATTTTGTTTCCTTCAGAACTGGAAGTTCAAGGTGATAATAGATATTTGCTCAGTTTTCAAAGACTTTTGACATCATATTGTATTAGAACAAAGAAAGAACAAAGCAAAAATTTTATTGAGATAAAAGTCTTTGGGTTTTCGTGCAGTGGATGCAGTCATGATGCTTTCAGTTCCTGTTGCAGCTGTGGTTGCATTTTTTCCCTGTATTTTAATCCAGTGTTTTCCTGTTTCCTCATAAGGGTTATTTGGATTACTAAAAATTTTTATGATTAATCATAACATTATAACAGTATTCATCTGCCAACAGCCCTTAATAAAAGATTTGACACAGTTATAGAACTATAAATCAAAGATTTTGGAGAAGGCTTACTTCAAGGAATCTGATATTTGAATATTGAGTATTGAAGGTCATAATACTCCTTCTCAGTAAGTTCTGAATACTAAAAATTAACCAAAACTAATGATTTTAGGAACCTGCCTCTTACTTTTGTATTCTGATGATATCAAAAGTCTTAACATACCACATGACAGAATCTATTCAAAACCCAGTAGTTCCTATAATCTGATACCATTCTGGATATCAAAGGATTTTGCCATCTTAGTCTGGGAATCATGACTGGCTTACCATAAGTTTGCGCCAAAGATTTGCATTAAGTAAATTTCCTTAGAAGTAGAGCCTGAGATGGGGAATCTTGGTCAAGTGTTGTACTGGGGGAGTATTCTCAGTAAAGAAGACGAAGGAAGCAAGTAGAAGAAGGAAAAAAAGCAAAGTAAGAATGCCATTATAGCTGGGAACTAGCTGCAGTTTGCACAGGAAAGTGCTGAAGCGCAAGTTGCACCATGGGATTAGTAGCACCTTGACACAAAAGAACTTTTTATACCCTTGTATCAGTCAAGTGACTCAATGCTGCATCAGAACTGGAGAAAAGAAGTCAAGAGTCCTCAAACATGTAGCACTCATTCATCTAAGCAATTTGCTGGGTAAGGGAGTAACTCAAAGTTATCTGCTAACATTCACAGCAGCTGGTAAAGTGTTTCTGGGGGTTCATTCTTTGAATAGTAATTCTCTTTTACTTATTTAAATATTCCCTAGTTCTTGTCTTTACCTAGAAATTTTGTATTATTGTAATGTATATTGAGTGTTTCAAACTGCTGATAGATGATTTTCAAACTATTCCACGTGCATTTTGTTTTTCCTTTTAATGAAAGTAGAGGCAGGATATAGTCTCAGATTTCATATTCTATGATTTTTAATGTTTATTTATTTTTCATTTATAGAGAGAGTGCAAGCAGGAGAGAGGCAGAAAGAGAGGGAGAGTGAGAATCCCAAGCAGGCTCCATGTTGTCAGTGCAGAGCCTGATGTGGGGCTTGATCTCATGAACCATGAATTCATGACCTGAGCCTAAACTAAGAACCAGATGCTTAACTGACTGAGCCACCCAGGCTCATAATTTCTGAGTAATACAGACTAGAAATAATAAAACTGTCTAACACAGTGTGATACCGATTTCATTTTGTTAAGATTTTACTAAAACACATGCCAAAGAGACAAATGCAGCAGAAGAGCTAAAACAAACATAGAAAAAATGTATTGCAACACATTTTTCTCTAAGTCAATGAAATATCTAATGTAAAATAGCTAATTAGACTCCAGAATATTTCTTTCATTTTTTACACAAATATGTGGTGGTGTTTTTGTTTCCTCACAACTTCTGGAAAAGCTTTCTTGTGGGACAACCTACAGACTTTGCTGTAGTAATTTGTCCTGAGCGTATAAGTGATACTAATTACCTTTATTTTGGAGAGGATACTCAAGCCTTTGAAAGCAGTGCTAATCTCTGTCATTCACCTCAGAGGTATGGAATTACTGTTGATTTACTATCTTGGTGAGCAGCTGTGTGTGTGAGAGAACAGTTTCAGCATGTATGAGATGAGGCAACGTACAAAGTAATTCAGAACCTACCAAATTTATTTAAACATGCCAATTGAAACACACAAACCAATAACTACAAAGTCAATCACAGAACCAAGTAATAGCTTAAAGTTAAGGGTAATGAGAGATTCATCAAAGAGGTGAAAATACAATATTCAAAAAATAATAAAAATTGGATAAATAAGCATGGGTTATAGAGAGAGAGTGTGAGCAGGGAAGGGTCAGAGAGAGGGAGAGGAGAGAAAATCTTGAGCAGGCTCTGTGCTCAGCACAGAGCCCAATGTGGGGCTCGATCCAACAACCATAAAATCATGACCTGAGCTAAAATCAGGAGTCAGATGCTCAACTGACGGAGCCATCCTGGCACCCCAAGATAGTTTTAAAATACAAAGATAAAGTATTGTCAGTGTATGGGAGCGGAGATGTAAAATGCATGTGCAGTGAACGGTAGGCCAGGTAGGTTGGAATTGGGTACTGTTACATAGAAAGAAAAAAAACAAAAACAAAAACCAAACAGTAGAAAGGGGATTATATAGAGTCTTATGTAATAGGCTCAGAAAACTGTTGTTTTTTAGGGAGCAGAAATATATGACGGACTTTTGAAATATAGAATGACATGAACAGAACTAGGCTTTTAAAGATGGACATAGCTATAGCATTACTCAGTGGTATTTATGTGGTAAAGAAATAGTTTAGAGAAGCAAGTTAAGTAACAGTTTTAAAGTGGTCCCAAAGTAGACTCCCTCCCCAAAATAGTAAGGACTTAATTTCATAATTGCTTTTGAAAAAAATGCAGATGTTCCAGTCACATTGCATACAGATTTCTTTTCATTACAACCACAGCACAAAGGTCACTGACACGCTAAATCCCACCTCTTCCTTCAAGGAAATAAAGAAAAAAGGGTATACATATGTGCTGCACTCATTTCTGCTGCTCCTTAGACTGACATCAAAGAACCTGTGTACATATATGATATTTGTAAAATTTAGATTCCTTTAATTCAAAATAACGTTAAGGTCATAAAGGTCATTACTGTGATAACAAATCTGAACCACCTTGACATTTAGGATACATGTTTAGTGTGTGTATACACACACACACACGTGTGCGCACACACACTTTTTTTCATTCTTTATTTCTGGGAGATGACAGAATCAAAGAATTATTACAGGTTGGTGGGAAAAAACTGAAAATAGAATTTCATACAATTCCATAAGAGGAAAAAGGAAACACAGTGATCAATTAGCTGTGTCAAGGAGAATGTATATTACAGAAGCCTCAGTAGGAATTAAATTATTTTGATTCAATGTATCCTTTTATTTATAAGTCCTCTTTCTTTGACACATAAATGACATTGTGAACACTGAGGTCAAAAATGGTGTCTTTGCAACCATAATATATACTATGTGCAGAGTTCTCAAATACTGTGTTCTAAATTGAATTATTAATATTTAATTGAATAAGTCAGAGAAAAGAACAAGAAGAGGTTGTCTTCAACTTACAAAGGGGTTAGGTCCCTTAAAGTCACATAAACCAGTGATGTAGAATAATAGATGCGTGTTTATCATTAAAATAGCAAGAATTGAATTCATTCACTTATTCATTTAACCAATTACTTGTTGAGTATGTACTTAGTCACATTGCAAAATATTACCCCAAAAAAGGAGGGGGGAGATATTAACCCTCCTCTTAAAAAATGCCCTTTTCTAGCTTAGTGGAGAGGAAAACATGACAGCAATTCAATCAACATAACCTGTCAGATTCATAGTATAATAAATGTATAATTGTGCAATGGAAATAGATAGGCAGGTGCTATTTTCTACTGAAACAGACACAAAAAGGTCTTCTGAACAGTCAATGGTAATGTCACTCTTCAAGGCTTGTGGAATATTACAAGTAGATAGATAGGAAGGGACCGAGAAAGAACATACCAGACAGAGGAAAGAGCACATGCAATGGCCTAGGTCATTAGGTATAATGACATATTTGTGCAAAAATAATTTGTTATGATTGAGCAAAAGAAAAATTGGCAGAAACTTAGGCCAGATAATAAGTGATTGAGGAGTCATTGAGAAGTTTTATGTGGTGGAGGAATGTGATACCAAATAATCAGTGTCTGTACAGGGAAAAGATTAAAAGCAGAGAAAATCGTTAAGAGCCTTTCACAATAGCCAAGAACAAAAAAACAAAACAAAACAAACAATAAAACAGTGAGAACATGAACGAAGGCAGTATCATGGAGTAAAAAGGGATATTTTGTATTTTTCGAAAGATATTAGGGCAATTGGTGATAAAGGGAGGATATGAAATCCAGGACATTTTTCACCTTTCTGGGTTAAATGGCCAGTGGGCTGGATGACAGTGTTTTATACCAGCCTATAAAATTTTAGTTAGTCCACAGTATTGCTAAAGTATTGAGCTTTTATATGCACAATCTAATTTCGGTGCTATCTCCCTTGGAACACTGTACCATAGGACCAAAGAGGAATGTCCCTGAATCTCCATGTTTCTTTCTCAATGCTAATATAGCATGATAAAGCTGTGGTAGTGAGATGAGAGACAGTCTCTGTCTTTTCTTCTTTCAGTTCCCTGATTGGAAGATACTTGTGCTGAAGCCCATTTGGTTCTAGGATGCCCCTATTTTCATTCTTAGTGTGTCATAAAAAAACTTAACCTGCAGAAACCATTTTGTAACTGATGACTATGATCCTAGGTTAAGCTGCATTACATATATAACAAAGTTTTGTTCTGCATAGGAACATCGTCAAAACTTTGAAATTAATACAAGTTCTCCCAGACAGAGGGAACATTATATAATCAGGAGCTATAGAGAATGGAGCTAATCACAAGTTTCTGGCTTCTCTGGATCTATAAGTGAAAGTAAGTGAAACAATATAAGATGTAATGCAGGTTGAGTGGGCATTATAGAAATAGAACATGTCAGTGTACTCCCTTTTAAACCCTTTGTCACTTCATATCATAGTCCCATTTTCTGTAGCAAATTCTGTTTTTTCTTTGATGAGCCTTATATTTAGGACATGTTGTGCATTTTAGTGTCAGGTACCAAGTTAAACTTTATGTAAAGATTAGAAATCATCAAATTCTCAACCCTTCTGGGTGATACTAAAGGGAAAGTGAGAACACATAAGCAACAGATTAAGTGTTTTTAGCAGGGAAAGAAAATGATCTTCCACCATTTTTCAATTCATGGGTGTTTCCAGGTAGTAGTGTACAATAGTAAATCAAGTGAGACATAATTGATATGCAACTTATGAGAAATGATATCATGGCCGACTTCAAACAAATTCAATGGAAAAAAAAAAAGAAACAAAAGCTGTAAAAACCAAAAGATGTACAACTTACTTAAGTATCCTTAATTATGAAGCTTTTATTATTTCCTATATAATTTTGATTTTATCCTTAAAATGATAAATGATTTTGTTAAACGATATTGTGTCATATTGCAGAAACTCCACCCAAATATTTTCCCACATTTTTTAAACCAAGACAGAACTAATTAAGCCATGAATTATTCTTTTTCTAATTACTATTCAATTATGTTTTTGTGGTTTTTCAATCATAAAGCCATCATCATAGGATAGGTGCCTTATTCCCAGGGTACAGAATTAATGGGTGCATTGGGTCAGACTCAGGTAGTTATTCTGTTACATTCACTTAAATTTCTTTTTCTAGTTAAATAGATTTTCTACTCAGAATTCTTTTATGATAAGTATTGTCCACTCCAAAAGAAAAATAAAAGACATTATCTTAGTATGTTGTAAACCATTTAAATACATTCACAGATTTATCCATAGTACTGTAAAGTGTGCGGAAAAAATAGTTTCTTCATTTCCCTGAAACTATTCTAATTTATTTCAGTATAAGAAAATATCAATTTTGGTTGACTGTAGTAATTGCAGGGTGATCCTGAAGTTTGATCTTTTTTTTTTAAGTAACTCTTTTTTTAGATTAATGTTCAGTCCTTCAGTCTTTAAGAACCCCCCTCTCCAAGTTAAGCTCTCTCTTGGGTCCTATTGGTTGAGGGAAAGAAAGTGCCTCTGATTTGTGCTTAATATTTTTTAACTGTTCTCAGGCCTAGTATCTATTGTAACTATCAGTTTCTTTCCTGAGAATTAGGTCAAGATTAGCTTCTAAAAGTTGAAGCAAAAGGAATTCATGGTCTGTACTCTCTCTCTCTATGCTTAGTAATATGCTATAGCCTCCTAGGAAAGGCACTGGTCCAACTTTGTTTTTGCTTCTGCTACTGGTGCCGTGAATTTTTTTTTTTTTTTTTTTTTTAGTTCTACATGGTACCCAGCTCAGGTTTTCTGCTGTACCGCCATCTGTTATACCACCACTTTCTACCTGATGATGGAAATTCCCTTACCGCAAATTATTTGATTATATAACGTCAGCTAAATACTGCGCCTCCCACAGGGACAATCAGGAGCTTCCTGGTCTCTTCTGTGAATCCTGGCAACTAAAAAAGCTCAAGACATCCTAGGCTTGGCATGGTGTATCAACTGTTTTATATTGATGTCCCACATTCAAAATAAATGCTCTGGAGAGCCTGTAGTATGATCTCTTTCAGGAGTCTCAAACATAAAATCTGAATTCAGGCAAAAGCCCTTAGACTTGCCATTTTTTCTTAAAATAACCTCACATACCTTCATCACATTGCACTGAACACCAAAGAGCAGAGATCACTGCCATGAAAATCTTTCCTTCCATTTTTTTCTTTCCTTCTTATATAGTAATCACCTTTGCTAAAAGAAATTCTGTTGTTCTTCCTTCCATTTTTAATTAGGATTAATTGATGTTATATCCTCTTCCCCTGGGACAGAGGCCCTCATGACTTATACCATGGGCACAAAATCTATCCTTTCTACAGTGAGGCTGAAAGTTGATGTGAGCCATGCAGTATTGAATTAATATGATAAAGAAATTCAGAATCATTTGTTTCTATAAATCATGGCTTTAAAGTGCTCTCACTTTTCCTTTAGTATTGCCTGGAAAGGTTAGGCCTTTGGTAATGATTTCTAATCTTCACATAAAGTATAACTTGGTATCTGACAATCTGACACTAAAATGTACAACATGTCCAAAATAGGACTTTAGATACAAGAATATCTGCGTTTAAAATTTTAATCATATTAAGGAAAAATCCTATTGGATCAGAATTTGAATATTTTTCTCTTTCCTATTAAAATAGCTCTGAAGCAATCCCTTTCTCTCTGTCCTACCTGCCTTATCAAAAATAAACTAAACAAAAACACAGAAACCCCAGAAAATTGGATGCCTCAGGCTAACATCAGCAAGGATTCATTAATATTTCTCAAATTATTACCGATATTTTACATTTTATCATATGTGCTTACATCCTGATTAATTCAAATTATTTTTATGAAAACAGTAATATAAACCTAGTTCTACTTATCTAATCAGAATATTTACCAAACCATTCTCTTGTGGTTCATGTATGGTTTACTTATGAGTCTCTGTATGGATTTTGGCTAAGAACCTTGTAAATCTGAGTGAAGTTTTTGTGTGTGTACCTTCATTAATCATTTCTGAACAAAAGAACAACAACGTTTTCATCAGTTTCTCACAGGAAACTATGACACACAAAATATTAAGCATCTTTTCATGGAAGAGATAGTAAAAAATTTATAAAGAATTATGACAGCCAATTAAAATAAGAAATAAAAAATGAAGAGGGAATGCTCATTAAAACATTGAAGTGGCCAAGCTATAGTTGTGTTAATGTAAGGATTATGTTAGACTTTCTCCCCTGTCAAATGCACTGGTCTTCTGCCCTGTCTGTCCCCAATGTCCATTCATTGCTTTCTCTAATCCACTTCTAGCACAGCTGTCAGAGACATCAAGATGCAAATCTCATCACATCACTCCTCCCTCCATAAATACAGCAAGAAATGTATAAATTTTATTATTATAGTCTCATTTTCTTGTTTGGTATTTCACAAGTGTTTGTATTTTAATTTAATAAGACAATAAAAGGGCAAAGTATGAAAGTCAAAGGGAGGAACTGGAGATACTTGTATTTTAATGTAAATAACTGGTTTGTCATGATGTATTTTTGATTACATCTTCATCTTATATTGCCATTGTCAATTTATTTTGACAATTTCAGTTTTTATTTATTTTATGTATTAGCATTCCAGAAGATATTGGATTGGCCAAATAAAATAAAAAAAGATAAATGATACAATTTTAATAAAATAGCTGATTAAAAAAGTGTAGAACAGGTTAATGGGAATCAAAAATCATGGAGCACTTTCAGGGTGACAATTGAGAGAAACTAATGACCACATCTCATGAAAAAAAAAATAAAGAGAAGCAGGAGTTACCAAAATTCAGGGAAAGCTGGTAGCTAAGAAAGAGCTTAGGAGAGATCCAGGCATACAGAACATGTGCTCTTTATTAAATAGAGGAATGGAGACAATGTCAACCAACATCTTCCAGATGGGAAGGAACTAAGGCAAGAATATGTTGGGCCTTTGGTTCTCCTTTTGTTGCATCTCATTAGTCATACCCAATCAGAAACCAGAAAGCAAGAGGATCCTATTGATGTAGTGTGACAAGGTTCCAAGTCTAGACACAGGGCTTGGTGGAAAAGGGTGAAGAGTGAATCTGGAGGAGAAAAAGAGTAACTAGATTGTAAGTATAGGATCAAAGAGGATGAAGAATTAGTCTGACCTTGTGAGAATATCTTATCTTGGCTAAGTTGTTAGTTTTCAATACCTGTTAACAAATGATCGCAGTTAGTGACTGCTGTCATTGTTTATTTTTTCAATTCAGTATTTTTATGTTTTCTCATAGGTTTGCAGAATACAGAGATTATATCTCTTATTTCTGTATAGCCAAAAGAAATCCAGTTAACTTTTAAAAGTAACATTTTAATTGCATGGTATGCATGTGTGTTTGTGTATGTGTATGTATTAGTATTGAATCTGTTGCTGGTATTGTTTAACCCTTACACTCATTGATTTGTGAATAGCTAATAAAATGATTCAGTTATTAAGATAGATGAAAATGTTAACTTAGGCTGTCATTTGATGTTGTTACATGTTACTAATCCCAAATATGATGCCATCTGTAACTTGATTACATATTTTTATATTAAGCAGTTAAATTTTCATTTAAAATTAGGTATTTATAAGTATTCTAACCTAATGAAAGTATAAAGAAGAGATTAATTATATTACAGAAAAAGAATAAAATGTATCTATGTTGGAGTTAATTTCTTTCAGGCTTTAATCCATTTACTTAATGTTTCTATATTTATCATTGAAAAATCAAATACAACTATAGAATTATTATTTAAATACATTCTATAACCATATAATTACTCCTATTATTCCTGAATTAATAATTATTATTCGTATTTACATCTTTTGCTTAATGAATACCTTACTTAGGATTCTACTTAGCTCACCATGCCCGGCAAAAGCTATTGTTTTAGTTTTTATTTGCAACAGAAGTTAAGCACTTTATGCAATCTCTGTGGAAGGTGGTATACACAAATTACCAGATTTGCAAATGGAAGATTTCTGACTTTTTCCTAGGTGTAAATGTGAGGAAATAAAAATTGATACTGCATTATTAATGTATTTTAATGTATAGGTATTATACATTAAAACGTATAGTACATATCATTTTAGGTTGTAACACGAGTGTCTCAATGAATTAATGGCCTCATTGTCTACTGCTTAAAGATGTAACGATACCACAGGGGCTCCTACTTTCTGACACTTTTTCTAGGCGCTACAGGAAGCCCATTCCAGGCTAATGATAACTATGGAATCAGATGTAAAGGTTAATGAGAGAGTCCATATTTTCTTACTATGTATTTGAAAAGTTACACAGAGACAAATGGGTAAGCAACAACAGTAGATTTATCCAATGGTTGGACAGAGATACGGAGTATTGCATTTGTTAGAAGAGAAGAAATTTTTGCCATTTAAGATGCCTAAAAGTATTATCTTTTTCACATTCCCTTTTTAGTTTTTTTTCTGAAATACTTTGTGTCTTTTTTTTTAATTTTTTTTTAACGTTTATTTATTTTTGAGACAGAGAGAGACAGAGCATGAACGGGGGAGGGTCAGAGAGAGGGAGACACAGAATCCGAAACAGGCTCTGGCTCGGTGCTGTCGGCACAGAGCCCGACGCGGGGCTCGAACTCACAGACCGCGAGATCATGACCTGAGCCGAAGTCGGACGCTCAACCGACTGAGCCACCCAGGCGCCCCTGAAATACTTTGTGTCTTAACAAACCTTTTGTTTTGCTGTCCTCCAGTATGTGTATGTATGTGTGTGTGTATATGTATATATATATATATTTTTTTTTTTTTTCTGTTCCCAGGATGACTTACTAAAATATAATCAGATAATCTCATTTCCCTGGTTAAAAAAAAAAAATGTAGGAGTGACTCTCCAAGACTCAGTATACTCAGGATTAAATATAAACTCAGGTTTCAGGATTAAATAGAGACTCATCAAGTTGATAATGGAAGCAATTGTGTATGTGTAGGCACCATTGCTTACTATATAGTATACTACAGAAAAAAGGCATATAATTACACAAGTATTTTATGGATAAACTATTGACTTGTTAAGAAGGCATAAATAACTTGAAACAGATTCCAGAAGATAAATTTGCTAGTGATATGCTGATTGCATTGGGAGAGAAGTGGACCATGTAGTTGACTGTATTTGAAGCAACTACATTAAGTTTAGAGAGAATAAAGGGGCATGTGAGGGAGTTGAAGAAAGGCAGCATTTCAAGGAATATTTCTAGGAAACCTTCAAAACTTCAGTGGTTAACTGGATAAAAGAGGTCATCTTAAGAGAGAACTAGAAGCTAATCTTAATTTTTCAGTTCCAGGAAAAAAAAAATAGAATTAGGATGAAGAGATTTAGAATGCAGGTCAACGATTTTAGTTATGGAATAACATGATCAGTCGTATTTTAGATGCTTTTATTTTAAGATAAAAATGCAACTTTCAAGTGGAACTTCATCTAAAATAGGACCATCATACAAAAGCTACCTAATCTTTCTACCAACAAATTTGTTTTCCTAATTACTTTCTTTCCTTAAGTGATGATAGATTGTCTCTGATCCTGTCTAAGGCTAGGGGTTCTGGATCTCACCTCAAGCACTCTCCCCTTTGTCTAACTCATTAATTTTTCTCTCTTTATTGGATCATTCCCATTAGCAAACAAACCTACTATTTCTTATCATAAAAATTAATACTCTCCATTGATTCTACATCCTCCAGTTTCCACACCATATCTATAATCTACAAGACATATTCATGAAATAATTGAATAAATTCTTACCTTGCAACCTTTATATGGATACTATTCTAATAAACCCATGGCAATTATTATAGTAAATATACCAATGGATACCTTTAATTTAATCTCTCAAGAGAAATTAGTGTAATTGACCTCTTGCTCCTTCTTGAAATTTATTCTTCTCTTACCCTCTGTGATGCCACATCCTTCTGAATTTCCTTCTACCTCACAGTAGACACTTATTTATGCTCTTGCCTGCTCCTATGTTAGGTTTGACCTCTAAGTGTCAGAGTACCCTGGAATCTTTGTCCTGTGCCCTCTTCTTGATTTCTTTGTGTGACATCATTTGATTTGAAGGTATTAAACAAAAATCTATTTGTCATGCATCTGAAGCCCTGGACACACCCATTAAATCTAGACTCTTATCTCTAAGTGCCAATTGACCTGTCCATTGGGATTAGAAATAGCATCTCAAACTAAATAAAACCAAGTATTTCTTTGCATGTCTGTTTCCTCCACAGTCTCCCAATCTCAGCCAGTTCACTAAGTTTTGTTCAAGGCAACAATCTAGAAGATATCCCTGGTCTTTGATTTCACCTAAATCCCTACATTTGATTCAACTCCTATTATTTTCCCAAAACATATAATAAATTTGTCTGAACTATTTGTCCTGGTTTATAGACATTGTCTACCTCAGTCTCTTTGCTCCAGTTGCACAGATGTTTTTCACTTTCTCCATTATACTAAACCAGTTATTAAGGAACATTTATTGTCTGTCTGTAATGCTGTTATCCTTGTTATTTGCTTAACTGGCCATTAACTGATATTCAGATCTCAAATTAAGCTCTACCCTTACTTAATTAATTTAATTTTAATTGAACCAGAAAGAGGTTGGCAGAGAGTTTCTCCTTGATCAAACTTTAGGTAGACTTTTGAAAACCCTCTTCTCAACTTGTCCTGAACTTTAACCCTAGTCCTTGCCTGGCCTGCCTACATCAGATTTAGCAAGAATCATGATAAGCCAGTTTAGACAGAATCCCCCATCCTTGATATTTGATCACCCTGTCCTGTCTTCAGCAAGAGTCTTGTCAGGTCAGTTTAGCAAGGATCCCTCTACCCTTGATGTCTCCTCTTAGAATTGCCCATCCACTGATCCCTCCCCTCTGCTCATTAGCTGTAAATCCCCAGCTGTCTTTTCTGGTTCAGAGTTGAGTTGGATCTCTCTTCCCTATTACAGTATTTTGACTCAATAATATTGAATAAAGTCTTACTTGTTTTTTAAAAAAGTGTCAGGATATATATTTTTTAAATAAGGTGTAACCACATCATTCAATCTAAAGTAGTCACCTGGTTACTGTCATTCCCTTCAGATTAATTTATTTATCTATGTAGCATTTACACTGCCAGGTAGCTGTTTATTTTTTTAAATTTTTTTTTTATTTTAAGAGAGGGAAGGAGGGAAGGCGGAAGGCGGGAAGGCGGGAGGGAGGAAGGGAGGGAGGGAGAGAGAGAGAGAGAGAGAAAGGCAGAAAGAGGGAGAGAAGGAGAATATCAAGCAAGCTCTTTGCTGTCAGTGCAGAGGCTGGTGCAGGGCTCCGTCTCACAGATCTTGAGATCATGACTGAGCCAAAATAGAGAGTCAGATGCTTAACTGCCACCCAGGCACCCCTGCCAGGTAGTTTTAATATTCTTTCCTACATTTTTGTTCTTTTTTTCTGCCTTTCTTTCTCCCTTCCTTTCTTATTTCATTCTTTTTCTCTTTCATTGTTATTTTTTTACTTTGTTCTCCTTTCCTTTCTTCCTTTCTTTATTGCCTTTCCCCACTATAAGCTTCATATAAGCAGGGATATTATGTCTCTTTTAAGCACTGTATCCTCAGTGATTGAAGAGCAATTGCCATAGAGCAGACTAATAAAAACTTAAGTCACTCATTGAATCATTACAAAACCTCAGTACTTATTAAGATAGGTATAAAGATGAAAGAACTAGAAATTAGAACAAAGATAAGGAGATATTTCTCCACAATGGAAAAGTACTACACCGGACATTATAAATGATATGATGGGTAGGGATGGGGATGTTTTATGGATTTATGGTAGAAGTTAACTGAATAGAAACAAATATGATGATGTAAGAAGGACTAGAAATCACTAATTGTCACTCTCTAAATTAATCTAGCTTCGTCTAATGCTATTTAAACTTACACCTTAATATTTAATAACAATAGGATACTAAATATGATTTTTTCTCTTCTTACATCTTACAAATAGGATTAATATAAAGAATGTTTGCTCTTGGGGCGCCTGGGTGGCACAGTCGGTTAAGCGTCCGACTTCAGCCAGGTCACGATCTCGCGGTCCGTGAGTTCGAGCCCCGCGTCAGGCTCTGGGCTGATGGCTTGGAGCCTGGAGCCTGTTTCCGATTCTGTGTCTCCCTCTCTCTCTGCCCCTCCCCCGTTCATGCTCTGTCTCTCTCTGTCCCAAAAAAAAAAAAAAAAAAAAGTTGAAAAAAAAAAGAATGTTTGCTCTAGAATTTTTGACGTATCTCAAAAAATATTTAGGACCATTTTATTAAATGATTCTGTTAGCTGCTGATACAGATTAAATAGCTTAGAGAGATAGAGTGACTAGCTGATTGATCGGACACAAGCTCAACGATATCTACCTCTTATTGAAGTCACCGCAAGTCCATTGTTCTGTTTTCAGTTTTTTATGTCCAGGACTACAATTTTGTATGATCTTCAGGGTGACTAAGCTCTGGGGGATTAAATGATGCGTGGATCTGTTATAATCTTTATAGCAATTTGTTGATTTAAAATGAAAGTGCAACTACTGAGGGCACACAAATGTGTCTTCTTTACCCCCGAATAACATGTATTTAGGAACATTACTATTTGGAACTATTTGGCTATTTATTAAAGCCAGATTCAGAGTAAATGATCACAGACTATGATAGTCTGATCCATCTAGCTCCATGACAAGCCAAAAAATTAAAAAAGGGAAATAATAATAATACAAATAAAAATAAATAATCCTATTGACCAGAATGGTAAGTTTTTATGCATAAAGTTTTATTTATTTTAAGTGTGATAAGAGAAAAAACAAATTATCAAGAGCATGGTATGTAAATTTACCCTTGATAGTCAATCTGTGTCTAGGAACTTAAAATGCAATTATAGTTACTGAGTTTGTTTGGTTTAATGTACTGACATCTACACGTCTGAATAACTGCTCAAAATGAGATTAATCTTGTAGGGTAAATATGTACTTGAAATGCTCATGTGGCCTAGTCAGAATTAGGTCAGGTTTGAAATACATCTTGTTGGTGATTTGTTTTTTCTGAGGCTCAACTATGCCTTTCAAAAGTAACAAGGAAGGAAAGAGAGGAGACCTCAGATATCTGTAGAGCTCCAGACAGATTTCCCTCGTGGAAAAAAAGAGAATAAAAAGCAGAGAGTTGTTCAAAGTGTGCTTCTTGATTGGCTCAAATTTGGGCTGTGTTGCTGCTATAGTGCTGATTTTTTTTTCATTTTGATTCAGTAAAACATGTAGTGTCTTTCCTATTTTCAAGTTATTCTAAGGCCATATATTTGCCAAATGTACTTTCACAAAGTAACGATGTTGGGAACTTTTGTTTCCATTGCTTCAGCAAAATATTCTGTATATTTTTGTTAAAGAAGAAAGTTTTATCCAAAATCTATTTTGGCGAACTATGACTCATTCAAAAGATACACATTTCTTGCCTTCTCTGGCAGCAAATTATAAGGCAATGAAGCTGCTACAATGAAGCTGTCATTTCATGCCATGGCAGTAGAGACAGTAGTCAAACATCATCTACATTTACTCATGGTGCACCAAAGTCTGTGGCAAATAGAGTGGAGACTTTAATGAGATATTAATCATTTTTAGCACTATCTTACTAAACTGGTAGATTCCTCAGTCAGTTTCTGGATAAGAGTAATTCCCCTAAGGTATGACTGAATTTATGTGACTCAGAACTAACCACATTTGTGGGATATACAATGGACCAAGGAGACTCAACAAAATATGGCCATAATTTCCAATAAAATATGTAACCAGTTCAAAAAGATATGTAACCAGTTAATTCATATCTGTTAATTTTTTAACCTTTTTATTGAGTGCTTTATTTATTTGAGGTTGAGGGGAGTAGGATGGTAAAAGAAAGTACTTCCTTGCATGGTGCTTAAAATGGAACATGGAAGGGACAGAAAAATAAATTATTTTACAAATATGATAATTTTCAATGGCATTAAATGTTATGATGGTGATCAAACTGGGTTGACATGGTGAGAAAGGATGACTTTCTCACTTTAGATATGGTGGCAGGTAATTTTAGGCAAGATGATATCTCTGAAGATCAAGTAACATTTGATCAGATCTGAATAAAAAGAACTGACCATGTGAAAACTTGGTGTCAGAAAATTCATGCAAAGAGAACATGAGTGTAAAGATCTAATGCACGAAAGACCTGGGAGTTTTATAGGTTCAGGAAAAGAAAGCTCATGTTAGTACTATACTACTGTATACCAAAGGAAGTGTAGCAGGTGGTGAGGTCTCAAAGGAATTTAGAACCCAAGTCATGTGGCATTATGCTCATTATGTAAGGGAACTGGAATTTTACTCTATGCACAGCGAGAATTCATTAAGGAACCATAAATAGTAAAATGAGATGATCTTACGTACTTTTTAAGAAACATAGTTTTATTTTTCTCTTTTTATTTCCTCTCTTTTATTCTTTCTATTTCTCTTTTTCAGTTCTTGATTAGTGTGTGTGTGTGTGTGTGTGTGTGTGTGTGTGCGCGCGCGCATGCATTATGTGTGTGTACACGTGTATAAAATCAGTCTTGCAATGATCCTTGGGCCTGTGAAGTTCAGCCATATTGAGCACTCAGGGACTCATCAATGTTTTCTTTTGACTAATGATGTGATGTGTCCCAGATGTTTAAGTGAACCCATTCCCAGATGTCCTCCATATTAAACAATCTCAGATCTAATGAATTGTAACTTTATAAAGTGTGTTTTTAAGATTAGTGAAGTAAATGGAGTGTCAGAGAGATTTAGTTAGGAGGTGGGAAACATATGTTTGTTTTAGGGTCACTTTTGAATATGTGTGAGGGCAATAGAGCCTCCAAACATATTTTTTAAGTCTGTTTTCATTAATGGGGTTGTGTAAGTAGCGATGAGATTTTTTTTCATAGTTTCCTTACTGCCACACAAGTGCAGATTGCCATGTTACAATATGGCCCCCTTTTAAAAGTAAATATGCAGTTTAAAACCTTCTTTAATAAACTTTTAAAAGTTTATCAACTCTAAATATTAATGTTTCAGTTTCACAGACCTCTAAATGCAGCCAACTAATGTTTGTATGTGTATGTGTACACATTTGAACCATTGTGATTCAATTAAATCAAAATAGAAAAATTCACATTACACAAATGTTGTGCTTCATTAGAAGATCAAGTGCCTGAGGATACCTGCTAAGTTTCTAGTAAGAAGTTATAGTGGCTCCAAACCTCACTCAGAGAAGACCCACAGGGAGATCTGGACCATCACTTACCTAGTGAGATGATCCTCCCTTAGAGAACCCAAGGCCTTTCTTTTTTATCTACCTCATTCATCACATTTGAGAAAACACCCAAGGGCCCAGTAACAAATAGGGATTACTAACATTGCTTAAACTTTCTTGTTCTGCCTCTCTAGTTGTAGACCTTAGATACACATAGAAAATATCAAAGTAGATCTTAGGAATCTCCATTCTCAGTTGCCAGTGAATCTAGTCTTTCACTGAAATCCTTAACTATTTTCATGGATCAAAAGGAAAGACCCTTAATATCAAATTATAAGTAAGGTTTGTAGCTCTTGAGGCAAATAAGGCATAAGATTATAGGAAATTTAAATGACATTAAACAATGAAAAGTCAACTTACAAAACCCATTTCTCATTCATTTGAGTTTTGGGGCATTCTGATTTTGTTATGAAAATATATGACATGTGTCTTAATAATAGTCTCTCAGCAACTCCAGAATTATTTCTTAAAATACTATTCAATACAAAATGAATAATTTGACTCACAACAGGGATTTATTTGGAAAGAAAATTCTAATAAATCTTCCATCCCACTGGGATATTTTGACAAGTGCAATAACAAAAGCTGTGGTTGGCAGTCTACTAGTGATATCTTGGCCTGTCACCATAACTCTGACCATAGGACTTGAATTAGCTTCCACACAGTTTAATAATAAAAGCTTCGCCTTTGACCCTTGAGGAGATGCTCTTGAATAGGTAAGCACTTTAGGTTGTTTTAATTAGAAATTTTTTTTAACTGTTTCTGGTTCATGATTTTCATTTTCATTCATATAATTGAACTTGTGGGGTATTTAATGAAAATCTATTGAATGATAGTAAAAGTAGTTAATTCCTTATTTTCTTGAGAAGGTATATATAACGTAGGATTACAAAATGTACATCTATCCCTTCCTCATTGTCCTCCTGAGGAAGCAGGCTGCCTGCGCATAAGCAGCGTGGGGTGTCTCAAGCTGTTTCAAAAGATGCTCTGAGGAGGGAATATGGGAAAAATACAGGAAGTCCTAACTGTGTTGAGCATCTATTGGCAGAAATGTGAAGCAGGTGAAGCTCCCGCTCACTTTGCCTAATGCCCATGCTATGTTCAGCAATGCACAATAGAGGAGATATCGCACCTAGGGGTCATTGTGAAATTCAGGGGGCAGTGTTGCTTGCCATCATATTGGGTGTTCTACTGGCATGTAGTGAACAAAGGCTTAGGATATTAGATGCACTGTAAGGAATAATCATGCCTCCTACTAATATTCAAGTAGATGCAGAGTCATTTATAACTACATAATAATGTTAGCTGAATTTTAACATATAGTAAATTTTCCCTGAATACAACTATTATGTATGTATATATATACAACTATTATGTGTGTGTGTGTGTATATACACACACACACACACACACACACACATATATATATATATATATATATATATATAAGAAAATTTTACTTTGTTAAATTTGGAATTTTGTCAGTAATTATTCACCACTGTGAATTTAGAGTCTTCAGCTTAATAATTTGTTTCAGTCAGCATTCATAGTCATTCTACATATTGGTACAAATATCTGATTCCTTCAGTATATGTTCTAGAGTTGTCATGTTTAAGCATACACATACTTAAATGCACATTAGAGACTTTTCTAAGAGTATCTATGTGAATGGTAGGATTGAGAATGAATGCTAATAGAGGTTGCACAGGGAATAGAGGAAAGGTACCTGAGCTGAGTCAGAAGACCTGGGTTACATTGTTGGCTTTGCTCTGTGTACATTTCTGTGCCTCAGGGAGGTTTTAAATTTTGAGCATAGGATTAGTAATCTGTGAAATAAGAATAGATACATATAGTATACATATCTCTTATGAGATATAATGACATCGGTATGTGGAAGTTATTTTTTGTAAATTTTAAAGAATGATACAAATAGAGGCCATTCTTATTACTCAGCAAGTTCCGCAAGTGCATTTTTATCTCTATGGGTTTATTTAACTTCTAAGATGATTAATCTCTTTATCATGGACATTGGGATTAACCATTTTAAAAATAACAGAACTTTCTTTATTCCTAAACAAGCATTTCTAAGCCCATATTTAGAACCAGGTATTGTCCTGAGTCCAGAGGATAAAAAGAATGAATACGTCAATGGTGTTTTGTAGTCCAGTTATTTTTATCATCTGTATGTAGTTAAATTTAGCTTCCACACAGAAAATTTCACATACATTGTGACTTGCAGTGCCTCATTTAAACGTGAAATTCTTAATTTTTAAAAAATTAATCTTTATTTTTGAGAGAGTGAGAGAGAGACAGAGTGAGAGCAGGGGAGGACCAGAGAGAAAGGGAGACACAGAATCTGAAGCAGGCTCTAGGCTCTGAGCTGTCAGCACAGAGCCCGATGCGGGGCTCGAACCCACGAACCATGAGATCATGACCTGAGCCGAAGTCAGACACTTAACCGACTAAGCCACCCAGGTGCCCCTGAAATTCTTCATTTTTAATGAAAGACACATTATGATAAAAAGTTTGAATTTTGAATAAATAACAACTATATAGATAGGTCAGGGCAGATGTTATAGATGTAGTTATAGTTGTAGATATAATAGATATAGTTAAAGTTATATAGTTATAGATATAGATGTAGACACAGATATGAATAGAGATAGGTGGCTTTATCACAGTCCTTTAAGGAATGACATTACTACATTACCCTCGAGGCTGAACTGCTCCACACATTCACAGAACAGTGTGATCCGATAAACTGCTACTTAACAAATCTGAATACTTTTAAAAAGTGTGCTTACATTATACCTCTGTAGATAGAAATTTGTTACTAATTGATATTCCTGTTTTTAAACAATTTAAATGACAGATAATATAAATACCTGGGTATTTCATATAGTGATTAGGAAAAAAACCCCAAAAAACAGAAAAACCTAACGCCTTTATAGAGGATATGCTGAACTATTTTGGAACTTTTTATCCATCTCTTATGCACAACACATGACTAAATTTGTCATGAATTCTAGAATGATGCTATTAGAATTTCTTCCAAAATCGCAATGTAAGCAATGTTTCAGAAAAATCTGTGGTTTGGATTCTGTATGAGACAATGGGCAGAACTTACTGATGTTGTTACATTGTTACATTGCATTGATTTCTGAAGTGTTTATATTTGTGTTTGTATCTCATTTTATTTTATTCTGTTCTGTTTATTCATTTAAATTGCTAATGACATTCTAGTACATTCTAGTACAATGTCTAGTACATCAAGACATTCTAGTACAAAAATGCAGTTTAGCACAGCCTTCTTTTTTTTTTTTAATTTTTTAACGTTTATTTATTTTTGAGACAGAGACAGAGCATGAACGGGGGAGGATCAGAGAGAGAGAGGGAGACACAGAATCTGAAACAGGCTCCAGGCTCTGAGCTGTCAGCACAGAGCCGGACCTGGGGCTCGAACTCACGAAGTATGAGATCATGACCTGAGCTGAAGTCGGATTCTTAACGGACTGAGCCACCCAGGTGCCCTAGCACAGCCTTCTTTACAGCAGCCTCAACTACTTTCCAAAGTGGAGCCCTTTTGTCTTTTTCCATCATTCCTATCTTACCCAATGAATTCCCACCAGAAAGTATAAACTTAAAATATGTTCTCTCTAGGGGTGCCTGGGTGGCGCAGTCGGTTAAGCGTCCAACTTCAGCCAGGTCACGATCTCGCGGTCCGTGAGTTCGAGCCCCGCGTCAGGCTCTGGGCTGATGGCTTGGAGCCTGGAGCCTGTTTCCGATTCTGTGTCTCCCTCTCTCTCTGCCCCTCCCCCGTTCATGCTCTGTCTCTCTCTGTCCCCAAAAAATAAATAAACGTTGGAAAAAAAAATGTTCTCTCTAGTCAACATGGTAGAATTCCATTTTAACATTAAATTTGTGAATTCAGAAAATAATTATTTAGATCTACTTTAGTTTTTTTTTTAAATTTTTTAATGTTTATTTTTGAGAGAGACAGAGACAGACAGAGACAGAGAGAGAGAGAGAGAGAGCACGAGCAGGGGAGGAGCAGAGAGAGAGAGGGAGACACAGAATCTGAAACAGGCTCCAGGCTCTGAGCTTTCAGCACAGAGCCCGACGCGGGGCTCGAACTCACAAACCGTGAGATCATGACCTGAGCTAAAGCAGGATGCTCAACCGACTGAGCCACCCAGGCGCCCCTTAGATCTACTTTATTTAAGACAGTGTAGAACACATTGTATGAGTTTAATTGTGTCCCCCAGAAAATATATGGTGAAGTCTTTACCCTCATTACCTCAGGATGTGACATTGTTTGGAAACAGGGTAATGTAATTAGTTAAGACAGTCATTAGGGTGAGTCCTAACCCATATAACTTGTGTCATTGTAAGAAGTGAGAAACTTGAGCATAGAGGCACAGGGAGAATGCCATGTAAAGATGGAGGCTGAGACTCTATAAGGCATACCAAGGATTGCCCTTCATCACCAGAAGCTAAGAATGAGCTTAGAAGAAACTTCCTCTGATCTCTCAGATGCAATCCTACTGACACCGTTAATCTGGGATTTTAAACCTTCAGAAGTGTGAGACAAGACATTTCTATTATTTTAAAACATCAGTTTGTGGTACTTTGTTACCATACCCCTAGGAAACTAAGAAGAATTTTGGTACCTAAAAGCAAGGTGCTGTTGTAGCAAATAACTAAAAATACAGAAGTGGTTTTGGAATTGGGTATTAGGCAAAGGCTAGAAGAGTTTTGGAGTACATGATAGAAAATGTTTAGGTTGCTTTGAAGAGACGGTGGGTAAAGATATGAATGCTAATGCCAATTCTGCTGAGGGCTCTGGGACAAGTGATGAGATCTGGAGAGGACACTTATCATCTCTAATACATAAATAAATCTATCTATCTATCTATATATATGTCATTGTCTAGATGTATATATCACAATGAACGAAGTGTTGCTAGAATTGTGAACATTAGGATACCTCTGATAAAATCTCAGATAGAAATAAGGAAATGTTATTGGACATTGGAGGAAAGGTGATCTTTGTTATGAAGGGGCGGAGACTTGATTTAATTGTGTTCTGTTGTTCAGTAGTGGGAAATAGAACTTTTTTTTTTAATTTTTTTTAACGTTTATTTATTTTTGAGACAGAGAGAGACAGAGCATGAACGGGGGAGGGGCAGAGAGAGAGGGAGGCACAGAATCGGAAGCAGGCTCCAGGCTCTGAGCCATCAGCCCAGAGCCTGACGCAGGGCTCGAACTCGCGGACCGCGAGATCGTGACCTGAGCTGAAGTCGGACACTTAACCGACTGAGCCACCCAGGCGCCCCGGGAAATAGAACTTTTAAGTGAAGAACTCAAGATACTTAGTTGAGATTTCCAAGCAAAGTCTGGAAGATGCAATTTGTTTTATTTTGTGCTGCTCACAGTAAAATGCAAGAGAAAAGAGGTAAACTGAAGAAGGGATTGCTAGACTGAAGAACTATCACTTAATGATTTAGAAAAGTTTTAGCCTATTTAGATAGCTTGCTCTGGACCAAGGGCCAAGGGTGCAGCTGAGAAATGATTTGCTAAAGAGATTAGGTGTGATTCATATATCCAATCAACCTTTTCAGCAAAAGCCAGGAATAGAGATGTGGTTATCCAGGAAGGATCTACAAGAGAACCCTTGTATCTAATAAGTGAATTCCTTTGACATCCCACAGATGACCCACAAGGTTATTGAAAATTTTATACCAGCAGAAACACTACCATCTTGGACTGAAAAGCACAGAGACTTGGCAAAATAGAGGAAGAGTGACACCCCAGGCAGAGCCCTGGCGTAGAGGGCTAGGCTGACTGTATCTTCTGGCTTTCAGTTCCCAAGACTGAGGGGTTGAGGCCACTCTTGGCATCAAGCCATGGAATGTTATTCTCAGGCCTTGAAATCTAATGGAATTTGATCTGCTTGGTTTTGGACTTTTTGTGAAACTATGGCCCCTTTTATCTTTTGTTCCTTTTAGAATTTCTTTCTTTTGGAATGAGAATGTTCATCCTTTGCTTTTCCCACTATTGCATTTAGAGAGTAGATATTTTGTCTGATTTCAAAGATTCACAGATGTAGAGGAATTTTCCTCAAAAATAAATCATATCCTGTATCTTCCATAACTGAGTTAGGTGAATTAGATCATGAGATTTGAAACTTTGAGTTGATATTTAGATGAGATTTTGGATTTAGGGTTGATAATGGAATGGGTTAACACTTCTGGAGATATTAGGATGGATAAATCTATTTTGCATGTAGGAAGGACATTAATTTTGAGAAACCAGAAGGAAGACTTTCATGGGTTGACTTGAGTTGCCTAAAACTATATGTGGAAGTCCTAACCCCAAGTACCTCAGAATGTGACCTTATTTGGCAGATGTAATTACTTACATGAAAATGCGTCTGTTAGGGTGGGTCCTAATCCAATATTACTGGTGTCCTTATAAGAAGTGAGAATTTAGATACAGACACAGGGAGACTGCCATGTGTAGATGGAGGCAGAAATTGGAGTGGTGCATTTACAAGCCAAACAACACCAAAGATTTGTGGCCATCACCAGGAGCTAGGAGAAGGGCATGGAAGAGATTCTTTCTCAAAAGACTCAGGAAGAACCAATCCTTGCAACATCTTGATTTCAAACTTCTGGCTTCTAGAACTATGAGACAATAAATTTCTGTTGTTTTAAGCCTCCAGTGTGTGGTACATTGTTACTATAGCTCTAGAAAACTAATAAAAGCACTGTGGAAGAACTGGCCTATGTAAAAGACACACTTAATAATCTGATTAATAGTTTATAGTAGAATTTAACATGTATATGACTAACATAACAGAATTTAGAATTAACAGTTACAGCCCCCAAAGAAGAAATGAACACCTGTGCAGACATTGGATCACTCACATAAGACTAAAATAATCAAGGGAATTAATCTGGAAAAGGGCTATTTGAGATCTGCAGGATATTTTCTTCATTTAAATTTTAAAATATATTTAATTGTCAGTATGTACATACTACTACAAAGTACACTGATTTTAAATAGGGGCCTAATGAATTTTTGAATGAAATTTTTGAGATCATTATAGATTCACATGCCGTTGCAAAATATAATACAAAGAGATATCTTACACTTTGTCGTATTTTGCCTGATGTAACATTTTATAAAACTATAATATCAAAACTAAGTTATTGACACAAAGCAATGATCATATTTGGTTTTCATCAGTTTTAATTAGGCTCATGTGTGTGTGTGTGTGTCTCTGTGTGTGTGGTAAGCTCTGTAGAATTTATCATTTGGGTAGTCATGATCGTGAACAGTTCCAAAACCACAAAAATCCCTCATGTTTCCCATTAATCATAAATGCTGCTTTCCCATCCACCCATCCCTAATCTTTCACTAATCTGTCATTCATATCTAAATTCTGTCATTTGAGATACTACTTATTCAGTGTAACTTTTGGGGATTTTTTTTTCTTATTTTTTACTCAGAACAATTCTCTGAGTAAATCTATCTCTGATCTATCTATCTATCTATCTATCTATCTATCTATCTATCTATCTATCATTTATCTTCTATCTATCTGTCTACCACAGTTTGCTTATTGATCTGTTTAAAGACATCTAGGATGTTTCCGATTTGGGCATACAGCAAATGGAGCTACCATCAACATTAGTGTACAGGTATTTGTGTAAATATAACTTTTCCTCTCACTATGGGATAAATACCCAAGAATGCAATTGCTAGATCATGTGGCAGTTGGATCTCAAAGTCAGCTATTAGCGGGGCATCTGGGTGGCTCAGTTTGTTAAGCATACGACCGGCTCAGATCGTGATCTCCTGGTTCATGAGTTTGAGCCCCATGTCGGGCTCTGTGCTGACAGCTCAGAGCCTGGAGCCTGCTTCAGATTCTGTGGCTCCCTCTCTCTCTGCCCCTCCCCTGCTTGCATTTTGTCTCTCTCTCTCTCTCAAAAATAAATAAACATTAAAGAAAGAAAAGTCAGCTGTTAGCAACCTTAATAACATTTAACTTTAATTCCTTGGTGCCATGCAATCCTACACATTCACAGATTCTGGGGATTATGGTATAAACATCTTTGGGGGGCACTAACCTGCTTAATGTAATTGTTTTACTTCTTCTAGGGCTTGTGCCTTAACATAAATTTTATAAAAAGCTTGTCTGTTTCTACAAAACAAAACAAAACAAAACAAAAAACTTTGCTGCAATTTTAATAGGGATACATTAATTTGGTAATAACTGACATATTTACTGTGTTGAGTCTTCCAATCCATGAACATGGTCATTCTATTTCCTTGAATATTTCTAAAGTTTCTTTCTTAAGC